>NC_080095.1:45505585-45810008 GCF_950005125.1 Chionomys nivalis | reverse complement strand
GAAGAGTGACTTTACAAACCAAGGACGCTGACACACGCCCGGTGTCATTTCCTCTTCTGTCATTTCTGAGTTTGTATGGACTCTGCAGCCAGCAGAATTCGGAGCCCAACAATCTTCTTTACATTGTATGTTTGCCAGCCTCAGGTATTTTGTTATATCAACACCAGGTGGACAAATATATGGTTGCTTCCTTTTAATTAATAGGCAAGAGAGATGGGGATTATACTGGCATTTTATATTCTTTTTTAACAGTTTTTTTAAAAGCTGTTTCCTTACTTGTGAGACTAGTTTGGTGTGTGACTAGCTGCCCGGCTGTGTCTGTGGAAAGACCACCAGGAGATCTTAATTCCCCTTGTTAAACTTTGTTTAGTTTTTGGCTCACTCCTTCCCTCCATACTAGGCTGGCCTTGCGATGCTTCTCCCAAGTTGCCTGAGCGCCGGGTTCACAGGTGTGCCGATACTAATCTTTAGTGGGTTCACCTAACCACAGGAGTCTGGCGTCAAGGCTTGGTGATGAGAGGAGGCTCCAGAGCACTCCTGAGTGTGTTCTCCCTCTCTGTTGTTTCATTTTTAGTAATTTCTGGCCGAATGAAGGTCAAGCCCTGGGCAGGCAGGAGGACAGACCGGAAGCCTATTTAGAGATCTTGCTTTCATCACGCTCCTCACACCCAGATGCCCATCTGCATGAGCTCCGCTTAAGCAGCCTCATTGGCTGGATGCAGGCACAGCTGAAAGGTCTCCCTGGTTACACATGAGCTCCTGGGGGCATCACAGACACAGCTTAGGCCTCCGGATCGTCAAGCAGCTAAGAGCACACTGTTCCCCACTCGGCACTCCATAAAGTCTAATTGATTAGCTGATTGGAAACAGCGACTACAGAGTCAAAGTGCCTGGAAAGACAATCTCCCAGGGCTGCAAGCCAGTGTGGGGGCAGGGGGAGTTCAGAAACCCAGTGATTTCAAATCACTGTGCTTGCTCATTCCCAAGGCAAAATTTAAAGTAAAAGACTGAAGCAATTATTTTAGAACAGCGCAGAATGGCAAACCCAATAATAGGGGAATAGCTGAGCGCACTGGTTATATATTAAGATTTTGAAAGGGTCTATGATTTTTTAAGGCAAGGATGTTGTCTATTTCAATGCAGGGTAATGCATAGCAGATACTAAAGGGGGAAAACCCAAATCTGTAAAGAATGCAGACGTACACACACATGCGCACACTTAAAAAGACAAGAAGAAAGGTTGGCTGTGCAGTAGCTCATTTTCAAATCTTAAATTATTATTGTTTTTTTTTTTTTTTTTTTTTTGAGACAGGGTTTCTCTGTGGCTTTGGAGCCTGTCCTGGAACTAGCTCTTGTAGACCAGGCTGGTCTCGAACTCACAGAGATCCGCCAGCCTCTGCCTCCTGAGTGCTGGGATTAAAGGCGTGCGCCACCACTGCCCGGCTTATTATTGTTTTATTATCTTACGTGTATGGATGTTTTGCCTGCATGTATGTCTGTACACTTCGTGCATGCCTGGTGTCCATGGAGGCCAGAAGAGGGTGTTGGATCTTGTAACTGGAGTTACAGACAGTTGTGAGCCGCCATATGGGTGCTGGGAATAGAACCCGGATCTTCCAGAATAGAACTGAGAGCAGCTGGTGCTCTTAACTGTTGAGCTGTCTCTTCAGGCTTTACATTTTTGAAACTGTGTTTTTATTTATTTACTGGGGAATGATGCCAGGGGGCGTGCCACAATACACATGTGGAGGGCAGAGGATGGGTCAGACTTAGGTTGTCAGGCTCAGTGGTTGGTGCCTTTACCTCCTGAGGCATCTTGCTGGCCAAGTAGCCCATGTTTTAAAATGTAAAATTCATAAAGCAAAGAGACTGGCTGTAATAGAGTCAAGTGTCATGGGAGAAATCCCTGGTCCAGATGATCCAAGGATCATAGCACCAACAATCTAGATTATGTGACCTTAACCACTTCCCTCTCCTTCTCAGCTTGTTACATGTGTGGTGGGAATTATAGTGCGTGCCTTGCCTGTCTTACCAGGGAAGGATGGGTGTAAGGTAATTCCAAATCTTTCTATACCCCATGACATATATTCATAGGCACAAAAATAACCATACCTTTGATGATAGGGTCTAACTCACACATGGCTTGGAAATTACAAAATATTCAAGATATAAGAGGCTGTGCGTGGTGGTGCTTGTTTTTCCATCCCAGCACTCAGGAGGCAGAGGCAGAAGGATTTGTATGAGTTTGAGGCCAGCCTGGTCTATATGTATTGTCTCAAAGATAAATGATGATAGATAGATAGATAGATAGATAGATAGATAGATAGATAGATAGACAGATAACCAAGAGAGAGATACATCTCTCTCACACACACACATACACACACATGCAGGGGGTGGGGGGTATTTTTCTCTTGATCTGAGACATTGCGTGCCAGGCACTTGACAATCACTGTCTCAGCTAATCTTTCCACTTCTCTGAGAGGTCAGACTATTATTAGCTCTATTTTCAGATGGTGCTTAGACAGGTTATATAACATGCCCCGATGCATGAGTCAGGGGCCTGGCATTCACATTCAGGTCCAAAGTCTGGCATACACAATCTTCCGCTGGGCATTCAAGATGTTCTAAGGGCACGTGGGGTGAAGATGGCAGTGTCTGAGAAAGGGGGCTGACGGTAAATTTTCACGAATATGAAGCAATCTGCTCCTTCCTGGTCCTTCCTTTCTGTCGCCCTTCCTCTCGTCCTCCCTCCTTCTAGACAGCAAAATCAGCTACCATCTCTGGGGATGAAATACAAGCCAGGACTGGGTCTAGTGCCTCCAGCAGAGTTAGTGGAAAGAAAATATACAAATAACTGGAAGGGATGGACAGACGTGCCACTCAGAAGTTGCGGAGCTGTTTCTTAGGATGTGCAGCAGGCGCAGAGAGATGTTTCTGCACACGGTGCCATCTGGTCCTGCTGGTCAGCAAGCGTGAGATCCTGGGGGAACAGACTGAGAGAAAGTCAGCAAAATAACATCCAATGTCATTGTTTTTTCACATCTAGAGCGATCTAAAGAAAAGCCTGGCCACTTTGGTGTTTAATGGGCCCAGGCAGGCTCCTGCATCCCGCCTTGATGCTTGGCAGCTCACACACACCATTATAGCAGCTTCCCATGGGAAAGAAAGGCAGGAGGTGCTGGGGACTAGCTGACCTTGACTGCCTCTGTCTACAGAACTCCTGTGTATCCCACTGCAGAGAAAGACAGCAGCTAAAGTGGATTAATCCCAAATGGGTCAGTCTGTATTGTGCGGCATATGTAAACTTTGAAAGGTGTTGGGAGCTGTGAACCCCCAGATCCTGAATTCCTGGTAAACAACTTGTAATACCTGCAGCTGCTCTGAGCACGAGACCCTCAGAAATTCCTGATGGCAGGAGAGTCATTTCTCGTGGGTTTGGCTGGGGCATGGCTGTCAGTTAAGGATCTCTATATAAGCGGCTCTGGTACACAATAAAAGGGGCACTCTTGGGGGCATTCCTGGCATCAAGAATGACCTGTGTCTCTGTGTCTGTGAGTCTGTGTGTTTAAATCTCCAGCCCCTTGCCCGGTTCAAGAACTGTATGGTGACACATAGGGCGCAGACGGGTGCGTCACAATTAGCGCTTTCTTTAGCTTCCAGCAGTTTTCCCAAAGCTCAGGAGCAAGGGAAGCTACATCAAGCAAACAAGCCCAGACTGTGATGGGCAGCTCTGTTGGGAAAGTGTGGGGCCACGAAGAGTGGAGAATAAATACATTTGCTAAATCCTGACCCACTGAGCTAAAAGGTGGGTCAGCCTGACCATCAGGTATGCATAGAACTTTACAGGACCCATAACTCACTTGCCATTGTTCTGATCGTGCCAGGCTTCTGCTCTCCTCCCTGACCAGACAGAAATGCCATGGTGACACCACCATGCCCTATTCTTATTACAGACTTCCATATCCTTTCATGGTTGCTAACAGCCATTTCAGCTGCCCTCAACAGGAGGTACCAAACTTGTGGTTTTTATCTTTATAAACCCCCTGCTGGGGCTGGAGAGATGACTCAGTGGTTAAGACCCTGGTTCAATTCCTGGCACCTACAACTGTCCGTAATTCCAGTTCCAGGAGACCTGACACCCATGGCAAAACACCAATGCACATAAAATAAAAAATAAAACAACAACAACAACAAAATATCCCCCCTCCCTGTTTGGGGTGCCTCTTTAGATATCTGGTCATAAGAGTGCATGTCCCTGGCTGATTTCGTGTAGCTCACCAAAAACGTCAGATTCACAAAGAGCTCATCCCAGTCTCCTCCTCTTGGGTTACAAAGGAGAACAGCTGGGCTACAACAATAGCTCATGAGATAGGAAGAGAGTTTGAGGGCTAAATGTATAAAAGCAGAAGATCAGATGCTTTAAAAGGGGGTTTGGAAACACAGTTCAGTCTTTAGTGCACTTGCCTGGCATATGTGAAGCACTGGGTTCAGTCCCCAGCCCCGCACAGATGGGTAGAGTGGGGGAAGCCTGGAACCCCAGCAGCTGGGAGATAGAAGGAGGAAGATGAGAGTGCAAGGGCTACATAGGGTCGCCTCACGTCCACTCGGGGTGACATGAAACTCTGCCGTGGAGTATCATTCTAACTAGGCAAAGATGTGTTGCTCTTGTTTATGCTACATTTGTTTAATGATGTAAGGATGTGTGTTTAAGTTTTTCTTTTTGTTTAGGGGCTGGAGGGATGGCCCAGCGGCTAAGAGCACTGGTTGTTCTTCCAGAGGTCCTGTGTTCAGTTCCCAGCACCCACATGGTGACTCACAACCATCTGTAATAGGATCTGATGCCCTCTCCTGGCCTGCAGGTGTTCATACAGAGCACTCATACATAAAATATAAATAAATGAAATTTTTAAAAGGATGTGTGTTTAGTTAAGTAAAGATGTGTTGCATCTGTTTTACCTTGCCTGTCTAAAGCACCTGATTGGTCTAATAAAGAGATGAATGACCAATAGCTAGGCAGAGAAAAGATAGGTGGGGTTAGCAGGAGAGAGAAGAAATAGGAGAAGAAATCTAGGCACAAGGAGGAAGAGAGAGAGAAGAGAAGAGAAAGAGTGACATGCCAGTGGTAAGTAACCAGGCAGCCGCCAGGCAGTGAGAGTAAGATACACAAAAGTCGGAAAGGTAACAGGCCTCAAGGCAAAAGGTAGATAAAGGGAAACAGGTTAATTTAAGTTAAAAGAACTAACCAGAAATGAGCCCAAGGTAGGTCAAGCACTCGAAACTAATAATAAGTCGTGATCTGGGAGCTGGTTGGTGACCTGAAAGAAAAAACCTGTTCCAAAGCCCTGTCTTAAAAAAAAAAAACAAACAAAAAATCAACAAAAAAATCTTAAAAGAAGTGAAGTGTGTGGCAGAGATTTGGACTGTCCACTGAGCAAACTGTCATTGCTGTTGGAAGTGGAGAGAAAGGCCATGGCAGCAAGAAAACCAGCTGATGCAAAACCAGAAGAGTTTGCTGGAACCCACAGGGGAACTCCCCAGAGTCCAAGCTGAGACAACAACAGAGCCCACACAAGTCCAAACGCCCAGATAGCAGGAACTAGTGGGCAGCCAGTTTAGGGTTTGAGTTGAGGTTCAAATGAAAGAGAACTGTGCTGGTTTCTCTGGTTCAGACCTGAGGAGAGGACCCACTAAGATCACATCCAGCAAGAAAGAGGACATTCTGCCAAGTGATGTGCTGTTACTAAAAAGAAGGTGTTTTATTTTGTCCGTTTGAATGTTAAAAATCCCACGTCTTGGGACCCCTTAGCCTCAGGTGCACTAGGAGAGCCGGCCATTCTGTAACCAACAAGGTGATGCACTAGAGTGAAAATTCCCCCAAAGACTTTACCCCCACATTGTTTCATAACATGAATGTGTAACATTGCAGTTTTGGGTCCCCAGAAGAGCGTATGATACTCTGGAACACAAATATCATTTATCAGTTGGTCAAGCTGGTGGCTCATTCTTATAATACCAGCGTTAGGGATGCTGAGGCAGGAGGCTCACTGTAAGTTTTAGCCTACATAGTGAGTTCCAGCATAGCCTTGGTTACAGCATTAGACTGTGTTTGAAGAAAATAAAATGAAAAGAAAAGCCATTCATCAAGAGGTTCCTAAAGCACTCACTGTGTTCTGGCCTCACTCTCCATACTCCACTGAGATTGGCCAGGCATAGAAAACATTTGTGTTTTCAGTACAGTGAGAAGCCAGCACATCTCTGAAAGCATGAAAGAATGGCCTTCAGGACAGCCTGTGTTCTTCCTGGGTACCCTTACCTGTCCCTGCAGACAGGCAGGGTCTCTGTTGGCGATTTCTCCTACAGAGAAACAGTCAGTGGTACAATGGCACAACTGTATGGGGTCCCCATCAACATCTTCCTCCCAGGTCATCCGTCATTGTCTCTTGCCTGGTCCCGACTCTTGGAGGTGTCCAATATGGAGCTGAAGGGCTAAAAAGGTGAGTCCTCTGGCCTGAGTTTGCAGAAGGGCCTGGCAGAGGGTTCTTGGCTCGCCATGAAGAGCTCCCATCTGGTAGTGTCAAGCCCTCTGAGAGTACAAACAGTCAGAGGCCCAGCCTTCCCTTCAAGTTGAAAATAGGATCATTGAGAAAAGCCTGGGACAAAAATAAAACTGTGTAGGAGGGACAGAGTGGGTGTCAGGGATAAATCTAGCACACCAGAGGCCAAAATTTCACCACCTCTTCCACTAGGAGGGGCCTTTGGCCACTTGTCTTGGCTAAGATGGCACTCCTCACTGCCTACATTATGGCCCCCTGGAGGCCCCTATCCTGCTACTTGCAAATATTTCTGTTTAGCTTTGTAAACAGCATTCGCAGGAGATGAACTCAAGGCATCTGGAAAGTCCTCAGCACCAAAGGGCACCTGACTCCTCACAAATCCTCCTTGAAAGATCTGTCAGAGCGAGAGTCACAAAGCTTGGCCTTGCCATGTGCCTGTTGTCAGCTGAGACAGGAGTGCTTAGGCCTAGGAGTTTAGGCCAGTGTGGGCAATATAATGAAATGCTGTCTCAGAAAGAGGGGATGAGGGCTTTGGAAAGAAATGTGGTGAATCCAGGCCAGGCGTGGTGGTGCACAGCTTTAATCTCAGCATTTGGAAGAGAGAGGCAGGGGTTTATCTGTGAGTTCTAGGCTAGCCTTGTCTACACGGCAAGCTCCCAGAAAGCCAGGGCTACAAAGAGAGGACCCATCTCTAAAAACAAACAAAACAAAACAAAAGAATTATACAACAACAAAAATGCGGTGAACCCAAGGTTGCCCGGATGTCAACAGGCCTCCCATGTAAAACAGGGACATGACGGTGCCCATCTGAAAGGGGAGAAAATGAGAAAGGGTGTGGGCACTTGGTGCCTGCCTGCAGTGTCACAGGAACCACCAGGAGCCACAGCTGCAGTTAAACGAGACCCAGTTCCTCTAACCTTTGACCCGCGACTCCATCTTCCTCTATCGCCTTCCCAAAGAAGGAACTTGTCTTTTGGTTCTGCCAGCACAGAAGGCAGAAATGCACACTGCGAGAAAGCTGCCTGGGGAAGGAAACTCCATTCTAGTACTCTCTTCATTCTTGTTAAACATCAGGTTTTTGCAAAGGCTGGGAAGAAAAGAAGCCCCCTGGCTGGGGGAGGGGTCGAGCGGATTGTTAGTAAAGCGCTTGTTTAACAGGCATGAGGCCTTGACTTTGGGCTCCACATAAAAACGTTCTGATGTGGTGATGCTCCTCTTGTAGTCCCAGGGCTGGGGAGGCAGAGACGGGAGGGTTCCTGGGATTTGCTGGCCAGCACATCTGTTCTATTGCTCAGCGGTTAAGAGCACTGCCTGCTCTTCCAAAGGTTCTGAGTTAATTCGCAGTAAGCACATGGTGGCTCACAGCAATCTGTAATGAAATCTGGTGCCCTCTTGGGGAAGAGACCTTGTCAGTCATCCTCATCCACTTAGACCATAAAACTCAATATGGACAAGTTCAACAGAACCGCCATATACGGGCTTCCCATGCATGCTTCAGCCTTGCCAGGGCATAAATTTCAATTCATTCATTCATTTTATTCTATTCTATTCTAATCAGTGAGTTCCAGGACAATGAACAACCCTCTCTCAAAGGAGGTAGACAACATCCCTGAGACGAGACACCTGAGATTGTCCTCTGGCCTCCATATTCCTGCACACACATGTGCACCTGCACCTGCTCATATATACGTTAGGGGATAACCGGGGGAAAAAAAGTCATTCATTGAGCTGTCTATTTAAGAATAAGTCTTGGGTCCTCTCAGTGCAGGTCTTGCCTTTTTCCCTAAGGCCCCATTAAGACTTCCATTGCCTGCCTTTTTCTACAAGATCTTACTCTGAAAGACCAACCTAACAGGTTTGTTTATACTAACGTGCATATTTCTGCTATAGTGCTTTATACAAGCTCAATTTTATAAGGAGATGAATTCTCAAAGAAATAAAAAACTTTCAAGAGGATGAGTATGTGTGTATGGTAAGAGCTAAGGGCCTTCCCAGAGACTTCAAAGGCCACACTGCCATGCTCTGTGGCCTCACTAAGCCTTAGGGGCCAAGCCATTTGGGTTCAGCAGCCCAGCCTGAATAACTTTGTTTTTGAGACAGGGTCTCTCTACGTAGCCCTGGCTGTCCTAGAACTCGTGCTATAGACCAGGTCTGAGCAACTTCAAAGCCCTCCATTTTCTTCCTGGAATCAGGAAAGTAGTCAAGGGTGGGGCAGAGGAGTTAAACAGAGCCAAGGTACGCGAAGTAGGGAGGGGATGCTTCCTCCAACGGCCTTTCTCAAGGCACATGGCATGGCTAGGGAGAAGTAAGGGGCTGTTTCTTCAAGTATAGCTTTCATGTTGTGCAAAAGGGGTCTGGCCTTTTAGTTTTTTTGGAGTACCTCCAAGCCTTCTCCAATTATGGGACATACGGGTTATTGTCAGTATGTCTAAGAACTTCTCATCTCATGGACAGGTACAAGCAGCCCGTATGCTGCTGTGACTCCATATTTACCTTTGGCCTGGGGCTGCAAGAGCCAGGCAGCACTGGGGTGGATTCTGGTTTCTAGAGAGGGTCAGTGCTGACAGCAGGGTCACACCCTCCTCACCACCAGCTGTTCTGGTTCAGGAAGGTGTGATGTATATAAAATGTCAAGCATGAAGGGCCCACCCTCCATTAGCACCTGGGGAAAGGGCCCCAGAGTGGAATAGATGAGTCACCGGCAGTCCAGGAACACAAACACCAGTATATTTTATGTGCACAATTATGAAAAGGAAGAGACAGACAAACAGACATAGCAGGCAATGGGCTCACACAATCAGCTATGTGCCTTTCTCAAGAGCTGTCCAGTTGGAAGACAGTCCTATCCACTTCAAAGGCCCTGTTCCAAAGCCGGGGCTTACAGCTGGTCCAGGAATGGATGGCCTCGGGGTGGAAGGCACTCCACCTGCCTGATTCAGAGTTCATGGCTAGGCCTCCCACCTGCCTCCTGCAGCAAGGCTTCGCACAGCCCAGAGCTTCAGAAATAGATTCTCCCGTGAGCTGACCCACTCAGCAGCCTCCTGGGAGATCAGTCCATGAAGAGGGAGGGACCAGGACAAAAGGGACTCACAGACACTCCCTATGTATTATTGCTGTGAATAAGCACAGGCCATTGTGACTCTCTGGCATGAGAAGGGGACAGGGCACTGGGAGCCTAGCGTTCATCCAAAACAACTCAACCATGCAGGGCCGCATACTCATGACATCTGCACCTCTGAGGTGGCTGCCTTGGGCTCCAGAAATAGCCAGCAGACTCCCTACTGCTCAGAAGGGCTTGATTACCCCAACCTTTGTGCACCCCCTAAGCACTAAGGGGTTGGAGCCCTGAAGACAGGCAATAAAGCAAGAGCTGAAGTCTGGGCTACACTTGGTGAGAGCTGAGCCTGCAGGCCTGTGGTCAGGCCTTATGTGTAGCTTCCCCTGGCTGGGGGGACTGTGTGCCTATGAGGGACCATAGGAGAACGGGGCGGGGGAACCCGCATAAGCAGACCACAATGCTGAGTATTGCCAGGCAAGCAGCTTCGCTCCAGGAAACCATCCTGACATAGGATTAAAGGGCCTTGAGAAAAATGATGTCAGAGGGTTGCCTGCCAGGCGACATCTGGAGTGCTGAGACCGGGGGCCACCCAGTGGCTTTCTCTGGTGGAGAATTGGAGTCTTACTGCTGGGACACCTCAGCAAGCCACTGGATTCAGTTGTGAAGGTAGGCGTGAGGTGGCCTGGAGAGGCGTTAGGATTCAGGGGTTTGAGATCACATGGAGCTGGAGGAAGGGACCTATACAATAAGGAATTCTCTCCACTTGTGGATGGAAAGCAGCCACTCCCTTTGGAAGCCTGAACTCCTGTAACCCACAGGGCCATGGAATCAGGGCTACAGTAAAACCAAAAGCAGCCCGTCCCCCATCCCAGAATGGTGTTTGGTGATGACATACCTACTCGGGAAAACACTTCAATCTGCCCTGGCCAGAGAAAGCTGTGGGGAAAGATGCCACGGAAGGCTGAGTCTTTCTCCAGCGGCAGGACGTCCCGCTGCTGGCCCTGGCCTGCTGCTGTCTGCAGGCTTCAGAGACTCTGTCTCCATGTGGCACTGCCACCTTTTAAATGATTTGTAAGAAAGAAAAGGCCGACTTCTATCTCAGAGTCCCCAGGGTGGCCAAGAGGTGACTGCTGTGTGGGATGGGCCTCATCCTTTCAAAGAGTAGAGGTTAAAATCAGAGGACCTGGAATAAGGATTTCACCTGTCCACTGCCTGCAATGGACCCAGCAGCACGGGGGAAAGCCAAGACGATGGAGCTGACAATGCCCATGAGTGTGGCAGGGTTAACACTGTTTGAGGAACAAGCTCAAAGGGTCATCCCGGCCAGGGGTTTGTAGGAGGAGCAGCCCCGAGAGGTGGCTGCTGAACTGAGGCTATGGTAGAACTCATCTTTTTCCAGGAAGAGGCTCCAAAGAGCCTTCCGTAGTCTGCTACATCTGCCTTGTTCCTCATGAGTCTCCAACTAGATCCCTGCTCCTCTGTCTCACAGGAAGCCATATTGACTGGCTTGCAGATAAACCAGAGTGGGCATCTAGAACCTAAAACTCTGCCCCCTCCACAGTGGATCTATAGAACACTAGATGTACATGGGGGATACTATGCATTTTCAGTAGGACCTCTGCAGGGAGGGGCACCAGACCACCATCCCTGGACCAAAGAGACAGGCTGCACCCCGGTCCCCTATATGAAGGTGGAGGGAAGGTTCCAGGAAGGCAGGTGGGGTCAATTTTAGGGCCGTACCTCCAGCCACTGCCGTGTTCTCTAGGGAGCTGGGAGAGGGGGAGGATACAGTGACGACACAGAAAAGCGCTGTCTGCTCATGGTAAATGTCTTGAACAAAAGAGAAAGGGGAAACACCACCGAACACACGGGATTGAAACCTCCAAAAGCCCAAGGTTGGTGGGAATCCAGCACCACAGGGGCCCCCAAAAGGCCAAGGGAGCAGCGTGGGGCCCTGGGGGAGGGAGAGGGGCCAAAGGAAGTTTTCCCAGCCCTTGCACAGGAGCAATGCCACCAAGCAGCCTACTGGCTGCGGGGTCTCTCTCAGGCTGCAGCTCAGAGGCCCTCGGGGAGGTATTGGTTGCAAGCAAGCACCTGAATATTGCCTAATGGGACCAGCCAAAGCCCAGCTGAAGCCAGGGGGCAGGTGGGGTGGTGGCCCCAACAGCAGCCAAGGCCTCCTCAGACCTTGCCTCTCACCTATGGCCCCAGAGTTCATGTCCCTTTGCCAGGACAGGTCTGCTGCTTCCAAAATCATCCAAGAAGTCCATTGTTTATTGCCCAGGCCCTAGCCCCCAGGATGGGTGGAGAGCCATGGACCAGTCCCAGTGTCCTTCTGCTGTCTGAACACCCAACTTCCCAACACCATCCCACTGCCCACCATATGTGGTTGCGTTTGCCCTACTGGGCTAAGGCCCAGTTGGGGGCAGGGCTTGTGCTGAACCAAGGGATAACCCCACCAGTTTGGTCTCTGTCCTTGGGTTCCTAGAAGAGACCTTAGGTCTTCACATTAGTCTTCTCACTCAGTCGGTCTTGACGTGGCCATTGGCCAGGGCTGGCGGACTGGCAGGCTCCCCGGGCTCTGCATCCTTGTCAAAGCGTAGGCGGAGGGTGTTGCGGATGATAAACTGTTCCATAATGAGGGCCCCACAGAACCAGGGCACAGCGTACTCCAGGGTGATGAGACCCATGAAATCAAAGTCGAATTGGGAGTAGTCCCAGGGACAGGCGTTGAACTGGCGCAGAATGAAGCCGGTGGTGAACTCCCACAGGTAGGTCCAGAGCGTGTAGATGAGGCAGCGCACCAGTAGAGGACAGCGGCCGCGCAGGCGCAGGTACATGCGCTCCACGATCAGGATGGAGGTGCCATAGATAAAGAGGGCCCAAACGCTGGTGACCCCTGGGAACTTCCAGTTAAAATTCACCACGAACTCCCAGGCCGCCGTGAACATCACCTCGCAGAAGTAGCCATGGATGGCATACAGGTACCAACGGGACAGCGCTGTAAGGGGCTCGGCAGAAGCCATGGTGACAGCTTGGGCCTCCTGCTGGGGATACAGGGAGACAGATGAGGGGAGCTACCTTGCACGGTTCCCTGCCTCCTGCTCCCCCTCAAATCTGCTTTCACCCTTCTCTATCCTCTTTAGTACCTAACCACGGCCCCAGCTTCTACCCTGTCACCTTGGCTCCCTGTTCTCCCTTAGCTAGGCAGGCCAGGAAAAGACAGGAAGAAAGCCTAGTCCATTAGCTTCCTTTGAGAAACTCTACTCAAAGACTATGTGGGAATGTTTACTGAACTCTATAACATTCATGGTTATCTGAAGTCAGTTGAAAAGTCATCTGCCTTGATCCATACCAGGTGCATACCCTGTTTCTCTCCCTGCTTCTCCCTAACACTCTCTCTCTCTCTCTCTCTCTCTCTCTCTCTCTCTCTCTCTGTGTGTGTGTGTGTATCTGCCTCTCTCTGTGTGTCTGTCTGATAACAACTTTTGAGTCTCTTTCATGTATTTCTCTCTCATTTATATGTATATAATATCAATATTATAGCTATATACCACCATTTTTATAGTTTTAAGTGTACGAATCAAGAACATTAAGAGCATTCATAGTGTTGTACAATCATTGTTGCTATGGTTTCCAGAACCCTTCTAACATCCCGAACAGAATCTCTGCACCAGGGCTGGGATGTTGCCCAGTTGGTAGAGCTTGCCAAACACCATGCAAACTGGGTGTGGTGGTATATGCTTGTAATTCCAAGTACAGAGCAAATTCAAGGGCCACCCCGAGCTACATTGAGCCTTGTCTCAGAAAAGAGAAGAAAATAAATATTGTTAAATGCCAAACCCCAACTCCTTCCTCCAGCTCCTGGCAGCCATTGGTTCAGGCTCTGTAAATTCAACAACTTTCATCATTTTTCTCATGTAGCTGACTTATTTAACTTAGTGTTTTGTCCTTCGGGTTGATGCAGGTTGTAGCCTATATCGGAACAAATCCCTTCTTTTGAAAGATGGAAGGCATTCCACTGGCTGGAACATTGTTTCCCCACTGTTCATAGATGCCTGGATGGCTTCCATTTTTGAACAGCGCTGTTACACATGGGTGAATAAGCATCTATTCAAGACCTGCTTCCAGCTTCTTTAGATCTACACCTAGAAGGGGAATCACTGGGCTACAGGGTAGCGTGTGGTACCCTTTCTGAAGAGCCTCTGTGCTGGGGAAGAGAGATGTCACTTCCAGGACTCAGGTTTAATTCCCAGCACCCACAGAGTGGCTGTCAGCTGTCTGTGACTCCAGTCCTAGGGGCTCTGGTACTCTTCCTGGCCTCTGTGGGCACCAGGCACACATGTAATCCACATACATACAAAACACAATACATAACAGAATAAGCCCTCAAGAACCATGCCACTGCTGGATACATTTTACAGCCTCAGCAGAACAGGTACAAATCCCAGTTTCTTTGTATCGCTGTCAACATTTGGTTTTTCTTTTTTCTGTAATGTCCACCCTAAATTAGATACCCAACTATGATATCATTGTGGTCATGTTTTATTTTTAACTGCTACAGTAGATGGGATTTGGCTTGCCCTTTTTCGCTTTCTCAAACCTCACTGCCAGTCTTCAAGGTGTGGCTTCCTCCCATCATACTTCCCTAAAGCTGTGTCTGGCTCCTAGGCCTCTGTCTTTCTTCTAGCCCCCTGTCTTAGAGGGTCTGGACCACTCAGGAGGCCCATTATCAGAAGCCAGTCTGTTTACCTTTTGATGAACGAGCCCTTGTTCTCTAACTCTCTGAGGGAACTCCTTGAGAGGGACTGCTTCACAGTCCTGCCAGCCAGCTATGGCCCCATGCCTTTCTTCTGTAAGCGTCTAAGGAGCACATCTTGCTTCTGCAGAGGGTAGTGGGGGAAAACTCACAGTTTATCAAGAATGAGAAGTTTTGTCAGCTACCTGTGGGCATCCGGCTTCACATCTATTAATCCTCTCTCCCACGCAGGACAAAGGACAGAGGTTACCAAGGCGGCACCTGTGGTTTGCCTAGCTGATTGAGAATTCCAGCACCATCTTTTAGCTATGCAGGCCTTATTGCAATAATACTTACCCACCCTTATGCCTTAATCACATTTTTAAAAACTTGTTCTTAATTAGAACTCAAATGAATTCAAGTGTGGCGGCATGGGCCTGTAATTCTAGCCCTTGGAAAGCTGAGATGGGAAGATTGCACGTTCCAGGCCAGCCTGGGAGACATAGCAAGACCCTTTGTCGACACAGAAGAAGGGGTGGGGAGATCAGTTTGCCTACCATGTAGAGGCCCTGCACCTATTCTCCAACCCTGCGGATACACGTCCGCAATCCCAACACTTGGGAGTTGAGGAGGCAGGAGGGTCAGAAGTTCAAGGTCATCCTTAGCTACACAGTGAGTTCCTGTCCAGTCTGAGCTGCAAAAGATCTGAGAGAGGATAGATAGGTGGGGGGAGGGGGGGAGGAGGAGAAAGAGAAGAGGGGAAGGCCTGCGAGGGAACATCATCTGCCCCACATCCATAGGGTCATAAACAGAAGAACTTAGACAAGAGCCAGTTCTCAATCCTCACTTCAGACTCAGCCTCCTGCACAGACCTGTGTGCCTCCTGTCCCTTCCTCACTCGGAAACATGTAAGCCGTGCTCCCCTCAACCCCATTTCCTAACGAAATGTGATAGCATCCTTGGCCTGCCATTCAAGGCCCCAAATATACCTCCTCCACCTTATTCTAACCATCCAAGCCTCCCTGTCTGAGTCTTGTTTATTCTCTTTGGTATGCCTTCTCTCATCCCTGCGAGCACAGCCCCAGAGTCTGGGTGATCTTTAGAACAAACCTCTCCTCTCCCAGCCACAAATCTTCTTTCTTCTCTGAATTTCCATAACAGCCCACCCATCTGATGCCAATTATTTTGCTATATTCCATTGATTATTTTTAGTTCCAAGCCAGACCTTACCCACTTAGTCAACACAGCCTAGACCTCTTCCTTCAGTAAACCAACTGGATTCCTTCTCTTTCCTGGACACCTCCTCCTGATGCCCTGTGGGCACCTCAAGCTCTTTCCTAAATCAAACCCAGTATCTTCCCCAAAACCAGTTTCTCTACTTTGACCCTTCCTGATTAATGGCTCCACCAAGTAATCGTTTAGAATTGAGAGGCCAGCCCTTTGTTACCTTAATCCGAGTTTCTGGATGTCCGGACCTATGTGTCATGTTCATTGACACCCCACAGTGTGAATACAGGACTGCATTCAGCACAGAGATGATGGTAATTCTCAATCGTTAGCAAACACCCCAAACCATATCCTAAATCACCGGTCATTCCTATTGTAGCTCAGGCACCTGCGGGTCAGATCTCAGCTGGCCTAAGACACGAGGCTGTGAGTCATCCGAGGCTCTGCTCTGTGCTCAGCTGGGGAGGTTAAGTTGGGGTGACTATGCTCCATCAGTTTCTCGCTGTCCTCCTGGACCCAGTAAACTAGCACTTATCTCCTGGGAAGTGATAAGTCATAAGGCGGAGGACAAGCCAGGCCAACCGCACAAGTGTTTTTCACTCTGGCCAAGAGGAAGAAAGAGGGGAGGGAGGAGAGCACTGGTGTTTGTCCAGGGGTTCAGCGGGAGATAAGGCGGAACTTCTAACGCTCCGTAGCACATTAAGTTAGCGATGGTTGATTGCAATTCATCGTGCATCTCAAAATAACGAGTTGGGAGGATCGAGTTTGAGTGCGCTCAAAAAATGAGTCATGCTTCAGGTGATGCTGCCGATTACTCTGATCTGATTATACCTTGTGTTCAGGCATAGAAATGGCACATGGCACTGCATGCATATGAAAATTTACTATGTGTCCCTCGAAGAGTTTTGTTTTTGGCCGGGTCTGATGTATTCCAGTCTGGCTTCTGAATCCACTGTGTAGCCAAAGATAACCTTGAACTTCTGATCCTCTTGCCTCTCCCTACCAAGGGCTGGGATTACAGGCGGGTGTCACTGCACAGCGCACGGTGCTGCGATGGGAATAGAACCCGTGGCTTCCTGTACCCTAGGCAAGCAATCAGCTGAGCTATATCTCCTCCCCCCATTCAAGGTATTTTTAATATTAAAACTATTTTAAAAATAAAAAGGCAGCCCATTTTTTTTTTAAAAGAAAGTCCTGCTTAAGGCATGGCTGTAAACATCTCATTGATCAAAGTAAATGACGTGACAAAGCTACTAACCCTTGGACTTTGCATCTTTTGAATCTCTTGGGAATCTGTCTCCTCGTTGCTGCTGTTTTGGTTCAACCATATCTCACAGGCAGCTCTAAAAGTCTCCCAGCCTTGTCTTGCCTACTTCCAGTTCAAATCCACAGCAAAAGTGTATAGAGAGAATGATCTTTCTAAAATGCCAGTCTGATGTTTCTCCCCATTAAGAGCCCATTAGTGGATCTTCAACATCAGCATCCCTCAGAGATATCTGGCAAAGTCCTCCTGGGCCCAGCTCTGCCTCTGGATCCCAGCCAGCTCTGTGCTTTGGATCCCAGCATCACTTTCTTTGCTGGGATGCTGCCTTTGCACCCCCTTAACCCCACCCCTACCTGCCTTCGTACATGAACCTGTCATTCTGCAAGGCTCAAGTGCTGTCCACTGACCTGTGTGCTACCCCCATGTTCATCTGTACCAACAGCTAACCCTCACTCTGCTATGATTCATCTACAGCTAGCACTAGTTATCATCTGATGAACATTTCACACAGTGTGAAGAGAAAATGCCGGGACACGAAGCTGTGTAATTAACATTGGATTTCACAAAGGTGTATTCTCATGTATATGTGCAAAACATTCAGCACAAGTTGTCTCTGGGTGAGATTTTATATAAGTCTTCATTATATTTTTCCACATATTCTAAACTTGACAAATAAATGGATCCAAGGAAACCTGAAGTCATGTAAAATTGATGTAGGTTTTTCCCTTCCTGTGCCACCCTCAATACAATTCACAGCTTAGATGTGAGCAGTGTAGTGACCGTGCTAAGGAACCCTATATCCATTTGGCCAGAGTCCTGCCTGATAGCCCAAACCTGTGAGATCCTTGGCAAGCTACCTCACTGAACCCAGCCTCAGTTCCCTTTTAAGTAAAACAGGGGTAATAGAAATGACGACCAGTTATTATGAGGATGGATTTATCCAGCTACTACTAAACATTGCAGATAAGGGCTAGAGAAATGTCTCAGGTTAAGATCATTTGCTGTTGTTCTTGCAGAGGGCTAGAGTTCAGTACCCAGCATCCACATGGTGGCTCACGAGGATTATAACTCAAGTTCCAGGGGGTCCAACGTCCTCTTCTGACCTCTGCAGTAGCTTCACGTTCATGGCATACTTACATACATGCAGGCAAACACTTACATATATAAAATTTAAAAAAGCAAAATCTTAAAACACACACACACACACATGAATATTTCTGCAAAGATCATGTCCTTCTGGCATAGCTTCTCTTGCTCCTAGGGGGCCACCTTCCACTATGCCCCTGCCCTTAGCCAGCCTGCTGGCAGCCTTCCCCTCTCGGCAGGCTTACAACATTGAGCCACCGACCCAGGAAACCCTATGAAACAATAGCCCTACACATCTAGCCTGGGAGAGCAAATGTGAGGTGGCTGCTTCCCTGTGGCTGCCCACAGCTGAATTAAGAGGAAAGGGCAGCCCTGAGGGTCAGGCTTGAAACTAAGTTAGACTGAAAGAGCAAACCTTCCCAGCACAGCCTTGTAAAGCTCCACTGTTTTGTAAATTTCCTCCACAGATGAAGAAGGAACAGACTTGGACCAAAGGGAAAACGCAGGAGGGGCTGACAGGCTTAGGGCAGGTGGCCCAGGCACACAGTTCCAAGACCACTGGGCCTCCTAACCTGACTCAGGCCCCTTTGAACTCAGGTCTGTCCACTTGCCCTGCACTCAAGCCCCTGATTCTTCTCCAGGCAGGGGATTCTGGGATGGAGAGTTTCCCATTCAGAGGTCTCCCCCAAAGTAGCTTGATATGACTATGTGGATCTCCTTACAAGCCAGTGTGTGTGTGTGTGTGTGTGTGTGTGTGTGTTTGCGTGTGTGTGTGTGTGTGTTTGTGTGTGTGTGTGTGTAGTGCTGGGGATCAAACCCAGGACCTTGTACATGCTAGGCACGTGTCCCGCTACTACACTCCTTCCCCAGCCCAATCCTCCCCCTTCTTCACATTGACTTTAAATCCTGTTCTGCTTGTCTCTGATCTCTCCTTCCTAGAATGGCCAAGAATGGTTTCTCTCCTGGGAACCACCAGCTCTAGCTTTCACAGGTGGACCTCACAACTTTATCAGCAGGAGAAGGATGGAAGGATCTCATGTCTAAGGAAGAGAGGAACCTAGGAACCAAAGGGAGCCAGCTCAGGAAGAAAGGGGAAGGACAGAACAGGGAACAAAGGGAGTCCCAGGCATGGTGCCATTTCTGGTCAGCAAGACGCACTTGGGCAGATGGAGGGCAAGCATACCTAGGCTAGGTCAGACCTTGACCAAGGGTTGGTGGCAGGAGAACACAGCTGGTCCACACAGAATGAACGTGGGCAATGAGAGACCTGGCTGGGGGTGGAAGACAGGGTGGAGACAAAAGAATTGGAGAGGCTTTTTGGTTGGGATCCAGCTCTGTGTGGTGGGAGGTGCTCGGGTGAAAGGTAGACGATGCTGTCTTGAAAACATTTCAAAACATCACCCTCGACTCCCATGTCCAATAGCCACAGGTGCTGTGCCTGAATTTGTGTCTAGGGCAGGCTCCTCCCACCCTCTCATCCCCACACTCCACTGGGTCCACCAGGCCCACTCCTGGTTCTGCCCTCCCTCCACCTGGCCTCCTTTACCCTTATGCCCCCTTTCAATAAACTCCTTGCTCAGCTCTGGAGTCAGAGCCCTGAGAAAGTCTCCGGCAGGAGGCAGCAGCTCTGTGGATGGCAGCCTCCTTCTCCTGGTGATAAGCGCCCCCTTTCTAAGGACCATGACATAAAGACGGGACAGCCCAAAGGGAATCAGGGTGACACAGAGGAGAGTGTGACCAGGGTTGGAAGCATGGGGAAAGTATTTGGAAAGTGTGGGTGGTTCACCCTACTCATGCCTGTTGAAGGATCAGAATAGGATCCCTGAGAAGGATCAGAACTCAAGTGGTTTGTTAAGTGGTGTGGTAAAGGGAGCTGGCTTCTTGCATCCTGTCCCTAGAAGTCTGAGAGTCTCAGAGTCTGCTGAGCTCTAACACAGGGTAGCATTATACAGAATGGGCAATGGAGAGAGGTGAATCAGCCTTAAGAGACCAGGACAGGCAAAGCCAGATGGAATGGCCACCTTTGGTTTTCCCATAAATTCTGATCTTATTTCAGGAAGCTAAGATGCAGTAACACAATGGCCCTGGGGATTTCTGCCCAGGGGAGCATCTTGCTAGGCTTGAATGGCATCCCATTCTCTGCCTGGGCTTTACTCCTCACACCCAGGCACCCAAATCACTACAATTCCATGCTCTAAGGAGCCACACAGTCCATCCAGGAGCTCTCTGGGCAAAGGCCTTGAGTTCTGTCCCTAGCAGGATTGGGACTGAGGGTCAGAGGAATCAGTGGCGGCTGAGGACACTACATCTGAGCTGCTGCCAGATCTGAAATGGCCATGGGCTTCCCTTGTCGTCAAGACAGAGGAAGGAAAACAGACACGCTTCAGGGACAGAATGGGCCAAGGGAAGCCAGTTCCTGTGGCCAGTGGCTAGCTCAGATGCCACCAACTTCTACCCTTCTTTCTCTTCACAGACCCCTGGGATCAGTGACACTGAAGGTCTTGATGAGGGAGTCCCCTTACCTCTCAAATAACAATAAAAAAAAAACATGTTTTAACTTGGAATTCTGAAGCTCATTTTACAAAGGGGGAGAAAAGAGGAAGAAAGAGGCTAAGTCATTAGCCTATGTTCTTACAGCTTTAAATGGCTGGACTAAGAATTAAATCCTCATAAGTCTGGCTCTGGAGTCTTCATTCCTCCTAATCAGCACCCTGAGCTCCAAAGGTTGGCTCCAGGCTCCTCAGAGGTACTACATTTTCAAGGTGCTGTCTCTAGATACTGGGCCGGCATCTGGAATTTCAAGAAGATTCATGTGTATGTCTCACTGAATCATTCAGCACGCTCAGAACTAAGTGTTAGACAAAGCACAGGCTCCTGGTCTATTTCTCAGAGCAAATTCTGGCAGGAGCCACGCATAAGTACTCCAAGGTCAAAGCTAACCCTCCCAGGCCTACGGCAGCAGCCGCGCTTCAGGGTTGCACAGGTCATGAGCCGTTTAAAGACCCTTTGCCAGCGCACACATTACCTAGGACTTTAACTGCCAATCCACCCTGGTATGGAAATCTGAGACAGCTCAGCCCTACTCTGGAAATGCCAGCCAAGGGCAATGGCCTGTGTGCAGGATGTCCAGAGGAGCCATCTGTCCAGAGCCGCAACAGCCAGGGTGTCAGAAACAGCCATCCCACAGGAGATTTGGGAAGGATTTAGACACTGCGCATATCCCAGAGGGGAAGGATGACGGTGGTAGTGTTCAGGGGAATGAAATCTATCCTGGTCCAGGGATCACTGGGCTTGGGAAGCAAATGGGGAGCTTCTAGGTTGGGGGCTACGGGCTAGGAGGCACCCTGTGCTTTGTCTAGGATGCTCTTCTCCGACATCCATGTGGCTGTCTCTCTGTTGTCACTCAGGCCTCAATTCAGCTGTCACCCCCCGGATGAGACCTTCCCTGAGCCCCTGGACTTTTTATTGTTCAAATTGTCCCATCTTATTTTCTTTGTAGCACTTTCTAATAATTTGCTACACTGTCTGTGGCCTTGCTCCAGTCGAGGTGAAAACTGTGGGGATGAGGCTTTTCTTTCTGATTCCTGGCGATGGTGTCTGGTAATGTCTGGGGTCGATGAGTGAATAAATAGATGGGTGGGTGGATTGACAGGTAGCTGGATAACTTAGGCCCAAACAGGCCCAAGGCCTTAAACACGATGCAAATGGGTATAGCTCAGCCTTTCTCCTCTCCTCTCTTTGGGAAATAGAGTCTTTTAAGATGTTTTAATTCTAAAATTTAAAAATATCCCTCTTTTTGTTCCAATTACCAAAGTAACAGGCTCACAGCTAAAATTTAAATGTTATAGAAAGAAATGATGTAGTAACCAGAAGAACCCCTGAGAACTTCTGAGAGAAAGTCACTATTAATGGTGCCTTCTGCAGCCACCCTGATTAACCTCTTGTAAAAGAAGCCAACCCTGGCACCGCAGAAAGGAAGAACATTAGTAACGAAAGTGAAGCCACAGAGCCAGTATCTCTTCCCCTTTGCAGTCTTCCCCAGGTGCACTTTGTAAGCCACTGTAACATACAGTCTGCTAGCTACCATTTTCATGGAGATCTGAACCATCGTTTCCAGCTTCTACAGCCTATGTGTGCAGCCTTACAATAGCTATATAATACCCCACCAAGTGGAAAACTATAATTTACCCGACTAAGACATTCAACAAAGGTAATAATTGTTTTCCATTTCCCCTATTACAGAGAGCACCACAGAAATACCTTTCATGCCTGTAACAAAAGAAATTTTCTTCTCTGAGACTATTTCATAATAAAAGATCCGTCTACCCCTTCCTTCCTTCCTTCCTTCCTTCCTTCCTTCCTTCCTTCCTTCCTTCCTTCCTTCCTTCCTTCCTTCCACCATTTTTGTGTATTTGAAACAGTCTCATTGATTCAAGGCTGGACTCAAACTACCGATCCTTCTGCCCTCAATTAAAGACATGCTCCCCCATTATTTAGATAGCTTTCTTAGTCTCTTTCTTTTCTTCCTTCCCCCGCCCAGACAGGGTCTTGCTATATAGTCCAGACGAGCCTCTATCCAGATATCCCTGTGTGCCCTCAAAGTGAGGGTTTACGGGCATGTGTTCCCATGCTTGGCATGAAGATCTCTTTGTGAGTAAGTCCAGAGGTGGAACTACTGGATCAACGGTGTGACAGTCTTCAGACCAGTGGTGTAGCTTGCTATGGGATCCTGTGCCATGTGATGAGTGGGTCTCACATCTGGGTCACTGCATCCCCACAGTGACCTCCATGAACATCTTTCTCCTCCCAGCCCCCCTCAAGTCCAGGTTCATTCATCCTCTGCTGGCTGCAGATCAACTCAAGAACACCTCAAATGGCCTGTTGGTAGCACACTGACTTTGCATGTATAAGCAGACTGGTAAATAGGTTCTGATCCTCAGCTAGGAGAGTCGAGATCTACCTACAGCTGAGAAATAACCCACGTGCCCTGTTCCCACTCCCTGCACACACCAGTAGGGAATCAACTCCAAGAGACCAGCCCATGACTTCTTTAGAGGCTGCCCAATGAAGATGACCTCATGCTGAGCTAGCCAAAGTGTCAACTGCCTGCCCTGCTTTATTGGAACTCCTTCTTTCTGGTCCCTGATCCCACCACTGTATTGTCTGCTGGCATAATGGCCTTCCAGCCTCTGGGGCTAAGCAAAGCATCCAATTGTCATTCTTTAAAGTATCATCAAGGAAAAGCCAGAGGCAGAGCCTGGGATAGAGGCCAGATGAACTCTGCAGCCAAGGCCTTTCGCCCTATGTGTGCTTGTCTGGACTAAGAAGCCTCTGTTGAAGGTGTTGCCCTGCTGACTCCCTGTCCCTTTTATTAGTATCTAATAAGACTAATAACAGAGCCCTGGATGCTCTACCCAACTCCTTCAGAGCCAGTGCATTGACTGCTCATGTTGTGGGGACAAAATTCAGAATTCTAGGTAAGGCATAGCCCCCACTGTTTGGATGGAACTATCCAGGAGCCTTGATGAAAAAGGACTTGGGAAGATATCCTTTCTCCGGTGCCTCGTTTTATCCCTGACAGCCAAGCTGGGGCTAGCTCAGTTTTAGACAATATAAGATGGCTCCAACAGTGACATGGCCTGAGACTTCAGCATTCCCCCCACCCATAGCTGTGTGACAAGCCCTTGGACAGGAAGAAGGCTGAGAACTTGAACCCCACGACCTGTGCCCATACTGATGAGGTGCCAAATGGAAAGACAGACAGGGCCAGTGATCCTGGACATGTCTGGGGCATACTCACTTAACACAGCCTTGATTGTGTGGCTAGGAACAGACATCAGGATTACTATGCAGCTGTGTCCCAGTTTAACCTTGTCTTGGTAGCAGACCGGACCTTGGTGCCATTCTCAGCGATGTGGACGAGCATTCACCCCAGGGCGCAGCTAATTCTTGGCTGGTTGGCTGGCAGCTTCCAGGTGTCTCTGAGAGTGAAAGAGAAGACCATCATCAGCTTAATCCACCCCCAGTGCTGAGCCACCAGGCCAACCAACAGGTAGCTCTAACATTGAGTCCTCAGTAAGCCACTACCAAGGTTCCTTTCCTAGACCCTTTCTGCCTCCTTTCTGCTCAGGGCAGATCGATCCAGACATCAGAGCCTGGGATGGCTCCCTGGTGATCATCTTGAGGGGTTAGCAGTTGGGGGCGTTTTGTGGCATGCATGAACGACTGCACACTTTGAAACCTAAAAGGAGATACCGTTTTCGAACCCAGCTCCCTTCTCAGCTCCAAAGCACACCTCGCCATGCAGTGGAGATGTCTCTTTGCAAGGGTAGTCAAGAGCCTCAGGGAAGGCAGTCAACACAGGATATTTGGGTTAGCATTTGGAGAATGAAGTCTATCATACAAGTAAACAGAGGAAAGCAGAAACTGTGCTGAGTACCCTCCCCCAACCTGAGCTGAGCCTGGTGGTATACCCTCTAATCCCCGCATTCAGAAGACTTAGGCACAAGAAACTCCCCAAGTTCAATGTCAGCCAGGGCTATGAGATGAGACCATGTCCAAGAAACAAACACAGCAATAAAAAGTCCCAAACCTTACAACCCACTGCCATAATACTTATCTCATTTTTAATGAGGTCCTTTATGGTAAGAACTGGCTATAGCCGATATGAATCCTACTTCATATGGCCTTTTACTACACACATTCTAGTCTCTCACTAATATCCCTATGACATTTTTTTTTCATTTTTACAATACTGGGGATTGGACCCAAAATTTGGCATATGCTAGGCAGGAGCTTGGCCACTGAGTTATAATCTCAGATCTTTAAAAATTGTCTGTATAAAGGAAGATACACACAATCCTCCTGCCTCCCAGCAGATAGAATTGTAGGCTTGGCTAGCGAGACTATTCAGACCTGAGCATTTTCTTCGTGAAGATTCCAGAATGATTTTGTTCCAAAATGAAGGTACCAGTCCTGCCTTTGCATGCCCCTTGATACAGCACTGTCTATGCAGACCCCCAGACAGGACTTTGCCCAGCACAGGTGGCCACTTAAAAGCTGACAATAATGTGGGGGTGGCTGAGAGGTGGCACTGTTGCCCCCACAGATGGGTAGAACACAGAGGTACCGACTCGTACTGATACTCAGGCATCTTGCTCAGAGCAGAAGCAAATCCTCTCCCATTGTCACCTGAGCTAACAACCTGTAAGGCTACAGACTGCTGACAAATTTGAGGGCAGGGGCCTTAAATGTACCCTGCCAAGATTGCCTTAGGGGCACACCTGTCCCCACGTCTGCTCTTCCCCTGGTCCCCAGGCCTCTGCACAGAAAAACTGAAGGCCCACACTGGGGCTGAGCGTAGGCTGCTATGCTCAGCCTTGCCCGCCTCTCCCCAATTCCTCCATAAACAGGAACTTCAGATCTCTCTCACCTGTTCATCTTCCTCCCCTTTCCTAGCCTGCCCGACTGGGGTAGGGGCCAAAGGTCACCCTGGCACCTACCTATCACCTTTAGGAAAAAGTCCTAAGGAGGCCTGTTCCATATCCTCCACCTTTGCCGTGTGACATGTGACCTGGGGAGTTCGATCCCCCCCATGTGCACTTCCCCTTTCCTGGGGCCTAGGCCGGCCGCAACAACAGCACATGTCAAAACAGAAACAGAAACCAAAAACCACATCCTGCTCCTTCAGCCTGGTGCTGCAGCAGCCCACAGCCGGCAGATGACACCACCATGGGGTGGTCAGAGCGGGTCTCTTTGGGAATCCCACTCTGACTGAACGCCTCCTGTTTCTTGGTCTGCTGGCTTTTTCTCAGGGGTGGATAAGATACTAGGGGTCACAGGGGTCCCACCTTTTCCCACAAGTGCACAGACTGTCCCCAGATCCCTCTCACACTCGGGCCTTCAGGAGCAGGATCCAGGGCACAGAAGCTCCAGGGCTCTTTTGTGGGTCCACGTAGCCCGAGTCAGAAGCACGGGCAGCGTGTGAACGTGCCAAGTGCTATCGCGGCAGCCAATATGCAGACAGAGTTGGACCTTCAAGTTTATCGACTTGCATGGCTCTCTTAGGACAGCTGTGGAGCAGGGAGGTGGTGGTGCGACAGCTACTAAGGCATAGGATGCTAAGAGATTTGGTCAGATCTACATCTCTGACTCAAACCCCAGGCCTTGGGCACCTCACGCCTTTGAAGCCCTGTACACCATACCTTCAAGCTGCTTCCCTACTGAACTTCATCTTCAAGGACCATGTCTCCTCAGGTCTTCCATAGTGTCATCTACTCAGTCCGTCCTATGGCCAGTTATTTTGCACACATACAAGAATTTCTTTCCAGTTGCTCCATCAGTACGCCTGAGGCGGACCCGGGAGATGGAAGAATCAGGGATCACTATTCAGCCTCAAGCCCCACCCCCCCAGCCCTCCCCTGCTGCCTGTCAGCCCCTACTCTTCCTACTGCTCTGTGAGGCCTTCCTCTGGGTCATCCTGGCATTACGCTCCCACGAGGCTTTGACCACGTTTCCCCCAAACATGTCATCCCCTTTGAAAACAGCCTCACTCATGCCTGTTTCTTTCCCCTACCACGGGGTGAATTCCTGGAGACCGCAGGTCTTCTATTGGATGGCTGGATAAGCAGACTAGAGCGGGATCCTGTGGAATTCTTGGCTGATGGCGTCATCCAGCTTGGTATTAACCAAAGCTAGCAATGCCTGGAGTTTGTCTCTAATATCTAGGGCGCCTTCGTGGAAAGGGAACGCTCCCATTAAACAGCATCAAAAGGGTTCTACAGGGCTGTCTTTGCGGATGGGAGGAACAAAGGGGGTGCGCTCTTCTCCTTCTGTGTCCAAGCATCACCACAGACTGGGAGTGGGTGGCCTGGGTCTGGAAAGCATACAGGGAGAGTCATGCTGGGAACAGTGTCCCAGGCAGGCATCCCTGGGGACACCGCAGGCTCCTACATAGGCAGAGGTCGAGTAGGTTCGAGGCAGAGGATAACAAAACCCATTCTGTGGCTTCTACCGTGTGCACGGGCAGTTGGTTCTCATGAGGATTCATTTCCCAAAGAGGTTTAACCAGCAGCTGCTGGCAGGAAAGTCCCCTGCACCAGCCTCTCTCCTCTGTAACTATTTAGGGTAAGCTGGGGCTTGCGGGATTCAGTCTGCTTCTCTGACTGGAACCTAAATCCTCTCGCCTACTCCATCTCCATGGCCTGGGACCTTCAAAGGGAGCCAGAAAGGGGTCTAAAACACCATTTCATTTGCAGGCCTTTCCCCTGAGAAATTCCCAAATCTCCCAGAAAAAAAAAAAAAAGTAGAGATCAACTATCCAAGCCGGGTTTGGCATTTGCCTGTAAGCCCAGCTCTCAGGAGGTGGAGGCAGGAGGATCAGGAGTTCAAGGCTTTCTTCAACTACTTACGGAGTTCTACATAAAACCTTGTCTAAAAAAAAAAAAAAACAACAAGCCCACAAGCCCACTTACAAAAAAATTGATGATTCACCAAAATAAACAAAACCACTCTCACTAGCAATACGGAGTACTTCTCTAACCAGATCTGGGGGATTCCCTACACATACACACACACCGAGAGAGAGAGAGAGAGAGAGAGAGAGAGAGAGAGAGAGAGAGAGAGAGAGAGAGAGAGAGAGAGAGGAACACAGAGAGAGAGAGAGAGAGAGAGAGAGAAGGGAACACAGAGAGAGAGAGAGAGGACACGAGAGGGAGAGAGAGAGAAAGAGAGAGAGAGAGAGGGAGCGCAGACACACACACAGAGATTCCTCTACAGATACACACTGCTTATCCTAACAGTTTATTTTAACCCTCACATTACACCGAGATGATGCCAGATCCCACAGATTTCAGGGCTCGGTCCCATACGGCTGCCTCACCTCAGATGCCAATCACGAGCAGGTTTTCACCAACACTTCTGATCACTGACGACAAACCATTATTTCCAGCCCCCTGATTCTGCCTGATTCATTTGCTCTGAATTTTCACAGAATTCACAGAAACACATACCTTGACCTGGGCAACCGGATGGAGAAATAAGCGGAGCGAGGTAAAGGTGGTGAGTTTGCACTCCTGGCGCCCTCTGAGCAACTGGGAACACAGCTATGCTGATGTGATTGTCAAGAGTTTTTATACTCTGAGAGGTTGCCGGCTAGGGCTAGAAGGCCCACCCCTCTAAGCTCTTTGTCATGAGGTGTTTTTGTGATTGGCTCCACCCTAAGCATTTCATTAGTGAAAACAAGTGTAACCAAAGGGGCTCATTCAACTGTGTTAGCTTATTCTATAGTGAGACCAGTCCTAAACACTAAGGATTTGGCAGGTTCCCAAACCACTCAGTAACCACCCAAAGCTACAAACCCAACTGGAGCCCAAGTACCCTACGGGATGGACAGTGTATCGCTATCCCCAGGGAAGTGAATGGGAGGTGCACACATAGAGATGGCAGCTGCCCCCACGATGCACTTGGCTTTGGCCTTCCGCTTGGCTCCTTGCTCTGGACTTGGGCTCTGGATGTCCCTGCCTGCTCCTCCTCTCACCCCCATCTTCTCTTTAACGTAAGGACTCTTTGTCTTGTCTCCTTTCTGTCCTCTCTTGTTCCTCCTTATCTAATCCATCCTACCTCAGCAAGCCCCTCCCGGTCTCCCTCGCTAAGCAAAGCGCTGATTGCCCAACTAGTACACCTGGGGATGTGGGCTTTGACCACCCCCACACAACCTCTTCCCCTTCCCTCCCACCATACTCACTGGCACCTGGTCACTCCTGCCTGCTGTCTGAAAAGCTGGACAGCTGCTGGGCTTTCTAATTAACCGCCTGGCTGCTGTCCCAGAGCTAGGCATGTGTTACAGTAAAAGCAACTCCTTAGCCTCCCTTCATCCATAATACCCCCCATGCGGATCCCATCAGGTCACAGCCAGGGGCTCCAGAAGCCCCATCACATGACACTAGCAAGCCACCTCCTGTCAGTCATAAGAGAAAAAATAGCGACCTTACAACCCTACGGAGTGCTCAGGGCTTTGTCTGCCCCACCCCCATCACTGTCGAGGTCTTAGAGTATATATACCTCAGGTCTCCAGGAGCAACAGGGCCCCCTCAGAAAGTAGAAGTTTTGTTTTGTTTTGTTTTTTAAAAACCACAGCTAGACTGGCCTAGCAGTGTGGTGCCAGGCCCTGCCTCCATCACTAAGCCACCCCAGAGATTTCTACCTAGGCCAAGAATCCTTATTATTCAAGTTCACTGTAGGCCAGCATCGTATGAGGTGTGATTCACACAATGCTCTTGCCTCCTCACCCTAGACAATTCCCACCCCTTGTTACAAGGTACCCAGTGTGCTGGACAGTGCCAGTTCAGCCAAGCAAAACCCCTGCCTGCCAGGCAGTGGTCATCCAGCTAGAAATGCCCCTTGCAGGCAGGCACTGGTTCCTTGTCAGCCACTGTTTAACTAAGGACAGGTTTAATAAGCGACGGCAAAATGTAACACTTTGATTGATGGCCTACACTTCCATCTGCCTGTGATCAGAAGAGCTTAAGTAGCCTTACCATGCCCCACAATACTAATAGTTTTTTTTTTAAATGAAAATGTTCTTGCTGCCTACTCACACCCTCCCAAGACAGAATTTCTCTGTGTAGCCCTGGTTGCCCTTTAACTTGCTTTGTGGACAGACCATGCTGGCCTCAAACTCACTGAGATCTACCTGCTTCTGCCTCCCAAGTACAGGGATTTAAGGTGTGCACCACCACCACCCAGCTATTGAATATTCCTTTTTATCCAGGTTAATATGAGTTTTCTGTCACTGTCCATCAGGAAAATCCTAAGACAGGCACGAGGCTCACACATCCATACGTCCACCTATACTGCTCCAACAGCGGTGGCTCTGTGCCTTGCAGACAGAAAGGGAATCATGGAGAACAGGAGAGAAGTCAGACCTCAAATATGGTGAGTTAATTTGAGCAGGAGAGCCGACACTTCAGACATTCCAAATCTCCCTTCTGGCCACTGTCTGGGCTTCAGTTGGAAGAGAAGAAAACTAGCCTAGTAAACCTTGACCATTCCCTGGAAACAGTACCCACAGGGACCAGAGAGAGGGGCGAGTCAAGAACACGTAGTACAGTGTTGGCACCATTGGAGTCCTGGCCTCCAGCTGCTCTTCCCTGCTAGAGATCTTTACTTTCTTTCTGATTTGAGCTACTAAAAGCTGTGTCAAAGTTGTTTACCATCTCTGCTTCCTGAGCACGTCTTGCCTTGAGGATCAGAGGATAATGTTTTCGCCTGTTGACCCACCTGAGTGTTGGGTATATAAGCCTCTGTGGTGCTATTGAATAAAGGGCTTTTTACCAGTGACTAGAGGTCCATGTCTCTGTCTCTCTGTCTGTGTGTGTGTTTGTGTGTTTCAACCTCCAGCCCCTTGCCCGAAGCTTGCAAACTTTATGGTAGCGCATAGAGCGCAGACAGGCGTTGTGTGCTGCGGTACAGAAATTTGTTCTTTTCTAAAAATTCCAGAAATAGACTGCCCAAACAGATAGTCACTACACGCAGGAGATTAAGTGTTAATAAATAAAAAAATAAATAATAAAAATGAAATTGAATGAAGTTAAAAAACGAAGCTCTCGGATGAACTAGGCACATGGCAAGGATTCAAAGCTGTATGTGGTCCTTGCCTGCCATACTGGACAGCAGGCGTGGACTATTTCCCCTGCACAGGAAATGGCACTGGAGAGCCCTGCTCCAGATTGGCTAACACCGAGTTCCCTTCCCTTGGCCCCGAGATTCTTGGCCTTCTGAACATGTGTCTGAATTCTCCAGAAACAGGTCTAGGCAGCCAAAGCTACCATTTGAAATGAGGGAAAGCTAACCATTCACAGAAGTCACCAGCTACTGTCTGCAGACAGACTTTTTTGTTTTTCGAGACGGGGCCTCTCTGTGTAGCCTGAGCTGTCCTGGAACTCACTCTGTAAACCAGGCTGGCCTTGAAATCATAGAGATCCACCTGCCTCTGCCTCCTGAGTGCTGCCACCCAGCTCTGAAGAGTGATTTCAAGGGACCAGACGACAGCCATGGCTATTGCTGAATGAGGCTAGCCCTTGGTCTCTGGCTATAGCTCAGGCTACTGGTATTGCTTTGAGTGTTGAAAATCATTTATCGCTGCTCTTCCGTGCCAGACAGCTTCTGACAGGCCTTCTCATCTCACATAGGCCCCAGTGGTTTAGGAGGATGATTTCAAAGAGGTTAGAAGACTCGCTGAAGTCTACGGCTAAAAAATTATTCCTATCAGTACCTACCCCCCCACACACACATACACACCACTTATAAATGATGGAGGTCTGCTTATAGCAATGGGCCATTTATAGTTGACAGCAGTTCCTCATGCACGAGCTACTGGAGATCTCTCACAAGACAGCCACCTCCCAAGGGCCTGCCAAGCAAGGTTTGAAAGGGACCATACCATAACCACAGCACGGAAAATAAATCTGTGATAGCAGTAGGGGTCAGAAGGTAGACAGAGCCCGTGACATTTCTCCTGGGTAAAGAGGGAAAGGATGCAATGCAAATTTATTTTGGGAAGCTCTCCAGCCCACAGGTTCCTTATCTCTGCATTCCCTTGTTCTAGACAGCACTTGATATATCCATCCATCAACCTAGAGGGAAGGCAGGGGGTATGTCCTCCAAGGATGAGGAACTTCGGCTCAGAGCAGCCTGAAGGGCAGGTAGACCGGGGTGCCGGGTATGGACTGGAGAGTGATGGTTCATCTGTGGAACTGTGAATGCGCTTGTCTGCTCACCACCTGGTCCCATCTGGCCTGTTTCCCTTAAGTGATGGCACACAGGAGAGGTTGTCAAACACTTGGCAAAGCTGACGCCAGCCACCTCAGGCACCTTCATCAAGAGCCATGAACTCAGCAATCCCGGCCCCTCCCTTGGCCGCTTGCTGGACAGCTCCATCTACTGAGCCAGCACCCCAGCCTTGCAACACACTCAAATTATGGTTCCAAACAGCAGTTAGGCAAGAGTAATTAAAGGCAATGTTATCTCAGTCAGCCTCTCATTAGCCACATAATTAGACTGCTGAAAATAATTAACATTCCTTTTGACAAAGGAAACAGAGGACCCATTACGTTCATTAAGGCAGCCTCAAGCCGGCCCGAGGAGGCTGAAAGAGGAACTCATCACCTAGTCCTGCCCATGGCACAGCAGCATTGGGTGACTCAGACCAAGTGGCACATCCCGCCCTGGGCCAGGCTGGTGGCGTGAGCTGATGCATGTGACACTGTAGACCTCCATGTATCGGTTACACATAATAACACACATGCGCGCAGGGAGAAAACAACCATTGGGAAGGCCGGAGCCCAAGGGCAAGCATCTCTCTCCTCATGGCCCTCGGCACGACAGAATGTTCCTAGACATTTTCTAGGAACAAGTAAGCCAGTACAGCACCAGAAAAAAAAGAAGGAGCCACAGGGACCTCCTGAGATCAGAAGGCAGGTGAGAATAAGCTGAGGAGAACCTCCCCCCACCAAAACAATAAAACGGCAACAACAGCCAATACATTCAAAGCACAAGTGATGGACATCGCTCCAAGGATTTGCCACATGTGACCTCACTTGGCGCTTACAAAAATCCTGTGAGGTAGAGACAGTCATTGCCTCTCCTATATAAGAAGAGACCCAGAGAGGCCAGAAGAAACTTTCTCCGGACCATGGTGCCCGGGCTAGGACTACAACACAAACAGCGTGGCTAGAGATTCTCCGTTCTACTAGAGGGCCACTTCTGGGGTCCGTATTTAAAGTGAGCATATGTGGGACACCTGGGGGGCGGGAGCAGAAGTGGACGCTGGGATAGAGAGACCAGGAGATGTCTAGATCATGATGCTACCCGCAGGCATTATCCCATCCTTCTGGGGACAACATCGCACAAGTGGTGGCTGGCGCGAGTACTTAGAACTGACATTCCCAGAGAAGTGACCTGAAGACTTAAAAGGAACAGATCAACAAAGACAACAGGATGAAGTGATTTAAAGTAAGACAAGTAGAAGTCGGTCTCTCCTCCACCATGGGGCTCCTTGGGGTTAAACTCAAGTCACCAGGCTTGGTGGCAAGTGCCTTTACTCACTGAACCATTTAGCTGGCCCAGAAGCTACTTTTTAAAATATCTACCATGACACAGTACTTAATAGGATTTTGTTGAACAAAGCAAAAATCATTAGGTCCTGTCTCGTATACCAACCAGGCTGTCCATAACCGGCTGTCCCTCCAACACATATTCTAGCCTCTTGGTGTCTCTGCTCAGAATCCCCCCAACTCCATCTGGAATGTCCCCTTCTTTCATCTTTGTTCACCTACTTGTCCTTCACCACACACACACAAAGATGACAATCTCGAACAAAAAGAAAAAGAAATCACTCTCCATGGAAAGAGTTCAGCACGACCCTGCCCCCAGACTCCTGAAGGTACCTAATTCTCCAGGGTCCCAGGACAGTGCCGGTTGAACGGTTCAGTGAGCTCACAATATTAACTCCTAGGCCTCTTACCCTTCAGCAGGTTCAAGTTTTGTCTTGGCAGGCAGTAGGAAGCTAACGAGAGGGCCCAGTGCTGCTTTAATATCCCTCTGTGTGCAATAAAGCTGAGTAATATCAGTCACACTCTGCTGGGCCATCTGCGTGAGTGACAAAGTCAGGCTCTACTGACAGAAGGATGAGGAAGACAGGTGTGGAGAAGCCGTGACTCAGTGGGTTCAGGCTCAGCACAGCCAGGCTCTTCCATGTCGGCCATGGCTTCCAAATGAACTCTATTGACACCACAGTAGTCCTACAGGTTCTGAGAAGTGGGAAGCCATTGGCCATCATTCTGCTGTTCTTATGTGACTTTAGAGTGTTTGAAGGAAAAGAACACACTAAATTATGATCATAATTATATTTGTTTTGAGGTGTTGGGGATTGAACCCAGGGCCTTATTCTGCTAGGCAAGCACAAGGCCCCTGAGACAGAGTCCCAGTCCCTTTTGCATGATTTTTGTTCTTTTTATTTTGGTTTGGTTGAGGCAAGAGTATCAGTATGTCTCCCAGGCTGGCCTCCAATAGAAATTCTCTTGCCACAGCTTGGGATCACGGGTGTATGCCACCACACTTAGCCTAAGCACAGCTTGGCTGGATGCTGCATTGGCCAGGAATGCTATTAACATGTAAATTGAAAGGATATCCTGCTTCATATCCTTTGGGACGTTACCAAGAAATGGTCATCATTTTGGAGGATGACATGAGTCTCAGTATCACCTTTCAGGTATGCTGAGTCACCCACAACAACACCCATATCTAATTTCTGGGCACCCAATTCTCAGTGGTTACTTGCAAAGATTTCAGTCTCTGACTTCCAGGTAATTGTGCCAAAGCAATTATGCGCTAGATATATGATATTACAGGATAACTAACTTCTTCCTCTATTTATCTTTAAGATTAGAGTTAACTTTTCATACTGACTTTAAAGACTTGATGTGTTGGTTGCACCTACCTGTAATCTCAGCATTTGGGAGACAAAGGCTAGAGGTGTGAGAGGTCAGCCTGGGCAACAGTTCGAGGCTAACCTGAGCTAATCAAGACTATCTCTCAAAAGTAAAACAAAACAAAAACCCAAAAGACCTGTGTGGTGGTTCATGCCTGTAATCCCAGCTACTTGGGAGGCTGAGTCAGGAAGGATCAAAGTTTAAGTAAGGTTTCACTGGACTATAAAGTGAGTTTAAGGCAAGCCTCGGCAATTTAGTGAGACCCTGCTTTAAAAGAAATATATAAAAGGGCTTGGGATGAACTCAGTGGTAAGGTCCTGGAACAACCTCCAGTATTCCCTCCGAGAGAGAGAGAGAGAGAGAGAGAGAGAGAGAGAGAGAGAGAGAGGGAGAAAAGGAGAGGGAGAGAGAGAGAAAGAGAGAGGGAGAGAAAGTGAGAGGGAGAGAAAAGGAGGGAGAAAGGGAGAGGGAGAGAGAGAGAAGGAGAGAGAAAGGGAGCGGGAGAGAGAGAGAGAAGGAGAGAGAAAGGGAGAGGGAGAGAGAGAGAAGGAGAGAGAAAGGGAGCGGGAGAGAGAGAGAAAGAGAGAGGGAGAGAAAGTGAGAGGGAGAGAAAAGGAGGGAGAAAAGGAGAGGGAGAGAGAGAGAAAGAGAGAGGGAGAGGGAGAGAAAGTGAGAGGGAGAGAAAAGGAGGGAGAAAGGGAGAGGGAGAGAGAGAGAAGGAGAGAGAAAGGGAGCGGGAGAGAGAAGGAGAGAGAAAGGGAGAGGGAGAGAGAGAGAAGGAGAGAAAAAGGGAGAAAGAGAGAAGGAGAGAGGGAGAAGAAACACAAAACCATTAATAACAAGGGATAAAGGCTGGGGCTGTAACTAAGTGATGGACCCTTGTTTTTCATGTACAGCCCTGAATTTGATCTCCAGTACTGAGAAAAGAGACAAAAGTTTAAGTATATATAGGTAGGTGTCAGTGTTTATGAATTTTATTCAGATTATGTGAATTTTATTTAGAGTAATCAGGAAGCACTACAAACTTGCTAACTAGAAGGGTGTATCGTTATAGGTTATGTCAACTTTAAAAGTGAAGGGGTATGAAGGTGGGCAGAAAATTAGGGTCAATTCAAGTGATCTGTCCTGCAGAATAAAGACACTGGTCTTTTCCCGGTACAGACTGGCTCTCCCAAATGATCGATATATAGATGATATGGCCAATCTTCAATTGAGCACCTTCGGGAAATGTCATTGACCTAACTAATTCAAGTTCTACTATAGCTCAGCATTTTCCAGCTCAATGTAACAACAGAAAGTACTGGAGAGGGCGGGGAGATGGCAAAGGGTTCCGTGTCTGGAGGCCGAGATGTGTTTAGAGGAAGCCCAAGAAACAGGTGCCAAGCTGAGTCTGTGGGATATCCTCATAATGGAGATGAAGATGAGTAAACAGTATGCAAGAGGATGCCTAGGGATGCTGTGGAAAGTGCCACCTTATCAGGAATCGTGAGCAGTAGGGGCAGAGAAGAGGGCAGCCCAGAGACTTCCCAACGGGTTAAAATGGCAGAGCTAGAAGTATTTACCTCTCAGCCTCTAGAGGGGCCTGGTCAGTTAACAGGGGATGCGACCAGGCCTTCCACAGGTCTAGCCATTATGTCTCAACAGGGACAAAGTCGAAGGGTATGTGCGCTGTGAGTGAGAGAAGATAGTTGATCCTGTGTATCTCATAACACAATGGACATGCAGGGGTAAGAGAAAAGGACCTGTGATGGAGGTGGGTCATTTGTCTATCTGTTGCTTTCATTGGTTAATTAATAAAGAAACTGCTTGGCCTTTGATAGGACAGAAAATTAGATAGGCAGAGTAGACAGAACAGAATGCTGGGAAGAAGGCAGTGAGGCAGATGCCATGCCTCTCCTCTCCAGGTGGTTGCCATAGCTCTCCTCTCCAAGATGGATGCAGGTTAAGATCTTACCGGTAAGTCACCACCTCATGGTGCTACACAGATTATTAGATATAGGTTAATCAAGATGTGAGAGTTAGCCAGTAAGAGGCTAGAGCTAATGGGCCAAGCAGTGTTTAAAAGAATACAGTTTCCATGTAATTATTTTGGGTAAAGCTAGCCGTGCAGGAGCTGGGCGGTGGGAAGCGGCCCGCAGCTCCACACTACAGACTGCTTAAGCCTGGTCAACATACATCTTTGCATCCCAATTCCTCCCAGTTTCCTAGCAAAAAGAAGAGGAATGGGGGCTGGAGAGATGGCTTGGCGGTTAAGAGCAGTGGCTGCTCTTCCAGAGGTCCTGAGTTCTATTCCCAGCAACCACATGGTGGTTCACAACCATCTGTAATGAGATCTGGTGCCTCTTCTGGCCTGCAGGCACACATGCAGACAAAATACTGTATATATAGTAAATATATATATATATATTAAAGAAGAGGAACAAGAGGAGGAGAAAGGGAACACAATGATATCTTATATTCTATCATTTTTGTGTGTCTTTGTTGTTATTGCATTTCCCATGAGCATTTGAATCTAGATTTTAATTTTCAGATGTGTGATCAACAGGAGTGGTGGCTTATGCTTATAGTTCTCAGCACTTGGGAGGATGAGGCAAGAAGGCAATTACAGCACCAGTCTTAGGCCAGACTAGACTCACAGTGAGACCTTATCTCAAGTCAATAATATAATGTCCAGTCAACACAACTGTAGGGATTAATAAGCAAACTGATGGTCAATAAGAAGTTGTATCACTTCCCAGATGAAATAGGAGAAACAACATCATGTGCTCCAAAGAAACACCCAAGGAGGTGCTTCCAGAAAACATCAAGCCTGTTCATGTGGGCTAATATGCCAAGGAGGGAACAGGGCATAGCCTCTAGCAGGTGTGTCCCAGTACATCTTGAAGCCAAAGCCTTAGAGGTCCAAAAATTCTTCAGGGACCAAGCTGTAGGCCAGGACCAAGTGAGGCAAGAAAGGCACTGGCAGCTAGGTGTTGCAATGCTGTGACACTAATCACAACACTTGGGAGGTTGTGGCAGGAAGGTTTTGAGTTCAAGGCCAGCTGGGGCTACATAGCAAACCTCAGCTTAAAAACCAACTAACACCACTTGCTTGAAGTCTAAAATTTAAAGCAACTTAGTAACGAAGATTTTGTGTGTGTGTGTGTGTAATTTACGTTTACATGTACATCTTCTGGAAGCTGAGATTAAAGGCGTGTGTCAGAGTATTTTTAAAATTTTATACACACACACACACACACACGTATATGGGATCCCTTGGAGCTGCAGTTACAGGTCAAGGTGAGCCACCTAACATGTGTGCTGGGATCAGGTATTCCACAAGAGCAGTAAGAGCTCTCGATCACTGAGCCATTTCTTCAGCTACCATAAATAGTATTTTAACAAAACATTTTAAAAATCTGAGAGATCTAATAAAGAATAAATGAAGAATTGGTGGCAGAATTAATACACACTATGGCTTAGCAGTTAGGAGCAATGGTTGCTCTTCTAGAGGTCCTGAGTTCAATTTCCAGCAACCACATGGTGATTCACAACCATCTATTTGGAGGGATTTGATGCCCTTTTCTAGCATAAAGTTGTTCATGTAGACAGGGCACTAATATACATTTTTTTTTTAAAAAGGAACCAATTAGAAGAGATCATAGAAAAAAATCTACTTTACTATAATACCTAAAACATAGCCAACCATGGTATGAATAGTGAATTTATGAAATAAACCAAACTTTACCAAAACTCATAAATAAGTCAATATTGGTTTTGGTTTGTCTCAAAAAACAAAAAAAAAATTAAACAGTAAACTGTGGTCAATGGTATCAGCTTCATGGGAACCAGGGCTGGGATGCAGGAGAGGTCAATGAAGTGGAGACTTCTCTGGCGTTCTGTAACATCTGAAGAGCTCAAGGACCCGCCCCACCATCAGAGCCAACACCCTTGGGATTCAGAATGTTTTAGGTTTTTGAAGAAGTAATTCTGAGCACATATTGTAAACGACACAGTTCCCATAGTGGGGGGTAGGGAATCTCCCCTTAGATAAACACACTAACACCCCTGCCGTGACACTTGTGAGCACACACACTCTGTCACGTGTAGCCCTCCATGACTCTCGTAGGCCGGTCGGGTCATACTGCCGTCAGTTAACTCTCAGTTTAAGGATGTTTATATTTCATTGTCATTAAAGAGACCCATGGTGTGGTGAGAGTTAATTAGAACTCCGAAAGGGGAAAGGCAGCAGATCGGACCTGAGTGTTTGTTTTAAATTCACTCTGAAAAGAGCAAATCCACAGAACCCTCACTAAAACCATGATCATCCAGAGAATGGGATTTCTAAAAGTTGCTCAAGTCTAGAACAGACGTTGCAGGAATTATTTTCCCAACTAATATTACACATATCTTCGGTACATAAATCTTGTGCAGAGTCTTGAACCCTCCGAATCCTAAAAGCTAATAGAAAGCAAAAAGGTAAATAATATGTGGTGGCTCCCAACTACCTGTCACTCCAGTTCCAGGAAATTCCACACCCTCTTCTGACCTCCACAGGCTCCTTCATCTACGTGGTGCACATACACACACTCAGGCAGACACAAATACACAATTTTTTAAAGGTAAATAAATATAGACTATTGCAAGTTGAAGGGACCTAATCCACACCCACATCTTCAAGGTGATGGAACAAAGGCTTAGAGAAGCCAGGGCTTGGCATAGGTTAGCAATAGGCAATCAGAGGCACATAGAGAAGAGAGGTTACGATTGCCAACTTCATGTTCATTGTCCTTGGCATAAAAAACATGCGATAACAGCAACTTAATGATGAAATGACAAGAGAAGTTGAAAGATACTAGCAGTAGTTGGGGCCAAATATACCTCTGTAGCTAAGATGAGCTCGAATGTAGACAGACAGACAGCACATCCGTGGGAGGCAGTGGGGGCATGTGCATGACAGGTCATTTAGGCAGGTGGATTCGACCCTGACAGAAGAACATAGAGGGAGTTGTTGGGATGGGGAGGTGGGTAGAGGAGAAAGCAAGCAGGGAGCGCTCTGATGCAGAGTGAAGAACCTACAAGTACCTCCAAAACCAGCATCTGTCAAGCATATGTGTCATCTTCATGACCCCTCCCTTATGGGAGGCAGCAGAGCATTGTGGTTTAAAAGTGCACACTCTGGGGTCAGATTTCCTCCATTCAAATTCCAACGCTGAAGCCAACTATTTGACCTTAGACAAATTGTTTTAACCTCCCTTTGCCTCAGTTTATTCATTTGTAAAATAGAGATAATACGAGTACCTCCCTCGTGGGGATTGAGAGTACGTGTTTGCTGTACTAAAAAGAGCACTGAGTGTCCGAAGGCCACTGCTTCTAGGGAACACCCACAAATACCAGAATCTGCAAAAATGCAGATTCCCTAACTGCATATAAATCACCTCTGATTGCTTAACACACATAATAAATGCTACATATGCCACTGCTGTGCTGTATTGTCTGTACATGTTCAGTATAAACACAATATATCTTTCTGAATTGTTTTAATAACCAAGTGATTGAATCCAGGGATGAACAACTTTTGGATATAGGGGAGTGTCTATGTAAGAACTCAATAAATGTTAGTTGTTCTCATTAACCTAGTAGATCAACTGTGTGCATGTGTATGTTCACGTATGTGCATATTCCTGTGTGAGTGTGTGTGTGTGTGTGTGTGCAGATGCATCATGTGTAGAGGCCATAGGCTGACATTCGTCTTCCTCTACCTCAGTTTTGAGACTGAATCTCTTACTGAACTTTCCATTTGCTGATTCAGGTAGGCTGGTGGACCAGCAAGCTTCAGGGATCCACCATCTCTGCCTTGCTAGTGCTGGGGTCATGGATGCATGCTGTGGTACCTCACTTTCACACAGGTTCTGGGGTCCACACTCCGGCCCTCATGCAAGCTCTTTACCGATGGAGTCATCTCCCCAGCCTCAAGAAATGATCTGTCTCCGGCTTCAGCTTCCATACTCCCACACCCAACCTGACAGTCATGGTTTCTTTGTTGTTTATCTGTTTGGTTTTCAGTTTTTCGCAATAGGGATTCTCTGTGTAGCCCAGACCATCCTGATACTTGCTCTGTAGACCAGGCTGGCCTCAAATGCAGAAATTTGCCTACCTCTATCTCCTGAGTGCTGAGATTAAAAGTGTGCGCCAGAGTATTTTTTAAAATTTTATACACACACACACACACACACACACACGTATATGTGCCTATCTGTGGGTGTATGCAATGAGCGGCAATGCTCATGGAGATCAAAGGCATTGGATCCCCTGGAGCTGGAGTTGTAGGTAGTTGTTGGGAACAGAACTTGGGTCCTCTAGAGGATCTCTAGATCGCACCTCTCTATATATTGTGTTTATACTGAACATGTACAAACAATACAGCATAGCAGCGGAGTATGTACCCTTTATTATGTAGGATAAGCAATCCAGAGGTGCTCTTTTAACTCCTGAGCCATCCCTCCAGCCCTGATAGTTTTAATAAAATATACATAACAAAATGTCACGTCAGAAATCTTAACTAAGGCACCAAGATACAAAAGATGCGGTATTCTCCAATGCAAGACCAGTCACGAATGAGCATTCTCCAAAAAAGGTGTGTGAGCTCCTCCCTCACACGGCGTCAGACTAGGTGGGCACTGGAGAACGTGGAGGTGGAGGGTGCTGCTATGACCTCACTGTCCTGCCATAGAGAATTTGCTCTGAGGGCTGGGTGGTGAGAAAAGCAACTACACCACAGGACCACTCAGGAAACTTGGTGTCTGGCCCCTGCAGGTGAGAAGACAGGGCAGGGATAGGCAGATGGCAAGCCAGACTGGCCATCAGCTGCTGGGAGATGGAGGGAGACTGCTGAGCGGGGGAGTAAGTCTGTACTCCGGGTTTACTGCTCCAGATGATATGGGATTAGCATATCATGTCTAGGACCAGCATGAGTGGGCGAGTGCAGGTTCTCATTCCGAGGACCTATTTGGGCAGACTAAAGAGATTTAGTAGAAAGAGACTGGACCCGAAGGCAAGAGCAATGGTGTGCAATGAAGGATAGTTTGCTCTTTGTTTGTTTGTTTGTTTTGAGAAAAGGTATCACTTTATAGCCCGGGCTATCCTGGAACTCACTATGCAGCCTGCACTGGTCTTGAACTTGTGGTAAACCTCTTGATTCAACCTCCCTGATGCTGGGATCATAAGCATGAGTCATGATGTCCAGTGATAATTTTTCCATTGTGAGTATCTCAGCAGCTGGGAAAAGAGCGCTCTCTGAGACACCCATGAGCGTGGGCACAAGAGAAAGACTCGGCATTAATACAAGGTGGGCTCAGGAAACAAGAGTGCTGGCCACGGAACACTTCCCTGTCCTTTGCAGTTCAGTGACAAAGACATGGATTATGAAGTGCTGAATTGAGGCCATGTTTGTGACCCAAAGTGACTACAGGAACCTCTACTGCCTACGAATAAACAGAAAATTTAGGAAGCCTGATTGGCTGTTCATCCCTAGGCAGGGAAAGAACAAAATTCACTGAGCAAACATAAAGACCTCATGGGACACCGTACTGTTTCATGAATAGCTAATAGAATGAAATGTTCGTCCTTGTAGTTAAAATGGCCTCCCATGGAGCTCAAGAAATGGCTGGCTTGCTCTTCCAGAGGGTCCAGGTTTGAGTTCCAGAATCCCCTTGCAGGCTATAACCTTCTGTAACCCTAGTTCTAGGGGATCCAATGCCCTCTTCTGGCCTTCGTGGGTACTACAAACACATGGTGCACAGACACACACGCAGGCAAAACACGCACACACACTTAATTTAAGATTTTCAAAAAGTCTCTCATACCCTCAGAGGGAAAGGCAGAGAAATGTGGGACAGAAATGATTGGTTCGGTGGGTTCAGTGGGAACTCACTTGCTCCTCAACCTTGAATACAACAAATTCAAAGCAGAGGATGTATAAGGACAAAAGAGAGTGAGCAGATCCTTATGCAAATGGCCATCCTCAAATGACCTCTAGCATGGCCAGCTGAGTTCACGGCTTGGCCTTGCTCCTTCAGGCAGAGATAGGACAGCAGGAGAGGTGGGGCCTCACACACTGTGTCACCCAGAACATTTCAAACAAGGTCCTGAAGTCCTGGAGCCTTAGGAAGCAGCAGGGGAGGAGGAGAGCTTGACTCTGCCAACCCTAAATGCAGAATGTGAGACATCCACAATCACAGCTGTGGACGGCAGTCCCTGGAGATTGTCCTGGGGCCACGGGAGGGGTCGCTTAAGGTTTAAGAGGCGGCAAAGGGTGCTCACTGTGCTGTGGGGAGGAGTGGGGGAGGGTGGCATAAATGCCACCTTTCCACTGCTCACTGGGACAAAGGGGTACCAGTTTTGCTACCCCTTCACTAGATAGCTCTTACTCTAGTTGTCCCTTAACCTCCAGTATGGCTTCATTCTCCTTCCACTCCACACCAGCTTGCCCAGCTCCGACTTCCTTCAGCTGCAGAGTGAGTTTTCCCTGAGAAAGGCCAGAATTACTCCTAGCCCACCGGATCATCCAGTACACTTCCTAGAAGGGAGGTTAGAGACGGTCTCATCTGGCATTTCCTATTTTATACACAAGGAAACCAAAAGCCAGAAAATTCGCATCCCATGTACAGACTCACTGAACTGAGTCCAGAACTCATTTCCTTGTCCCTACCATGTAATTCTATCAAATAGCATCTCAACAACTCTCATATGGCCAGCCCACCTCTTCCAGGCCAGCTCCATAACCCTCATTTGTCTCCATAATCATCCCCAAATGATACGAGACATAAAGTCAAATTGTCTAGGAATGAGGACAGTTCCATTGAAGTAACTGGTTATCTCTAAATGGAGTAATTGGTGGCCATAATTCCTTTCTCAGAATAGGGTAGCCTGATGAATATAGGGTAATCTGATAGATATAAGGTATACTGATATTTTAATGCGGGGAATTAGACCCCCTAGTCTATCTAATGTTTTTTTGTATTTTGTAAAGAATATCTGGGATTCAAGACATAATCAAATTCCCCAGATGGATAGTGATGGACAGGGAAGAGTTTGGAGGACCAAGACTAGACTCAAGAATTTGCTAGCATGAATTGCTGTGACAGGCAGAAGGGTAACAGAAAGGAAAATGCTGCCCAAGAGCCTGTTAAATAAGAAGAGAATGTTAGCATTAGAATAAAACGGGGTTTATAAGATACATTACTATGCCAAGCAGAAAGTCTGTTCCCTTTACAATAACTTCCAGGCCATCTGGTCTACCCACTGCAGGGTGCAGGCTCCACCCTCTCCTGAACACTCATGAGGATGCTAGTTTTCAAGACTCTGTACGTCCATCTTCCTTTAGCTGGCCATGTTTAACCCCCATGGAGCTCTCCTTCTATGCCCACACCACCTCCACTTTCAGTCACTCACTGACGTTTGTTCTACCGCTCAGCCAATTCAACACTCACAACCTGCAGCAGCATCAGATCTCAGTTCAAGTCCCAGTCCAGACACTTTTTGCTGTATGAGAGATGCAATCACCCTTGAAGAAGCGCAATCTTTCCTGCTATAAAATGGGGATAATTGATAGTAGCTGTCTCACTGATGGGAGAGGAGAACCTATGAAAAGTACTTAGCCCAGTGCCTGGCATATGGTAAGTATTCAATACACGGTGACTGCCAACTGTTAATGCCCTGACCGCTAAAGCCAGTTGAAATTCCGTTTGTGGAATTAAGTCTCAGAGCACTGAAATGGGTCACCCAAGGTCAACTGAGCAAGTGAGTTGAGGAGCATTCCCAAATTTCCTGATTTTGGAAATGTTGGCAGTCATTAGTTTCCTTAGAATAATATCATTGTCCAGTGACCTAGAAGCCTAGATGTCTAACGACACTCAACTATCACAGCTGGCCTGCTTGGCCTGCTCTCACATTCCAGGAACTGCGCGGACATAGGAAACTTTGAAGGCACCTATATTAGGCCTCATTGCTTTGGGCAAGCAAAAAAAAAAAATCCCTGCAGAATATCAGAGAAAACTCTGGAGCTGCTGCTTATGCTGTCCAATGATAGCAATATTCATTCTCCATATTTGTATTATGATATAGATAAAAGTGTGACCAATGTTCAGGTTCCTTGTTCCTGGATGTGTGTGTGTATTGGGAACTAAGATGGAGACTGTAGTTAAGAACACCCTTTAGACAGATATGGTGGTTGTACGTGTGCTAGAAACAGATTCGTGATCCTCCCTGAGCACTAACTCTCATAGTATTAGAAGGTGTTCTGCAAGCTGTCAAGGGGGAAAAGCAATCGTCAGTCCAGCCCAGCTGAAGGGCTAGGAACCACAACAGGGGCTGGCCTAGCAAGACATTCCCCATGGTGCAATAACTGCCCTTTTATCTTGGGGGTGCTAACCAACAGTTAATCTAATTGGACTTAAAAGTCTGCTTAACAGAAGGGAAGTGATACCAGGTACTGGAAACTAGCTAGTTCCTCACGTCTGGAGAGGTCACGGACCATAGAGAAGAACCCACCACTGCCAGTGTCCTAGACCAGTATAATTTCTAACAGTACTCTAAATGTTTATCCTCCAACCCACAGACAGCCGTAGCTCTCGCCTCTCACGAAAGAAGCTTCTTTTGGCAATAGGCCAGGATGCCTGCTACTAGACAGCATCTTCCAGACATGGCAGGGACACTGCACCCATGAGATCTCAACAACATGGTTGCCTATACAAGACGTACATAATGACCCCACCATTTGGCATACCAACATGGATGGGGGAAATTTGATAAGGTCCACCTACAGGCAATCATTGACTTCTGAGAGAAGGAAAATCAGTTCTCTCTAGAGAGGAGCCCCTTGATTTATCCAAGCCTAAGTAAGCGGTCACCCACAAACACATCTACCATGAGCAACACTACATAGACTCGGTAGGTTATGTATGTAACAGATCCTAGTTAAAGCAGTCATGAGAGGAAACAGGGGCACTGGAGGAGTTGGAAGGGAAGAGGAAGGGAAATGAGGTAAATACAGTAATCATATATACAACTCTCAAAATTCTTAAATGATAGCAAAATAGATCCCTTGTCGGTGGTCCTTAGAACGGCCATTATTAGCTCGAAGTCAGGCTTCTTGCTGCACTGACTGAAGCCTTGTGTGTACATGTATCTCAAAGTGGGAACTGCTTCTTCGCAAGTTCAGAAAAGAACCCTCACCCTCTGTGGCCCTTCAATCTCTCGGCTGGCATCTCTAGACCCAGGGTAGGTATCAAGGTCCTACTAAAACCTCTCTTGTGAAAATGGACCAGTCCCAAAGCTCATGTGGCAGAGGGGCCTCTTAAAAACCGAAACAATGAATAGATATAGTAACTAAAAGTCATTCATCCTTGGAGCCCAGCTGCAAAGCATCCAAAAGAGGATGACCGAGTATGCTCCAAACGTGGGGCCTCTGGAGAGAAGAGGTGTGACAGAAATGTTCTCACTAATTATGTTCCCTTATCAATTAGGTCTCCTAACACTACATGGCCAGTGAAATTTTGTATGCTGCCAAGAGTCCAGAGAAAACAACAATTGTAAGACCCAAGTCCTGCCCATGTAGACTGCCACAATATTAATGTCTTTTCTACAGCATCAGACATGATAGACACAAGGACGTCTCAAAGCCCCCAGGAGTCATCAGAGAAAAAGGGACAGTGGGGGTCTAGAAGTTCAGAAATGCCAATGGCAATAACTGTGTTTTTTTCTGTAGATTGCTAGACTTGGCTATGTCCAACCCCATCACAAAACTGTCAGCATGGGAAAGGAACAGAACATTTCCTTTGAGAATCATTCTTTGGTGGAGCACTGGGCCAATCCCACCCTACAATTTCAACCCCACTAAATTTATAGGTAGGGGAACTGATGTCAAAACGAACGTTAAGTAGAACCCCTGCGTGGAGACATTCAGAAGCCCACTTCTGCAGCCTCGTTCATGTGAGCAAAGAGAAGCAAGCAGGCTTTCCACATTAGCCTGCAAATGAGCAGGGTCACTCACTCAGCCTCAGCTTCATGGTTGATAACTGTGCCAGAGGGAGAGACCACTTCTTTTTCCATAAATGACAGCAGCCTGGAGCATCCCATAGCTTGATCTGAGGCAAGTGTATTATTTTTCCCAGCCAAAGTATCATTATATAACCCTGGTTGGTCTGGAACTCTATATGTAGAGCAGGTTGGCCTCAAGTCCTCCTGCCTTTACTTGCTAAGGGCTGAGATTGCAGGCATTTGTCACTATGCTCAACCCAAATGTCCATCCTGAACCAAACCTACAGCTTCAAAAGTCTCTACAAGCATCTTGGAAAAGTATAACCCACGAATCATAAGATAAGTGATTCTAAACCTTCTCAAATCCCAAGAGTATTAGGACACCAGTCAGTTACTAACTGTACACTTTAGGACCATAACCAAAAACACTAGCTCCTGACCCTTCCGTCAAACCAGCTTACACTTTATTTTTCAGTAACCAACATCCTGGTTTCTGAGGAGGCATGGGGGAAGAAGCCGAAAATATAGCCAATTTCAGATGATCTTAACCCCTTTCCATTCTCCCCGCCACTTGGTATGAACAAAAGGAGCTGGGAAGGTGCCAAGGCCGAAATTATTTACACTTTAAAAGGAATGTTCCAGAATTTAAAAACCAAACCAAAAAAACCACTAAAATCCAAACCACCTTGTCTGCAATTAGAGGGTGGCAGGGGAGGAGGGGACTAAAGGGACACATTTGAGAGCAGTCGAGCAGTGGGAGGGTTAGCTATCCTTTTCCTCCTCAAGGACAGCCAGATCTGATAGGGCTGCTGCTAAGCCCAAGCTGCGTCACTTTCCTGCCTTGTGATACCATGCCCCCCCCCCCACCATCAAAGACCCCTTTCAGGGCTTTGAGGGCGACTGTCACTAACGTCCTGGCTTGTCATCTCCTTCAAAAAGCTCCAGGACATCCCATGGGCAGAGGCAGGCAGAAGAACCACCCTGTGCCCTAGAACAACTTTTCTGATAAAAACGACACTTTTAAAACTAACACCGATCTTTCCCTATCGCAAAGGCTGTAATTCAGCCCTGCCCTGTAAAATGACACGTTTCCCTTTAGAGACAACAGGCAAACTGGATTCAGCTGAGATAAACGTAGTATAAAGCCCACTAACTCTTCTAATATCTTTCATCCAAGAACCCCCAACTCTTAAATCTGTTTATAAATGGAGGAAATCGGGTCCCGTCACTTTCAAAGACGGAGTCAAAGGAGCTTCGCTTTCTTACCTCACAGTCTGTCTGTCTGGAGAGCAATCTGTCCATGGAAAAGGCTTTTCGCACCCTTGCTGCTGGGGAGGTCAGGCCAGGGCCACCGTCTTCAGCTGTGAATCAACAGCTTGAGATAAACCCAACCTGGACTGAGCAATAACGAAGCCTGCCTAGCAGGAGGGAGGAGTCTCCTGAAGTGGGGCTGTCTGTGTCATTTGAGTTAGCCACCTGACCTGACCTTGGCCACTTTAGTTCCAGGACCACAGAGCAAAGGGGCACTTAATTCCCCCTTTTCCTGTCACCCCTTACAAGTCCTGGAACCCTCCTTGCTCCTATCTTGAAGTGGCCAAAGTCAACACTAAATCAACCTGCCATTTCTCTCCAAAGCTCAGAGTTCCATCTCCACTGCTAGCTGTCTCTGCTTCCCAACATGAAGTCTCAGAAAGGGCAAAGAACACTCATCTCAGCCCACCCCTCCCTGTCTCTAAACCTAGCTGTCCTTGCGGACCTACCCTTGGTCCAAACCCGTGTGTCATAGCTTACTCAGAGAGACGCAGGAGGATCACCCAGAAGTCCAGAGCGTACTGCACCTCCTTTCTCAGTCAGACCATAGAAGCAGATGGGGCTCTGCCTTCCAACCAGGTAAATGACCTGAGCTCTTGGACGGCAGGGCTGCTATAGGACAAGAGCCAATGGTCATATGCAAGTGCTCTGTAAACTGGAGGAACCTGGTTCCTGGAGACAAAGATTGGGACTCTTTGGAACACGGTCCATTTGTGAGAAAGATCCTATATCATTCTTAAGGCAGGTTTACCAGCCCTCTTTTTGACCCCTCTTTCTGGTACAGGAAAAAAAGTGTGTGTGGGGGGAAGACTTAGGTTTCCGGAGAACTCAAGTTGGAAGATCATTTGTTATTGGGGTGCAGAGATAACGGGTGAGCAGAGCCCCAAGGTTACACTGGGATGCAGCTTCCTCGAGCCCTCCAGTGAAGTCTAACCAGTGTCAAAGAGCCTGACACTACAAACTCAGAGCCTGAAGTCATCATACCTCCACCTCCTGAGAAACCCCAGGGAAGAGAGGAAAAGCGGTGAGGGAAAGAAGGGGAACGGGTCAGTTTCTGACTGGTCATAGAAAGGGAGAAAAAAGACAACACCTCCCCGGCCTTGCCAGAAACAGGGCTAACGAGATTCTCATGCCAGCCCTCCATTTCCCACCAGGAAACAGAGATGGTGAATGCAGATGAAGCACTGGTAGCCAGCTGGGCACTGACCTGGGCACCCACCTGAAAAAGAATGCGAAAGAGTGCAACCCACCATCAAACACCCAGTTCTTTTTTGCACACGGAGGAGAAGGCAATAGGGTCCTTGGGGCCCGCAAAGTCAGGAGGGTCTGTGGTTCCCACTCCCTAGACCTGGCTCTCCAGCTTCCATTCAGTCTGGCGCCCCCATCTGTCCTTTCCAGAGGGCCTCGGGGTGCACACCACTGGGTGGGGGGAGGTGTCAACCTTCAGAGGTCTGAGATCCTCAGCCGGATCTTTCACCTTCCCCTCAACCCGGCACCGCTTTGTTTCACGCAGGGAAAGTTGCCAGTGTGCACCCCTTTCGCCAACACGCCCCCCTGTGCGCCCATCCCCCGCAGGGAATCCAAGCTCAGACACACCACCTAATCTGCGACTCGCTCTTCAGCCCCAGCAGCGCTTCGAAAGCGAAAGCAAAGAAGAGGGATCCCGTAGTGTCCCTACACGGGGTCGCCGGGTCTTCCCCATCACCCGCACCCCCGCGCTCGGCCGCTGCCCGCCCCGCTCAGACACCTCTCAACGCGGCGGAAAGGCCTCTCTGCGGGCATCGCGGGCACCTACCGGTGCGGGGCCGGGGACAAGGGTAGGGCAAGGCAGAGCAGGGTCGGGCGACCGCCTGCCCGACGCAGGTGCGGCCAGGAGCGCGGTCTCTCCGGGTGGCTCCCGCTCCTCCTCCCGCGCCGGGACTCGGGGCGCTCTCCTGCACCGCCTGCTCCCCGCCCCCACGCCCGGCGCTGGGGCTCCCCCCGCGCCGAGTGACCCGCCAAGCCTCCCCCACGCCGCCCGCCCGTGACTATTCCCGCATAGAGTGTCCGCGGCCGCCGGGGCGGCGCGGGGGCCCGGGCAGCTGTAGCGGCTGCTGCCCCACGGAACCCAGCCCCAGGCGGCGACGGCGGCACTCACCCATAGTACGGATGCGGTGCAAACTGCACATGCTCGCGTCTGACAGGCGCTCTGCCCCCGGCCCTGTTTAACTCCTTCCGCGCCCGAGTGTCCGCCAGGCCCGTTGCCCCGCCGACCCAGCCGCCACCTGCCACCCATCCTCAGCCTGCAGTCTCCCCTGCCAGGACTTCACCCGCAGCCCTGGTGGCTCAGTGGCTGCAGTGAAGATTCCTTGGCCCTCCCTGCCCAGGCCACTCCTGCGTTCCAGGTGAGGGGTGCGGGTCGCCCCCGATTTGTAGGAGTTGTAGGGAACCGCTTGCACAATATTGACCTCTGTTATCCGCAGGTCCCCGAGGTTCGCACTTCACACGGTGTTGCATACCCACTGTGAGCCCGTATTGTGTTCCTTGCAAGTTAATCATTGACGCAGCCAGACCAGGTGGGGATGTTTGGTTTTCATCATCATCGTTATTCTCATTTCTAAGATGCAGAAACTGAAGCTTATGAAAAACTAGAATTTGCTTTGTTCAAGGACTGAACCTGAAGGTCCACGATTTAGTTCGTAAAGATTAAATGGAATATGTTCTTTCTGAGCTCCTTTTAGGAGGTACAAAACAATGATTGTCACAGGAAAAATAATAATAATAATAATAATAATAATAATAATAATAATAATAATAATAAAATCTTGGCGATTCGGAATACAGAGCATGGGAAATCAGCTCAGTGAAGCCAAATTCAGATAGGCCTCTCAACTAGTCGTGGGTCCTGCGGGAAACCGGAATGAAATTTCCCTCCCATTCCTGTACCAGCCCCGGCCTGAGTCCTGGCACTTCTGCCAAGACGATCAGACAAATCTTGAATGTCTATAAGGCCACATGGGGAAGTTTTGTTTTCTTTTTTTAGCCAGGTCTGATCTTAAACTTCCCATCCTCCTAACCTCCACCTGTCCAATGCTGGGATTACAGAATGGACCCAACAGGTTCCACGGTTCTCACATACCCTTGGCCTGATCTGAGTGGTCTAAGGGTTGCTTCTCTAGGCTGAGACTGTAGCTCGGTAGAAGACCAAGGGTTTAGCCTTCTGGAGGCCTAAGATTCAACTGCTTAGTGGACGTTCATACATTTGTGTGCATGCGTGCAATTCGCACATGCCCTTGCACACACCAATCGACCTAGAAGGAACATTCAGGGAGAGGAACAACTATATTAGCCAGGGTTCTCTAGAGGAACAGAACTGACAGAAGAACAAATATACGGGATCTATTGGAGCGGCTTACAAGCTGTGGTCCAGCTGGTACAAGAATGGCTGCTGCCCAACAGGTGGGTCTAAGAATCTGTTCAGTCCGGGAGGTTGGACGTCTCCCTTGGTCTTCCACATACCTTGGAATTCAGTGGAAGGTTCTAATAGCAGTGAGGGAGTGCCTCATCTACTTCAGAATAGAGGAAAGTGCCAGGGAGAATGAGGGCAAACAGGCAAAAACCAAAACGCTTCTTTCTTCCATGTCCTTTATATAGGTTGCCATGAGAAGGTGTGACCCAGATTTGGGGAGGGGTCTTCTGACCTCAAATGAGTCAATCCCTCACAGGTGGGCCCAGCTGCTTGAGCTTTTAGTGAATCCTAGATACTGTCAACTTATAACCAAGAATATTATCCATCTCAATGACAAAAGAATTTGCAGCATTTACTTCATTTAAAAAAAATATTATCCAGGCCAGGCAGTGGTGGCACATGCCTTTAATCTCAACACTTGGGAGGCAGAGACCAGCAGACCTCAGTGAGTACGAGGCCAGTTTGGTCTACAAGGCAAGTTTCAGGACAGGCAGGACTGTTATACAGAGAAACCCTGTCTCAAAAAAAACAAAACAAACAAAAAATTATCCAAGTGGTGGTGGGCACAGGCCTTTAACCCCAGCACTTGGGAGGCAGAGACAAGTGAATCTCTATGGGTTCAAGGCCAGCTTAGTCTAGGCCTTGTGAGTTCCAGGACAGAAAAGACTACACAGAGAAATCCTGCCTTGAAAAACAAACAAAATTATGCATTTGAGTGTTTGCCTGTATAAGTGTGCACCATGTCCATGCCAGTGCTCTTGGAGGCCAGAAAACAGCATTGGAACCCTTAGTACTGAGTTACAGACTGTTGTGAGTCACCATGTGGGTGCTGGGAACCTAACCTGGGTCCTCTGCAAGAGTAACATGTTCTTAATTGCAGAGCCATTTCTCCAGCCCCCTCCTTTTTTTATAGTGTGCCAGATGACCTAAGAGGTCTCAGAGTTCAAGGCAACACAAGTCTAAGAAAAGGAACGAAAGGTTCATTCAACCAGTCATGCCCCACTCAAGGCAAGATGTTAGGTGGCATCTATTCTTTCTGAACCTAATTGGATCCTATATCATCCCTTGATTGCCTGATGAGACCATGGCTCCTCCATCAGTCTATGTCCCTAGAAAGGGACCAACAATGAACATCTCTGAACTGGAGGTGGCTGCAGACCAGGGGCTGGATGCCCGTTCCCATACATACTCTGTTCTTGGCCTGGACAATCTGTTCTTCTGTAAGAAACCACACTGGGGCTGGGGATGTAGCTCTGTAGTAGAGCACTTGCCCAGTAAATGCAAGGGCTTGGATTCCATCTAATACTACGGGGGAAGCATTGGAGCTCAAGTAGGAATGGTAGGCTTTATCCTGGGCTCTTCAAACCAGCAGAGGAAGTATATAGCCAGGTGATGCCATTGATAAGAACTTCTGACCCTTATTATCCTCTGTGTAGGAGAAACACTACCACCTACCTTATGACTATGATGCAATAATTCAATGACATAATGCATGTGAAGTCCTTAGCGTACAGTAGGCTTTCAACAACAGGAATTGTGTTCTGTTGCGGCTAAGGCAGGGAGAAGGATAACAAGCATTTTTTGTGGGCTATACCCTGGACCTTGTCAGAAAGAAATAAGACTGCCCCCTTGACAGACATGTTGACCAGGGTGACTTCATTAAACCTAGCAGCAAGGTTGAACTGGTGGAGGGGTATTCTTAACACCCCTTGCCATAGAACAAGGTCTCCTAGATCTCTCTGTGTTTTGCAGCCTCTTGGGTCTCTGCTGGGTTCTGGGAAGCAGCATTGTACAGAGGAAGGTGTCAAGAGCTACGGGCAGCATTCTGAATTCCCAGCAACTTAGGTATTAGGTCCAGGAGGTACAGTATCCAGTGCCAGCAATATTTTTAGGGGCCCACAAAATGCCTTTTGTATAACAAAAATGGATGCAAAAAATAAACTTTGATGTCAAAGGAAATGTTTTCATGTAAAATTAATATTTCCATCCTTGGTCTGGGACAAGATGCCAGTGGCAAAACTGCATAGGAAGCGTCAGGAACTGAGACACAGGCTGAGCACCGTGCCATCTTGGGTCGCCACTCCCATGGGATTTTCCTCCCGTCTTTAAAAGGGATCATTTCCTCCTGACAACAGTTTATACAGCTGACCTCTCTTTGGGCAGGGCAGCTATTTCTATCTCTCATTACATAAATGGGGAAATAAAATCTGTGTAGTTTTGTCAAGGTTACGCTGCTGGTAAAAGGAGACTATAAGTCAAACTCAGGTCTTCCAGCGCCCCAACCAAGATCTCTTCCACCTGCACGAGATGAGAAATAAAATCAGTCATACCCAGGACAGAGTGCTGCAGCAGGGAACCTAAAAATAGCAGCCAGAGCAATGAGTGGGTCCCCAGGCTTTCCACCCAAAGAATGCTGAGACTTTCCTGCAGTGTTGTGGCAAGGACTATGGCCCCAGCTGAAGGTATGCACCAGACAATCATGGCTGTAGTCACTCAAGTATGCATTAGAGGTAGAGGGACCTTGAGAGAAACCAAGACCCAGCACTTGTACATATACAGAATGCCTTTTTCCTTGTCTTAAAAAGCTAATGGAGCAGGGAGGTGAGCCACACAGGCATATATTTTTGCAATACAGTTCTGTACGTAAATCAAATATCTATATATCTATATCTATTTATAGCTATATATCTATCTATATTTATATATCTATCTATATCTATATATCTTGGTCCAGGAATATGACTGTACTTGCCACGCAAGCCCAAGGAACAGAGTTTGTTTTTTTTTTTTTTTTTGGTTTTTCGAGACAGGGTTTCTCTGTGGTTTTGGAGCCTGTCCTGGAACTAGCTCTGTAGACCAGGCTGGTCTCGAACTCACAGAGATCCACCTGCCTCTGCCTCCCAAGTGCTGGGATTAAAGGCGTGCGCCACCACCGCCCGGCAAGGAACAGAGTTTGGATCCCCAGAAGCTCTCATAAACTTTGGATGGGCCTAGGGACTTGCCTGTCATTTCAGCCTAAGGAGTCAAAGACAAGAGGATCTTCAAAACAAGCTGGCAGGCAAGATTAGCCATGTCAGTAGCTCTGGGTTTAATTGAGAGGCCTTGCCTCGGTGGATGAAGTGGAAGAGAATGAAAATCAACCTGGGGCCTCCCCATGCATAGGCACACAGGCTTACCCACAAACATGTAAAGACATGCATACATGCACACGACACGTATACACATAAAAATGGGTGGGGGGGGTCTTAATTAGGATTTTTACAGCAGTGCAGACCTGGATTTGAATTCAAAATCCATATCCTAGTTGGATGTCTTCAGGCAGCTCATCTTCCTCGGCCTATTTCCTCATCTGCAAAGTGGACATGGCGACAACGCCCACCCTGGAATCTCGTGGGAATAAGATGATGTAAAGGTGCCTTATACGGTGCCAGGCCCAAAGTGCCTGATAGCACCGACAGTGCCAACCCTGCCAGAGTCAAGAGTTATCTTTACACCACCTTCCTACCCCCACGGTGCAAAACTAAAAGGGTCTTAAGTGTGTGTGCTGATTAGTCTTCATGTCAACTTGACACAAGCTAGAGTCATTTGAAAGGAGGGAACCTCAACTGAGAAAAGGCCTCCATGAGATCCAGCTGTAAGGCATCTTCTTAATCAGTGATTGATGGGGAGGGCTCAGCCCATCATGGGTGGTGCCATCCCGAGGCTGGCGGTCCTGGGTTCTATAAGATCAAGTCACTAAGCAGCACCCCTCCATAGCTTCTGCATCAACCCCAGACTCAAGGTTCCTGCTCTGTTTATGTTCCTGGCCTGACTTCCTTTGAGGATGGAATGTAAGCCAAATAAACCCTTTTCCTCCCCAGTTTGCTTTGTGGTCATGGCGTTTCATCAGAGCAATAGTAACCCTAGCTGAGACGGTATCTATGGAGACTTTAAAATGTGTTGTTGCACAAGCTAAGTTCTAGGGCGTCTTTTCTGAAGGACACGGGATTTCTGTTTTTCTTATAAAGCAAACCATCCCCAAGGGGCTTACTTTTGTCTCCAGCATAAGGAACGCTCTTCATGATTTTTGAAGGGATTTGGGAAAATTTCTCCATGCTTGATAGAGGGGACGTTCCCTGGGGTTGACTTTTGACCCTAAGTCAGGAAAAATATGACTTGAGAGAGTAATTTTTGCAGAAACTGGCCTGTAGCCAGATGAGAAAAAGTCTGGGCACAGAAACTGGGGACCAAGAGAGCATCACATACAATCTACTGAAGATCCTGTGATAAGAGAGAAGTGAGGCAGATGCAGAAAGCATCATATTTGGATGGGTTTTATGAGGAAGCAAGAGAGAGAGGGAGAGTGAGGGAGGGAGGGGAAGATCTATGACTCTTGGTGAGAGTCAAAGTAACATGCTGGCATTTAAAAATGGATGCCGTTGCAACACCCCCCCCAAAAAAAAACTTTCTGAGACAGAGTCTCACTCTATTGCCTAGTCTGGCTTTGAACTCATGGCAATCCCCCTGCCTCAACTTTCCACAGGCTGAGATTACAAGCACAAGCCACCACTTCCAACTAACAAACTTTTCTTCAAATAGGAAAGAAGGGATGCCCAAAGAGGCTAAGGACTACGAGTCTGTATCATCTAGGATTCTTTGACTAGGGTCTCACACAGACCAGATGGGCCTGGAACTTGCTGTGGAGCTGAACATGACCTTGAAATTCTGACCTTCCTGCCTCCACCTCTTGAGTGTCGGGATTACAGATATGAGACATGTGCCACCATGCAAAGCTTATAGATATCTTAAATCTAAAAAGAATAAATAATATGTGATCAGGAGGTTCACAGGTAGAAGGGATTATTGATAAATACAAGCTTGCTACAACAAGCTGATGAACTGACTGGGTGAGCAAAGATCTGAGGTTGATCCCTGGAACCCACACAAGGGTAAAAGGAAAAAACTGAGTCCACAGAATTGACCTTTGACCTGCACATGCATGCTACAGCACACATGCCCACATACCCACATCAGTTTTTAAAAGTTTTTATTTGCTTGAGGCAGGGTCTCACTTTAGCCCTGGCTGGCCTGGAACTCATTAAGTAGACCTGGCTGGTCTAAGTAAGTCTCACAGAGATCCTCCTGCCTCTGCTTCCCAAGTGCTGAGATTAATGGCATGTGCCACCATATCTGGGTTTACGGTTTTGTGGTTTTGCTTTTTTAAAGTCTGCAAGAATTCTGATGAGGAGCTGGAGAGAACGTTCAGTTGGTAAAATGATTGTCTTGCAAGCATGAAGAACTGAGTTTGAGCCCTCACCATTCACACTAAAATAAACACTGGGCGTGATGTCACAGGTTCATCATCCCAGTGCTGGGAAGAAGTAGTCAGGCGGATGGACAAGAAGCCTAGCCCACTTGACAAGCTCCTGGTCAATGAGAGCCATTGCTTCAACAACAACAACAACAACAACAACAACAACAACAAAAAGTGAATGTCACCTGTGTGTGTGCAATTCAGACTAGGTCAGTTTGGGGACTGAAGGTCGTGGGAAGTAACTGAGAGTCAAGGCTTTCTGCCACCGGTAGCACCAGATTCCAGCTTTTGTTGTTCTGGTCACAGTTTTCCTGTGTAGGTCAGACACACACTTTCTCTCTCGGCCATGGAAAGACCCAGCAGGGTCCTCCGGTGTATCAGCCTCCCAGCCCCAGCCTTTGTGGGTGAGAGGTGAGCAGGGAAACGGAAGTCGGAAGTCTGTTACCAACATGAAGGGAAAGGTGACGAGCTGCTAAACAGATCCCAGACGGCAAAATGTCCATGAGAGGCAAGCAAGCTGCTCCAGGAGCTACACCCAACCCTGCACACTCTAAGTTAATGTGTCTTGTTGCCGTCGTTGTTTTGCGAGACAGGGTTTCTCTTTGTACCACTGGCTGGCTGTCCTGGAACTTGCTCCATAGACAAGGCTGGCCTTGAATTCACAGAGATCTACCTGTCTCTGTCTCCTGAGTGCTGAGATTAAAGGTGTGCACCACCACCGCCCAGCAGTTAGTGCTGTCTTCTTCCTCACCTTTCCCCATCTCTTTCTGCCCCCACCCCAGTGTTCTCTCGCTCCTTGACTTTTTCCTTTCTTTTATCTTTCTTCCTTTCCTTCCTTTTTCCTCTCTCCCTTCCTTCTTTCCTTTCTACTTTATCTATCTCTATTTTATTAATTTACTTAATTGTGTAGTTTAATGTATCTTAGTAGAAAATAACAGGGACAGTACAAAAGACTGAAGATAAAAAGAAAGAAACAACCCACCCCCCCAAAAAAACAGGTAGTTGAGGGCTGGAGAGATGGCTCAGTGGACTAAAGCATTTGCCACTAAATTTGATGACTCTAGTTTGATCCCTGAGACCCACATAGTAGAAGGAGAAAATAGACTCCTACCAGCTGTCTTCCAACCTTCACAGATACTCAGTAGCAGGAACACCCCCAAACACACACACAGTGCAATACACATACAATTTAGAAAAACATGTACTTGCATGTAGGACAACTCCGAAAAATATAGTGAAGAGACAGAATCTGCTACAAATACCACTTAGTTGCCATCAATAAGACATTTATTTTGGTTTTGGTTTTGCTTTGTTTTTTACAAATCCAAGTACTGACATAGTCTAGAAAACTTTATAAGGTTTATTTACAATTTTATTACATTTTTAGAACCTGGTTCACAGAAACATCGACTTATGTTAACATTTTTACATCCTGCATTAATATTAAACACTCACACAAAAACAAGTGGGGAAAACCTATCAATATGTGATTTCTGTCCCCTATTTTTCCATTTACGATGACATACCTAGGTACCTTTGGATTGAAAGTTTAAAAAGAAAGTGTAATGTTCATAACTACCACTAACAGGAGGAAAAGGGAAAGCACGCTTTCATCACGAAATGTTTCCCCTCACAGTGGACCCAGCCTGAGGGCAGGATGTCTTCTGGCACAGTTTCTACGTGGCTGGCGTGGACAGCCCACAGGTTGGTGTCTTCTGGCACAGTTTCTACGTGGCTGGCGTGGACAGCCCACAGGTTGGTGTCTTCTGGCACAGTTTCTACGTGGCTGGCGTGGACAGCCCACAGGTTGATGTCAACAAGCCACACCAGCGAGGCCTCTTTTGCCTCTGCAAAGCACCCAGGGCTGCACTCTGAAAGCACAGATCTGTTTTGAGAATCAGAGGAATTTCTAACACCAGGCCCTGAAGGAAGAGCCTGTGGATTGGGTCTGTGGAGTTCCGACTAAACCTAATTTCTCCCAGTGCTACCCTACCAGGACTGTGATGATGTTTCTTCACCCCTCCAATAGAGGGCACACTCTTACATGTGGTTTTTATAGCCAATTGCTTCCTGGATGTTTGTTTGAGCCAAGATATAAGGGACCCGAAAGCGAAGAAGGAAGCTCCTGCCCCTCCCAAAGCCGAAGCTAAAGCGAAGGCCTTGAAAGCCAAGAAGGCAGTGCGGAAAGGCGTCCACAGCCACAAAAAGAAGAAGATCCGCACATTGCCCACCTTTCGGCGGCCCAAGACCCTGCGGCTACGAAGGCAGCCTAAATACCCCCGGAAGAGCGCGCCCAGGAGGAACAAGCTTGACCATTATGCCATCATCAAATTCCCCCTGACCACTGAGTCAGCCATGAAGAAGATAGAAGACAACAACATGCTTGTGTTCATTGTGGATGTCAAGGCTAACAAGCACCAGATCAAACAGGCTGTGAAGAAACTCTATGACATCGATGTGGCCAAAGTCAACACCCTCATAAGGCCCGACGGAGAGAAGAAGGCATATGTTCGGTTGGCTCCTGATTATGATGCTCTGGATGTTGCCAACAAAATTGGAATCATCTAAACTGAGCCCAGCCGGCTAATTCTAAATACATACTTTTTCACCATAAAAAAAAAAAAAGATATAAGAGACCCCCTAACTTATTCACTTCTCTGAGCTGTAGTTCAGAGAGCTAAAGGTAGCTCTGGCACGGTGATTAGGAACACGATTCAATCTCGTCATTGTTTGGTTTTAAGTGAGAGACTTGCACTGTCTAGACTGACTTCTCCAGGGCTCAAGTAATCCTTCTGCCTTGGTATCTTAAATACCTAGGGTTATGTGTGCAACCGCTCTGAGCTCTCCCACAACCCCGTGCTGGGGGCTGAACACAGGACCTCCTCTATGCTAGACAAGCATGGTGCCATTGAGCTATCCTCCTAAACTTAAAGTTTATGTTTTAGGATCGTTTTCTGGCTCACAACAAAATGGAGCAGACAGTTCAGAGGTTTTCTATATAGCCTGAGACAACCCATGCCTAGCACCACCCATATTGATACCAGAATGCACATCTATCACACGCTTCCCGTGGTGGTTTGAAGAAGTATGGCCCCCATATATTGTTTGGTTCCCAGCTGTAGACTGTTTAGGAAGGATCAGGAGGTGTGGCCTTCTTGGAAGAGGCGTGCCACTGGAGGTGGGCTCTGGGTTTTCAAAAGCCTCTCTCTGCCTCCTGCCTTCGGATCAGGATGCAAGCTCTCAGCTACTGCTTCAGTGCAGGGCCTGCCTGCAGCCATGTTCTCCTCCACGATGATCATGGACTCACCTTAAGCTGTAAGCAAGCCCCAATTAAATGTTTTCTTTCCTAGACTGCCTTGGTCATGGTGTCTTTTCACAGCAATAGAATAGTTCGCTTCTCTCCACCTGCAGAAGGTGGGGGACCTGAACCAACCCCTCACCAGCTACAGCACTTGGGAGATTGGGCCCTGCACTTTGCCTAGGAACCACAGTTGAGTTGACCCTGTAGACAGGGCACAGTGAGCCAGCCCTGAGGCTATGGCAGGGGCATAGCTGGTACCATCTCCCTCATTTGAAGTGTGGTAGTGGGAGCCAGGGAAAAATGTCCTGCCCCTCACCTCTACAACTCCAACTGGCGAAAGAGCAGACCCTCCCTTTTTACCAGCTGCAACACTCAGGAAAGTGAGCTCTGTCCCTCATCTGGGCAGCACAGCCAAGCTGACCCTGTGGATGGGGGCAGGGGTGAGCCTGCCCAAAAACATGAGCATGAAAGATCTGGCCCCATTCCCGTTTGCTAGATGGTGGCATGGGTGAGGGAGAGATGCCCTCCCCTCCTGCCCCCCTTATGCCTGAGGCAAGTGGGAGAGCCTGAGCCTGTGAGAGTGGGATCACTGACCACTCCCCTCTCATCTGCAACGTGGTGGTGAGGAAGAGGGAGAGATGCACTTTCCTCCCCCCCCCCCTCCCCAGCCAGGCTCCTACAACTTGTGGTGGGCAAGGAAGTTGACCCTCCCCCTTTCCAGCTGCAGCACTCAGGAAAGCAGGCCCTGCACCTTGCCTGGGCAGCACAGTGGAGTTGACCAGATCCGGCCCCACTCCTCATCTGCCAGAAGGTTGTGTGGGCCCCTTGTCACCTATGGCAGGTGGGAGAACTGGCCCTGAGGTCCTAAGAGTGGGAGAGCTGTCCCTACCCCTTGCCAGCTGCAGGGCTCAGGAGAGTGGCCCTTGTAGGGAGCAACACAGTAGCACTGGCCCTGATGAAGTAAGTGTGGAAGAGCCTACCTTGAGGACAGGAAAGCAGGAGAACTGGCCCCGTCTTTGCAAGGCATGAACTAGCCAGGGTAATGCTGGAGAGTTCACCCTAGTGGAGAGGATAGGGGAGAGCTGGTGGGCTCCCCAGCCCTGAAACTACCCAGGCCCAGAACCAGGGTTATGAGTTGGCCCACCCCAACATCCACCCCATCTGTGATCTGCTGGAGCACATGAAGGGGCAGGTCTGCAGACCCAAAGCTGCAGGATCTCCAGGACACAGGGCAACAATAGGCTCTCCAAGAGGAGTTCCAGTGAAGGCCCAGCAGAACCCAGAAGCCTGGAAACAGACCAGTGAGTCTTTGCAATGAACACTTGCAAGTAAAGATATGTGGACAAAAGGGTTTACTGTGTGACTCACTGGGTCACCCTACAGCTTCTGTGATGAGATGATTTTTCCTTTTTATTTTCCTCTTAAATTTTATTTTATTTTGGGGGGAGGCCGTGGCAGAGGGCCGATATGAAGGGATCGGGAAAAGAATGGGATTGAGACGCAGGATGTGAAAGACACAAAGAATAAATAAAAAGAAAGTTAAAAAAAAAAACACGTTAACAATGAAACATTAGTCACAACCCTGAAAACTAGTGCAAAAGGCCAGCACAGCAGTAAATGAAGGGAGAACAAGGTCAAAGCTAAAGAAACAAAAGCGAAGGGCTGGAGGTGTAACTCAGTTTGTGGCGTGCTGGCCTAGCGTGTACAATGTCCTGGATTTGACCCCCAGCACCCCATGAACTAAGAGTAGTGAGACATGCCTGTAACCTCAGCCTGTGAAGACCCAGTCTCTTCACAGTATAGGGAGGTGGGGGCAAGAGGGAACATTCAAGGTTGTCCTTGGCCATGGAGCAAATCTGAGGCCAGCCTCGAATAAAACCTGGTCTCAAACAAAGAAAATACTATATAAAAAGAGACCGTGTGAAACAAGAATAGGAACACACATTGAAACCACATCACTTCAGATACCTACGTGTGGGTTTAACTGGGAAGGCTGCACACTTTGGGAAGAGAGAGTTGACTAGAACACACAGGAAGCATGGGAGAGAACTCTACACACACACACACACACATATACACACACATACACACACACACACACACACTTCCACCCCTATTCTGCTGCCGCCCCTTCTGATCTAGCCAATCCAGGCGCTGGCCATGTTGAACAGAATTTCTGCCCTGGAGATTAAAAACCAATCTCTAAGCCAATCCCCTCCCTCCCCTCTGTGCCTCCCTTTGCCAGGATACGGGAGCTCAACCGGCTGAGGAGGGACAAAGGAGTATTGTTAAGGAGAGCATGGCTATGTCAAGGCTTCTCAACTAAAAGCTTCCATGCTGCTGTCTAAGCCATTCTCGCCCTCAGGGGACACCGTGTGCTTGTCCCAGCTCTACTGTATCAGTTCAAAGGGAAATTTCAGCCAGACATAGCGATCACAGAAAGGTATCTTGGGACTTGGCAACATTAATAGGCTAAGAATTCCTATCATGACATCTTGTCCAAGCCCAGATCACCAGCCCTACTAGGTCCTGGGATGAGGTTGAATGGGAAAATATTTTTTGCAGATCGGAGTCCAGAGATACTTCCCCTGGGAGCTGGTTGAGAGCAGGCTGGCCTGGGGCGCCAAGATATGTGGATTGCATCACAGAAAGTAGGGTAAAACCCAGCTCTGCTCTTGTTATCCTCCCTGTCCTGGCCCTGGTAGATCTTAGCCACTTTAAGGAAAAGCCACATGATCCTGGGAGGCTGATGATCCCACAGAGTCTGTATTCCTGGGAAACTAGTTCACCGGAGACAACCCATTAGCTTCGATGCTAATTGATTTATAAATATGCTTTTACTGTCCTCTCTTGCTTAAGACTGTGCTGTTTTAAGGACTAGGTTCTAAAAACTTCTATTCAACATCTATTAATATACTACACATTTTGCCAAAGATTTAGGTCCCACAGGTAACAAATATTTATGCATTACAGAAGGGAGAACAAGAACAAGATCAGCACAAGATGGTTGCTAACGTAACCCAGCTGCAAATTCTCACCTTCTGTGCAGAGAAGGCTCTGTGGTTATTAGTGCCCTACCATAGGGCTTATTCCTCAGCCAGGCTTAGAGGAGGCAAGAGGGTCACCTTTGGTTTGAGGCCATCCTTGTATGCAGAGTGAGGTCCTGTCTCAAAAAATGGAAAATATGGTTTAGTGATTCATGCTTATAAGCCTAGCACTTGGGAGGTGGAGGCAGGGTGATGAGGAGTTCAAGGGGAGACAGCTCAGTGAGGAAGAAGAAAAAAAATAGCCGGGTAGTAGAGGCGGGCGGATCTCTGTGAGTTCAAGGCCAGCCTGGTCCACAAGAGCTAGTTTCAGGACAGGCTCCAAGACTACAAAGAAACCTTGTCTCGAACCCATCCCCCCCAAAAAAATAAGAAAAAAATAAAAGAAAAAGAAACACACACACACATAAAACAAAACCCTAAACAAGCAAAACCACCGCCCTGTTGCACATATGCCTAACGGCCTGTGTTTGGGTCTCCATCTGTAATTAACTGCCATCTTTAACCCCAGAGGCCCCATCAGAAACAAGAAGTAGAGACAAGAGAGCCTCCAGGAGCTTGACCGCTAGCTACTCCAATTTATGGAGCTGCCAAGAGCTCCTCCCTCAAACTCAAAGCCTGCCCTCTAGCCTTCACACACTCCATGGCACGTGCGCACCTGTACATACACATACAAAAGTGCACACGCATGCACATGAGACACACACGAAATCATTTAAAAATACTTTTTCATAAAGGAATTTAAAGTCAGCCCTGGAGACATACCAAGATAGAGTCAGCCTAAGTTACATAAGATTTGTCTCAAAACAACGAAGCAAAACAAATGCCTTGCTCAACGGCTTGTGATGACCCCCTTGTGTTTTCTATGATGTATGAGAGAGTGTTAATATTCCATTACATCCTTTATTTTTCATCTTTTAAATTTAAATTCGTGTTCTAGAAACACACTAGACCTTGTGAGCTTCGGTCCCCACCCTAACTGCTGAACTGAGCTTAGTGACGTCCCAGCACTAAGATCAAAGGGAGGACCACAGGGGAACCAGCAGGACAGTTAGGAGAAAGGATGGATATGGGCGGTTATAAAAGGATGAGAAGAGGCAGATGAAGGGAGACAGATTCAGGACTTCCTCCTGGCAACCACTAGTTCTGTTACTCCCCAGAACCTCCGTAAGCCAGGCCTCGGGGCCACACCCAACCAGCATATGCTTCCTTCTTCCTCCGGTGTAGAAAGTGACTGAAAACAGCATTTCCCTAGTCGGATGTGAGACGGGCTAGGACTAGAAATAAAAGGCCAGCTTAACTCTGTCCCCAGACTTGTGTCTGCTTCTTTAATACTTGGGCACCTGCCAGACCACAGGAACATAGTGTATAATAGCAGCCCGGTAATGCTGTTGCGGTCATAGTTTAATTGCTTTGAAGAGATAATAGGGGATCCACAAAATATTAGAGGCATGTGAGTCCCCCTGACCTAAAATTGATTCCTAACTCCCCTGGGTCCCTGCTACCATATTTCTATCCAGTATCGCATCCAATTGGAGACAGGACTTAAACGGCTGGCACTAAACCTGAGGGATGGGGCCACATTTGCTCTTGGACAGGGAGGCTGTGGCTTTATTGAGTTGGTTTGTCAACTTCCCTGAATCTCAGCTTTCTCCTTACTCATGAGATCAATACTTTTTAAACATTTTAGTAGCTCTTATTAGAAAAATGATTCATGCTTCTTGTAAAAATGTTTATATAATATAGAAAAGAACAAAACATAAACCAAAAAATAATATATTGAATTTTTTTTTCCAGATAGGGCTTCTCTTTACAGCTTTGGCTGTTCTGGAACTCTCAATGTAGACCAGCCTGGCCTCAAACTCAGAGATTCACCTGTCTCTGCTGCCATGAACTGTAACCTTTTGAAACTGTAAGCACAATTAAATACTTTCTTTTCTAAGTTGTCTTGGCTCATGATGTTATATCACTGCAATAGAAAAGTAACTAAACACATGATTTATGAGAAATAGCCAATGGTTCTAGCTCAGGAAAGGGCACAAAGACCACCCAATGACATGCCAGTAAAAGCAGAGGTTTGGGATAGAGACCCTAGAAGAAGAAATTGTCATTTTCCTGTTATAGAATCTCTGGTCTTAGATACATTCCTACACATGTACAATACCGTTTGCTGAGAATGAGTAGCAAACACATCTAGGTAAACTTATTTTCAAGATTGCAGTGAGGCAGGAGGGGAATGGGAGGAGGGGAGGAAGTGTAAATTTTTTAATGGAAAAATAATAATAATAATAAAAGATGGCAGTGGGCTATTCCAACACTGAAACCTTTGCTTCCCCAACGAATCACAATCTTCACAGGAGCGTCTTTTGTTCTTGAGACCCTCCCCCCATCCCTGTCCATGAAAGTATGAACTCTTGCGTGCAGGAAGCCTGTGCCTTGATAATCAGAACACCCCAGAAGTCACCTGAGCATTTCCCTTGTGGAACATGGTGCAGTGAGGAGGACTTGAAAGAAGCAGCTGACTTGGGACACCCCAAAAACAGTGCCATCCTAGGAAACTGCCTGTTCTGCTCCTCCTACAATCTCCTTCTGTAGGTGCGGGATCTGTCTGCCATCTCCCTTATGCTACCTGATAACCAGGCTGCCTTGAAAGGGAAGCAGCTGTATTTCTCTTCTGGATCTGAACTAAGAAATTCAGAGCCTAGGCATTGGGAAATTCCGTGACTAATTTTTAAAAAGTTTTAAAGATTTATTTTCAATGTTGTGCATGTGTATATCTTAGGGTTTTTATTGCTGTGAAGAGACACCATGACCACAGCAACTCTTATATGAAAAACATTTGAGGTGGCTTGCTTACAGTTTCAGAGATTCAGTCATCATCATGACGGGAGCATGAAGGTATACAGGCAGATGGAAGTTGACAGACCTACATCTTGCAGGCAACAGAAAGTTGACTGGCTTACTGGGCGGTATCCTGAGCATAGAAAACCTCAAAACCTGCCCCCATGGCAACACAATTCCTCCAACAAGATCACACCCACTCCGACAAAGTCACACCTCTTAATAGTGCCACTCCCTTTGAAAACATGGGGGCCAATTACATTCAAACTATCACAGTATGTTTGTCTGTGTGTGAGTATGAGCTTGTGTGTACAGATGTCTATTCAGAATAGAGGCATCAGAATAGAGGCATCAGAGCCGAAGTCACAGGTGGTTGTGAGCCACCTAGTGTGGGCGCTGGGAACTGAACTTGGGTCCTCAGCAAGAGCAGTGTGAACTCTAACAACTGAACCATCTTTCCATCCCCAAATTTCCTTTTAAAAAAATGCATTGTCTGTGCCCTCCCCAGAAACGTCAATGCTCGTATCTGCCCGAGCAAAGCCTCCAGTGAGGTGTGAAGCCGAGTGCACTCATCCCAGCTCTGAGTTCCATGACTCTATTGCTAGAAGAGTGAAGGTGGTCCTTAAGCCTCGCAGCTGATGAGAGCGGTGCTTTCCATCTTCCCCAGATGCACCCTATTCTCTCCCTGGCATCCAGTGTCGGAGTTTGATCCCCATGCCAAGCAAGTGCCCTAACACTGAACTACATTCCTAGCCTTGTCCTCAGTGTTTTAATATCCCTGTGTTTTCCTCTCTGCGTCCCTGAGGTTGTATAAAACTGAATAGGAGGAACTGGGTCTTGCCGAGAATCAGTGCTGTGGGCTTCCGGTTCAATTCCCAGGGCTGCAGAAAAGCAAAGGAGAGGAATAAGGACACTATAGAGAGTTTAAAGTCTTCATCTTGGCTTAGGGATGTGGCTCGGTTGGTAAAGGGCCTCTCTGGCGTGCACAAAGCCCTGGATTCAATCCCTAGAACCACATAACCTGAGGAAGCACTCAAAAGTTCAAAGTCACTTGAGCCCAACCTGGGCGACATGAGACCCTTTCTCAAAAAACAAAATATCTCCATTTTAAGTAGAGCTTGAAGCTCCGCTGTGGTTTATGTTTGAAGATGATCAAGGTACGCGGTGGTCAAGTTGAAAGGAGACTGAGCTGGCCCTTGGCGTGTCTGGGAGGCAGAATGCTAGAGCTCTGGGACCTTTGGGAACTCAAAATGGGCCATCGTGGCCACTAGATGGCACTGGGAGATAGCGCCCCATTTCTCTCTGGGTCACGCCCAGAAGAGGGAGGACAGGTTAGGTCACAGCAGACAGAGTGTCCAGGAAGGCATGAAGCTGGAGAGAGAGAATGTGACAGCTTAAGTCGTGACCCGATGAAGGAGATAGCCGCCCTGTTGACTTCTAACTAAACCAGTGTGACCAGACCTATCAATCCCTGAGGTAGGCCCCGAGAGTGACTAAAGGCATGTTCCTTGGAATAGTCAGAAGGGCTTGAGTCCTGGTTTGGCTGCATATCTCTTCCTTAGTTCAGTTTACTCATACAGTGGAGATAAAAAACAGCTTCAGGCACAGAGAGCTGTGAGAACTAAGATTAGTCCTTAGGATGTTTTTCTTCCTGATGCTCTTACTCAAATGCCTTCTACAACACGTAGCAGATACCTGGAGGGACATGCTCACCCCTCCGTGATTATTGACACTAAATACGTGTTTCTCAAGAAGAAAATCAGAGCGAGTCTCCCTTGTTCTCAGTGCCCTGGAATGGCTGGCCGTGTCCAAGGTATGTTTAGTGACATTGCTTTTTTTTCCCATCTGGCAATTCTCGCACTAGTAGTCAGTGTGCTCTGTGTTCCTCCCAGATCCTGGTCCTTCTGAAGTGTCCATCTCAATAGGATAGGAGCCATAAAAACCTTGCGTTGATTTCACAGGTGAATAGAGGCACAGGAACTTGGAGCCCCCTCAGATCACAGCAAGAACTGGTACACACAGCCCTGGGTGTCGTGTAGGTCCCCAGCCCAGGCCATAGGACTCTTCCTGTTGGAGAAAATGGGGGCTCAGAGGAGGGCTGACCAGAGAGCATGGTGAGGTCCTGCAAGGCCAGCGGCCTGGAACTGGGCTCCACTCTCTCCTCCTGGCCCAGACTGCACGTGCAGCAAACATGACTTGGACATATGAAATCAGAATCCTAGCTCCCCAGACCTCTTGCATTGCTATCTCAACCCCAGATGAGCGTGTGGAGGCTGAAGTGGAGTCAAGATGGTGAGGCGGGGATGAGAGAGAGATGATTTCTTCAGCTTGTGTCTGTCATCACCTGAACAGACAACAGTGGTCAGCATCTGGGGAGCATTTTTTAAGTGCCAAGAACTAAGCTAAGTGCTAGAGTAGCAATTTGGATTCTGGGAGTGGGATTCCAGAGATTACATGTTGTCATCTGAAAACTAAAGCTTGATGTTACCATATATTTACCACGGAAAAGGAGCCAAAGGCCATGGCTAGCCCTGACATAGACTTGAGTTTTCTTGGCTTCTTAGAACCCTAGGGTCTCTCTCCACAAGGGCTTCCCTGATGGAGGACCTGACACCCACTTAGAACTGGTCCCTGCCCAGCTCTTCCCTCCCGGAACTGATATGAGCAGTCATTGTTTCCATCATTGGGGGACGCTGATAGAGCAACAAGGTTACATTAAACTGTGAGGCCAGCTCTGCAAAGATCTAGAACCGGCTAGATTTACCTGGTTCTCATTTTCTGAGCCTTACAGCCCCAAACTCAGCTTCCCTCCTCCCTCTCTCCTGTTCTCAATCCACTGAGCGGCCGCCCCCTGCCTGGCTCCTTCTTGCCCACAGCTGCACTCGACAGATCATTTTCCATTGACATAATGTTGTAATTATATCTGTTCTACCCTGTGTTTCTCTCTGGAGCTGCTATTCTCTGGGGCCATCGCAGAAATGTCAGAATGTGATGTATGGCTTACTAGTCAATACAGATACCAGACAGGTCCTCAGAAAGAGAAAACACAGCACCCTACCCAGCCTCAGGCTGCTGACTCAAAAGGTCAGGGTTGGGACCTGGAATCTATGGTTTTAATCAGTGCTCTTGGGATGTCATAACGTGAGGTCTGATTGGGAATCTGTCTACCCACTCAATCAGGGTCTTCCTTGTCCGGATTCTCTTTCTATCCCATTCTTTCTAGTTACCCTCAGTCATCACCCTAGTCCTCTCTGCCTTTCTTTCTTCGCGTTTGCTTCTCATTCACTAACAGTTCGGACATGCTTATCATACGCCAGACTCTAGGGCAGGCCTTTGATCTCCACCTTTTAAATACCATGTTAGGAAGTATGTGATTCCTGTTCTACAGAGGAAAAGCCCTGCCTTCCCCACCCTCTGCTTGGCTCCACAGATCAAGTGTAGCTAGATATGTGGTCACTGAGTCAGGTCCATCCTGTGTACTCCTCTGGGAATAGCCAAGAGTCTAGGGTAGGTTTACAGAGCTCTAAAGTCTATGCCCAGAGTTCACCTGGTGACATGTGTCCTCTTAGCATAACACTTAGGAAATAGCAAGTACTTAATATGTATGCATTGGCGAGAAGCTGAATAGATGGAAGAAAAGGGAATACTGGAAGTTAGGAAACCTTTTGCTCATCTGCCTTCAACATTTATTCATCCATCCCCCCGCCCCCCGCGACTCTCCACCCCTCTCCTCCAGGCCTTCTATCTGACACTTCTCTGCATGCCCAATCACTGCCCTTCCAGCCCACCTCTGGATGGTGACCCCAAACTTCTTGGGCTCAACCCATAACGACCCTAGCTGCTCTCAGCAGCAAACGGCCTCTTGACTTCCCTAAGGGCGACCATGCTCTACCCCTGGCTACTTTCCTAATCCTGGAAGTCTGGGTTCCTCTCCCCTTTCTCCTCTGCTTGCCCCTCTCTATTTTTCTTCTAAAAGAAGCAGGCAGAGTTACTTTTATTTGTCGAGGTTTAGTAATTCTAGAGTTCTCCTGATTCTCTACCCAGGAGAGACAGGAGCTGCAGTCCTGTTCTTTAGGAGAAGATTGCGTGTCTTCACCATCCTTCTACCCTCCCACCCCAGACTCATCTGACCTCCAGAAAATATCGCTCAAAGATCGAACAACAAAAGCTACCACATACAGGTTACCTGCTGTCAGGTATCATATTATCTCATTCGATTCTTTCAGATTTACTTTTAATTTTATTTAGGTACGTGTGTTTGTGTGTATGCATGTGTATGCCATGTGTATGGGTGCCCAAGGAAGTCGGAAAAGGGTGTTGATTCCCACAAGCAGGAGTTACAGGCAGTTGTGAGACACCAGAGAATGTGGGTGATGGGAACTGAACTCGGGGCGTCTAGAGGGACTGCAAGCACTCCTAACCTCAGAGCCATCTCTCCAGCCCCTCAATTCTTTCTAAAAAAATTTATTTCTAACAACACTTTGCAAAAGAAGAATTAACATAGAAAAATCCAGCGAAGTCACATGACCACCAAAATGACAAAGTAGGGACTTGAACTGATGTCTCCCCTTCTTTACGGCAGTGCTATCCAGGAAACCAGGCCCAGACTGAGATACTATTATGTTGACTCTGACGGATTTAGTCAACATTCCAGCCTCTGCCTTGTAGTGTGTGTACACAAACAGACTCCTCTACCCCCAGAAGTGGGGTTAGCATCTGAAGTGGTCTAAATCACGGTCCTGCACTCCAGAGCTTGGCTATATAAGCACTTCAAAGGCCATCGAAATCTATGCCCAAGGCCTTAATGTACTTGAGCGATACTAGAAATAATCTTTCCTTGGTGAAATAAGTGGTTTTCACAACACAGAATCAGCCAGGAAGATTATCTGGGTCCTGCTGTCCTTGAATGAATCAGAGTAGGCCAACAGCCGGCCTGCCTTGAAGTAGGGTAGGTGACTGTTTTGCTTGCTGATACACACACATTTGGCTAATTTGGTCTCTGCCATTTTTAATATCTCACCTGTAGGAATGTATAACAGGACCAGTGGCCTTAGCTCATGTTCCATTGCTGCTAATTCCAGAACTCTGCTACCACCAAGGGGCCAAATTGGTACGGACTGGGTTTCATCCTCACCTTCCCAGAGTGCCCTCAGGGGTCATTGAAGCCAAGGTGACAGTCTTCCCAGCGCCCAGCTCTGTCCTTCAGTGTCAGGTCACTTGTAACAAGAAGCTAACAATCCAAAGTTTGAATTTGTCATTACAAATATAAGTGCATTAATATATCACACTTTGTGTCAACACATGGAAATGTCAGGAGCCAAAGAGCAAGCTGGATGTGGTAGCACATGTTTTTATTCCTAGCATTGTGGAAGCAGAGGCCAGCAGACCTCCATGAGTTCAAGGCCAGGCTGGTTTACAGGGTCAGTTCCAGACCAGCCGGGGCTGTGTAGTGTGATCCTATCTCAAAAGAGAGAAAGAGTTAGAGAATGGGGAGAGATGAAAAGGAGGGCTGCTTAGTTAGCGTTAAAAGTAGATTGTAAATACATATACATGGATATAGAGAAATGCATATACACACATGAATATGCATGTGTGTGAATGAATATGTATATATAATATAATCGTAGTGACAATTGTATTAGGGCAGGGGTGATCTGCCAGACAAAGACCTAATGGGACAAAGACCTTGTTTCCATTGTTAGTCCCCTGTATTTGAAATTCATAAACCCAGAGGTCCTGCCTATAAAGCTTCTTGCACCCACTCAGTTTAACTGCTTTCCTTAGTGCCTGAGCTTTCAAATTTGTGCATGAGACAGCAGCCTGAGGAGGTTTGCCCAGCCGGCAATTCCCCAATTCCCCAGCGGCTCCACTCCCACCCCCAGATTCAGATTTAAACCTGGGGTGGGGCCAGGGACTTTTTTGGTGGGGGTTTGGAGTGAATATTCCAGCACCCACTTGGAGAAACAGGCCCTGGTGGTGTTTTGTTTCTGTTCGGTCTATGGAATTGGGACAGCTAGCTCTGTGTCTTTTCTTGTTTTGGTGCTGGGGATCGAACAAGAATCTCCTTCATGAGTTACGGCCCGCCAAAAGAAGTAGTATTCCAAAGCAGAGCCTTCTAGCTCTTTTGCTAGGATCCTTCATTTGCATCAAGTGTCCCATTCCCTCTGGATATGTGATTATTATGACATGAGTTAGGTATTGCAACAAGGGCTTTTTGCCTTTCTGACTTCCTGGCCGTCGCCTTTAAAATAAGTAATACATACACAAGCAAGCAAGTTCTTCTGTGAGCTTCAGTGACACACTTCGTTCTCCACCAAACTACAAATCAGCTGTGCAGACTGCTCCCCATAACCAGGCGGTACTTTCATACAGGTGGCTGGACACTGGCCGGGCACTCCTTCCGGGGAAGGGTCCAGTCTCGGGAGCATCCCGCGAGGGTCCCAGCTGTCCGGGGGTCGCAGCGCGCAGCCCCGCCGGCGGCCCCGGCCGCGCCCCGCGGTGGGAGGCTGCGGCTGCTGAGGTCATTTCCTGTGCCTGGCCGCGAGCTGCCCGCCGAGCGCGGTGCGGACACAGCGGGCGCGGCGCTGCAGCCGGCGCCGGGGCGGGCTTTGTGCGGAGCTCCCGGGACCTTCCAGGCTCCGACCTCGGGCCGCCACGCCCACTGCGACCCCTGCTGCCGGGGAGCGGAGACCCGGCGGCCTCCGGGTACTGGGCTGGAGCCGCTGCAGGGCAGAGGCGCGCGTGGCGGCCGGGGGCGCGGCGGGACTCCCGGCAGCTCACTCAGGTGAGCGGCCCCGGGGATCGGGGCGGGCCGGGAGGGCCGGCGGTGTGCAGCCCGCAGAGGGCGTTCGGCGGGGCGGACTGGGCTGGCTCCTCGCGGCGGGGAGGGCGATTCCGGAGCAGGTGCCTGCCTACCTGAGAGCCGCGGGACAGGCGCAAGCAGCCCGGGGCTCCTGGACACCCGCACTGCGAGGCAGTGGCGAGCCTTCCCGCGGTAGGTCCTGCCATTTGGGACTGGCTTGAGCCAGTTGCTCCTGGGAAGGGGCCCCGGGACGGGAGGTACGTGCAGGCTTCCTTCCACCTCGGTGCTTGCTGCTCTCAACCCTTCCGCTCCCTTCAGCACCTCGTCCTAAGTGTTTCTCATGTGGTTTCTGGGTGTCTCTCCTAAGAGTCTTAGGCGTCAGGCTAGACTCCTAGTGACAAGTTGGCCAAGCAGAAAAGAGCACAAGTTGGGCGCTGAGTGACATCAGGGGCTTTTTGTCCTAGCAGATTTAGGAATACGTCTCCCCCGAGGGTGGCAGAGGCAGAGGAGACTCTCCTGTGGAAACGGAATGGTATCCCTGTTGCTCCTTCAGCTTCTGTTGTGAATCCACCTCAGAAAACTTACTGACTCTGACCAAGTCTAGGTTCCAGGAGAACGCTCCGAAGATCGTTATTTGAGTCCCCTCACCTCCCCGCATGGAATAGCTATCAGTTCCTCAGACTTTCTAGACTACCATCTGTGTCAGACACTGTGTGGTGCCAGCTGTCGTCACTCAGCTCATCCGTCTGCTCACCTTCCACTGTACAGGAGGAAGCTAGGACTCAGAAAAATTGTGTCTTGCCCAAGGTTATAGTGAAAGACCATAAAGGTCACAAAGAGACAAGACTCAAACTTTCAGAGTTTAGATCCAAGTGTGAGATTGTCTGTTGCCCTCCCCTGGCTGCCTGAGGGACCTACTCAGAGCTGGGCTGTGATACTGTTCACCTTTTTGGTCCCTAATTAAGGGAAACGAGCAGTCAGCCTTCTGGCTGAAACAGTCACCAGCAACAGCAGAGAAGTGTGTTCCTCTCATCCCACTCTCTGCGGTCTATTTTTTCCTTCCCTCTCTTCTTTTTTATTTCTCTGTGTCACACTGGCCCTTCTGCCTCAGCCTTTCTAGTGCTGACATTATGGCAGCTCATCCCACTTTATTGTCCTCATCCCCACAAGGCTGTGCATCTGTATTGAAATCTGTGCTCCTCAGAGTGGAGAATGCTTTATGCATGTTGACGTTGAGGGGTGTAAGGTGTGCAGGGATCCCCTGCCTCACTGCAGGCTGTCGTTGCTGGGCCACCATCCTGCCTCCTTTGGATGACCAATAAACTGTCTAACCCTGTCTTGCCCTCTACCAATAGCCAGTTCCAAACTGATACTGTAGCCTGGCATGGGGGCCCATCCCCGTGATCTTAGTAAGCTGAGGAAGGGTAAGGAAGGGGGATCGCTGAGTCTACTATGTAGCAAGTCCCAGGTCAGCCTAGGCTACATAATAAGACCCTGAGAGAAAAGCAAAAGCTGAAGTCTGCGTTGGAGAACAGGCACTTAACTGTTGGCTGGAGGATGAGTTAGGGGAGCCTCAAGGGAGAGCACTTTACAATATATATTACTTAATCCTGTGACTCCCATCTCAAGGGAGAGCACTTTACAATATATATTACCTAATCCTGTGACTCCCATCTCTAGGACTGCCCTTCATATACATACTGATACAGATAAAGTGAGGTATATTCATTGAATATTCATTGTAGTAATGTTTGTGTTCATTTTAGCAAAAGGTTGGAAAGAACTCAAATATCCATCAACAAGGGATTCTTAAATAAGATCAGGTAACAGCCTCGCAATAGGATGCATTAAGGTTCTTGAAAAGCCTGGGGGTTAGGGAACACAGTAAGAATGTGTGCTGGGAGGAAGAGCTCTGAGTTCTTCCCTTAAGTACAGTGGAGAGAATCAGACTACAGAAACGGCGCAGCAGTTAAGAGGACTTGCTGCTCTTCAGGGGATTTGTGTTTGGTCCTCAGCACCTACATCCATGGTAATTTCAACTCCGTTCCATCTAACACCCTCTTCTGGCTTCTGTGAACACCAGCACACACATGTGCATACACACACACTATATGTGTACATGCTATGATTGTGTATATTACTGCAGAAATACAGGGCTGGGAAGGAATATAAGCCTTGCACCCTATATTCCCCTTTTTAATACTGAAAAATAAAACGACAATATAAATTGTTAAAAATTACCACGTGGGGATGGCAGTGAGCATATTCATGAATTGCATATCCTCATATGCCCCGGGAACTGCTGGTTTGCTTTATGTTTGTTGGCAGCAACATCAGCTGTCAGTTATCGGGTGCTTACATACTCAGCATGGGTCAGACTAAGGTAGTACTCTTAAATCCCACCCCTTCCTCTCTTATTTTCCCCTGTGTCAGGTACAGAACCCAAGCCCTCACACGTAAGCACACACAGCCCTAGAGTCGCTGCCCCGCCATGGCCTCGCCATGCTAGTCTGGGCTGTCCTATAACTTGTGGCCTGCCTTTAGCTCTCAGGTACCGGGATTACAGGACACCACGCCCAGGTAGAAATACCTTTGTTTGTTTGAGACAAAGTCTCCATAGCATAGGCTGTCCTGGAATCTGAGGCTATTTCCCTGCCTCAGCCTCCTTGCTTGGATTACAGGTCTGAACTACCCGGCCCAGCTTGCAATTGTTGTTTTGATGGTCAAAAAGCTAGTTAAGTGTTGACAGCTTCATAGTTCTCAACCGATATCACTGCTCTCAGTGATATTGCTGTCAGTTTCAAAGTGGAATGGAGGACCAGAGAAGTTAAGCAGATGGATGATTCAGTGTCTGAGCCAGTTTTCAGGCCCAGGCAGTTTGGCCTCAGCTTGGGATCTTCAGCACTATGCTGTTTCTCCTTTTGGTACTTAGGTTCTCGAGGGCTAGGGCATGCTCCCCGTTTCCTTTACCTCCTCCAACACTGTCTGAAGGACAATGCTCACACCGAGGAGAGTTGGAGAGATTGCTGCTGGTTGGCTCAGAGGGCAGTGCTGAGATCAGAGGGATCCCCATGTCTGCTCACCATCTTCTCCCAGATGCATCAGAACGAGGCACGGAGGCCTTCCTTTCCCACAGCTGGCCTTTAAAGGAGCAGCACTCACATTATGTGATAGTCCATCCTTAGACATGGACATCACATGGGGGTCCTCATACCCTCACAGTCTGGAAAAGAGAAGCTACATCATCCTTTTCTCTCTTTATCTTCCTTCCTTTTTTTTCTTGGCTATTATTTACTAATGATCCCTCTGCCTCAGCCTCCAAAGTGCTGGAATTACACATACGCACCCCTGTGCCTGGCTTTCTTTACCTTCAGGTAGTGCTATTGCTGGGTCTGCAGCGACCAGACTTGAAGGCTTGCACGACAGAAAATCCTTATCAGTGTTACTGCTTCGATGTTGCACATAGGAATTACCAAAAGTTGGCCGAATTGAGTTAAATCTCAACATTTTGTGTATTTCTGCCTAAATCCTCAAGTTTACCCCAGAGATCTCAGGGCAAGTTTGTGTTTTCTCTGTTACAGTCCAAAGTCACCAAACCCTTCTTGTGTCTTTTTCCCACAATCTCTTCTACCCCCAGCCCTTGCCTCTAGCGTGCCCCTGTGGGCACTGGGATTGCCAAGCTTCAGGACAGCAGGTAGGGCCCTGGTAATCATCTGGTCCATCTGTTGTGCACTCAGCCTCCTGGGCTCCACTAAAATAAAAGAACAGGTTTTAGAAGAATGGCCATGGGGTGATGAAGTTGTTGCTGTGTGAGGCACATGAGAATTTTTTACGCCAGTCTGCTTCTTGTTTCTGTTTATCCTTGAACATCTTTTTGGGTGGTGCAAGTGCAAGGACACTTGGCAGGTATAGTTCGGTTTGTTAGCGCCTTCCCATGACATTTCTTGTTTTATAGCTGTTGGTCCTACCACCTGCTTTAGCCCTAAGAGCCCTGGGCCTTTGACTTGGCAGTAGATACCTTATTCTGGATCTGATTCCAAACCCTTAAATCCCCTCACATGCCACGGCAAGCCTAGCAAGAGCCCTAACCTTCTGAGGACTTGTCAGCATCCCTTAGGCAGGGAGGAGGAGTAACCAGATCACTTGTTGGTCTAGATCTGTGAAGTCCTGACGCAGAATGGAGAAAGCACTCTTGAAGTCTAAGTGTAATCTCGGATATCAGGGCCAGGGAAACTAAAAACAGTTCACTTCCAAGATTCTAGGAGACAGATAATCCAGCATTTTCCAGTCCCCACAGAATCTCTGGGGCAGTTGGGACATTCAAAAGAAGGACTTAAGTATTTAAATCAAACTCTATTCACCAAATTTCCTGTGTCCTGCCTCCCACCGGTGGGTTCTTCTGGGTGTTTTAGTTCTTAGCCTGAACGAGAGAACAAGACTCCTCAAGTCCCAGTCTCCTATCTGCCACTTTTCCTGTTTGTAGGATGAAAAACAGAATTTCCCCAAAGGACAAGGAGCTTCCACCGCAAAGCCTCCCAGCCTCTCCCAGCCTCCTAGGCTCTGTTTGTCTTCACAGCAGCGATCTTAGCTCAGATAAGGTCATGTTTTGTTTTTGTCATTTGTCTTCCTGCTTGTTCCAGTTGGTCCCAGTCTTTTGAAGTGGGAATGGCTGGGAGGTCACAATGTCCCTATTGTCTAGGATGACACTTCTGGGCTTAGGTCATGTGTCCAGTGTTCAGAGGATCCCAGAGCCCAAAGAATCAGGCCCTAGACCTATCAGTGGTATGATTGTTCAGCCCTTCTCCCGAGGTCTGCTCACATGACCAGTGTCTGAGCCTGTGGAGGTTTGTAGCAGCAGAATATCTAAGTCTTAAATGCCTTGGAAAATCTGGGCTATAGGTTTACCTTTGTATTAAGGCTTTTGAAAGATATTCGAAAGCACTTTTCTTGTTCTTGATAATTTATCTTACTCTTTGTAGGATCAGAAATAGAATGCCCGCCACCCTCACCCCTCATGCCCCACCACTGCCCCACTCAGACCCAGTGCCTCAAGTATGCTAGGCAAGCAGATGTATTGCTGTATTGCTATTGCTAGTGACCTGTACCACCAGCCTCTTTCCTTATTTTTTATTATTATTTATAGTATATGGGATTTGAAAACTACCCCAGCAGTCCCACTGCTGACCAGCTATGGCACTGTGTGTTGAAGTTACTCAGACTCTGTTCCAGGTGACTTTCTGTGTGTGGTCAGTAGTGGCTTCCTGCAGTTTTTAGGTTGACCTGAGGGTTAAAGAAACTGCAAGTGCCTACCGCACAATAAGGACCCAAGGAGTGACAGCTATTTGTGAAGCTTAGCGGGAGAGGGGCCTAGTGCAGGCAGAGGCAGGCAGATCTCTTGAGTTCCAGCTCAGCCAGGGCTACACAGAGAAACTGTGTCTCAAAAACAAAACAAAAAGACAAACATAATGGGAGAAACCAATTAATCCAAGCCAAGTGTGAAGGGAGAAACCACATTGGTGATCAGCCATGCGGGCGACTCACTATTGCTCTCGGGTAGCGCTGCTATCTGGCCACAGCACAGAAAGTGACTGGGTTTTCAGAGGCCACGTGGCTCCTGAAGATCAGAGAAGAGGATCTTTTTTGTTTGTTTGTTTTTTCGAGACAGGGTTTCTCTGTGGTTTTGGAGCCTGTCCTGGAACTAGCTCTTGTAGACCAGACTGGTCTCAAACTCACAGAGATCCGCCTGCCTCTGCCTCCCGAGTGCTGCAGAGAAGAAGATTTCAAAACACAACACATTTTATTAAAGAAATTTCCAAGCGTAAGTAGAAAGACCAGTATAACAAACTTCCACAGGCTTACTATTCGGTGTGACAAACTTCCACAGACTTACTATTCAGTGTGACAAACTTCTACAGACTTACTATTCGGTGTGACAAACTTCCACAGACTTACTATTCAGTGTGACAAACTTCTACAGACTTACTATTCGGTGTGACAAACTTCCACAGACTTACTATTCAGTGTGACAAACTTCCACAGACTTACTATTCGGTGTGACAAACTTCCACAGACTTACTATTCGGTGTGACAAACTTCCACAGACTTACTATTCAGTGTGACAAACTTCCACAGACTTACTATTCAGTGTGACAAACTTCCACAGACTTACTATTCGGTGTGACAAACTTCCACAGACTTACTATTCGGTGTGACAAACTTCCACAGACTTACTATTCGGTGTGACAAACTTCCACAGACTTACTATTCAGCTTCCCAAACCATCAGCAGTCAGGGCTTGGGTGGGCGGGCACTTAGCACGCATGAGTCCCTAGGTTCAAGTCACAGCAACAAACACAGACATACACACACTTGTAACTATTTTTTAAATAATTTAAAAAATACTTTGAAATTATAGTTATATCATTTCCGTTTTCCCTTTATTCCCTCCAAACTCTCCCATGTATCCTCACATAATCCTTTTCAAATTTACAGCCTCGTTGTTTTTACGCGCACACGAATGCGCATGTGATCCTGGTTCATGCCACAATTGCCACTATCTTCTTTAGCTTTTATGTGTATGGTGTTTTGCCTGCATGTGTGCCTGCACCACACGCATGTCCACCACCCTGCTCACCCTGTCGACCTAGTATTGCAGGTGGCGGTTTCTCAGGGTTTGGCCAGGTCTTGTTTCTGCTTGCTGCTGAGAGTACCAATGGTGGCACGGAGAAGACAAGTCCCGCTGCTTTCTCTCCTGCTCGCCCCGGCCTCTGCCCCCAGGCTCAGGCACACTCACGCCTGTTTCTTTTCTCATCCTAGACCCAGTTCTTATTGTCTAAACTACAGGTTGGAGGAATCTGGGTAAATTCCCCTGGCTGTTGTTGTGAAAGGCAGCTATCACCAGAGGCTGGAACAAGACATCTAGAAGTCTTCTGGCTTGCGTCTTACAACTCGAAGGGGATGGGAGAACGAGAGTTTGGTCTCAGTCAGGGTGAACTGATGACATTTGACAAGATCCCAGCTAAACAGCAAAGTGTCAAGGAAACCCAAAGCTTATTTCCAGTCCACCCTCAGCCCACCTAACAGACACAGAGATATAGACTCAGGACAAAGGTGGGAGCCAGAGCTCTGTCTCCAGTTAGCTGTGCGACCTTGGAGGAATCTGTTTTTCACTTTAAGGTTTACCTAAACACCAAGGCCCCCAACCCCTATACTCAGCCCCTTCCCCTGCACCTATTTATCCACATGTTAGTTGTGCATGTGTTATAGTGGAGAACTTCAAGGCAGGGACTTCTGCTTTCTCGTCTGCAGAGCCTAGGATGGTATCCGACAGCATGGCAGTTGAGTAGATAACTAAGTGAAAAACAAGAGTCCTAGGTTTCCCCTCTTGCCCCAGTTGGAAGAGCTCTCCTCAAGAAGCAGGTGACAGCAATGCTGGTGAGGTTGCCGGGGCAAGAGGGACCATTAGCCACCGCTAATAGGAATGTAAATATGAACTAATGTGATGTAGAAATCACGGCAGGAGTTCACGGACCTCCGCCCCTCACTGAAGAGCTAGGGACAGTTTTCTTTGAGGGTGTGGCCCCTGGTAGGGACATCATGCTCCCGTGGATGGCTGCACACCCAGAAGTATATGAGCACCGTGAATTACAGTCAGGTCATATGTTAAAATGTAATAAACATTAAAAATAGAACTTCCAGATGACCCAGCCACACTACCCCTGGGCACATTCCCAGGAGATTCATGTCCTACCACAGAGACACTTGCTCATCCGTGTTCCTCATTGTACTGTTTCTAATACCAAGGAAATGGGACCAGCCTGAATGTTGAGTGGACAGTGAAAATGGGGCTCATGCCAAGTGGAGTTTTGCTCAGCTATACATAAAAATGTGATTATGCAATTTGTAGAAACATTGATAGATCTGGATATTACTATATTAAGTAAGGTGACCTTGACCTAGACTCAGAAAGGCTTCTATCTTACCCGTGGATCTTAGCTTTCAGCGTGGGTATAGGCTATTACTGTGGAGTGCTGTCATCCCATCAGCTGTGACTGTTTGCAGGTGACCCCCAGGATGGGGCTGCTGACTGTTGACATTCCACGGAAGGAGGGCTGGGGAGGGTCCTCGCCCCACCCCACTGAGATTCCTGAAGGTCTTGTCTCACCTCCTGTACAGTTGTATGTAATTATGTCCTCATCTCGCACGCCTTGTGGTGCTAGCGTATGTAGACAGGAATGGAAACTGGAGAGGAGCAGCCTCTGTGCAGCTATGGGGCTGCTGTCGCCCATGCTGGGGGTACGAGTACTTTGTGGTGGCCCACATTCCTGTAAGCACCCCTTTACTCCTGTTCTGGGTAAGCCTGATAAATTCCCTGGTTTCCCAAGCTGGCCTTTGGTGCAATTATCTTCGGTTTGTTGTTGGTGCCCTCGAAGGAGGGAGTTGGCGTTTGTTTACACCTCCCCAGGGAAGGAGTTCCAGCAACTGTTGTGAAACCAGACCGGGAACAAGAGAGGAAGAAAGGTGTTGAGGAAGGGAGGGCCAATAGCGTGCAGGTGACGTGAATGGGAAGAAGGTGCCTGGGACTCCAAGTGGGGGTTGTGGGTTGGAGAAGGGGAATCGACAAAAACCATTTCTATTTGAAAATGCCACAGTAAAACCTAATGCTTTGGATGCTAATTAAGAGGATTTAAAGCCCCAGAGAAACTCTTCCTGAGATGAGATGAACTACATTAAAACTGCCACAAAAAGAAAAGGAAACCAGGTTCTTCTGAAGGTGTCTCAGGTTTGTCCTGACGTGGTTACACCTCCTGGTCCTGCAGCTGGACACCCTGGGCTGAGAGAAGAGGGATCCACCTCTTTTCCACACCCTGCTTTCTCTGTCCTTCCCCCTTCCCTCTCATTCCTCCACCTCACTCTCCACCTCCCCTTTCTCAGTGTGCTCCCGGGAATACCTGGACTCCAGCAATGGCAGAAGTCAAGATGGAAGTGGCCAGCATTGACTGGCAGAAGCGCTGCCTTTCCCTGGAGACTCAGCTGTTCCGATTCCGCCTGCAGGCCAGCAAGATAAGGGAGCTGCTGGCTGACAAGGTGAGTCCCCTGGGGAGCAGGAAGTTCCCTCACACCAGGGCTGGGGCCAGTAGCCAATGTCAGGTTCAGAGTTGAGAGGGCAAGTTGGGGAAAGTGAACTCCCATTAAGACTTTGCCATCTACAAGAGCTAGTTCCAGGACAGGCTCCAAAACCACAGAGAAACCCTGTCTCGAAAAAAAAAAAAAAAAAAAGACTTTGCCATGTTTTTTTATGGAAAATGAAAAGTAGCTTTTTTTTTTTTAATTCACTGAGCTTTCATCCGACATTTCTCCTGACTCGGCCGCCTCAAGTGCCACACACTAAAGGATGATACAGTCAAGCTGGGTATGACGGTGTAGCACAATTTAAATACCAGCACTCAGGAGGCAGAAGCAGGCAGAACTCTGTGAGTTCAAGGCCACTCCTGGAATTTGAGGCCCACCTGGGCTACATAGTGAGACCCTGTCAGAAACAAACAAAATATTTTTAAAAAATGATACAACCGGGGGCTGGAGAAATGGCTCAGTGGTTAAGAGCATTACCTGCTCTTCCAAAGGTCCTGAGTTCAATTCCCAGCAACCACATGGTGGCTCACAACCATCTGTAATGGGGTCTGGGGCCCTCTTCTGGCCTGCAGGCATATACACAGACACAATATTGTATACATAATAAATAAATAAATATTAAAAAAAAATGATACAACCATCTTGGTCCTCTGTCACTTTGATCCCTCATGGCTCCTCATCTCTACTGTTACTTCTTTTACTATTACTCCTATGGCTAACAATTTCATTCTCTTTGTGGGCTGGATGATTTTTTTTAGGAGCACAATAAAAATCTCTACCCTCTTTGTCCATCCCCTATAAGCCGATGAGCCTCAGCAAAATGCCTGATTTTCTAGGGACAATAGATAAGCTTTGGAGTCAGCCCTGCCTGGTTCTCCACCTGTCTGGCTCTGTGACCTTCCACCTCTCAGTCATTTTGAGACTGGTATCTAATGGCTTACGGGAGAGTGGGGGCGCTAAGTAATGAGAACAGGTGTTATCTTTATACGCTTAGGTCGGTTGGTCTGCGCAACTCACCTCTTTGGTCACATTTCTCTGGGAAGATATGTTCAAGTGGCTAACTCTCATTTAGGGAGTGGAAACCTGCAGTTACAATGTATTTGTGCAGGAACACAACGGGTGAGTGAGTCACCTGTTCTCCTGGCGGGTTCTGATTACAGTATCAGTGTGCTTAGCTAACGCTTTCTTAGTACAAAGGTAAAGTTCAGCTCACCTTTTTAGGTAAGGTCCAAACCTTGATTAATAAAGCTGGGAAGAACGGAACCCATGACCTGGCCATTTGACAGTCCTGAACCCTGAAGTGTGGGAAGGCCAGTCAGTGGTGTCACTTTCGGCATTCCCGTGGCTGAGGTGTGGCCTCGGACTAGCTTGGACTTGAATTCATGAACCTCGGGTCTATTGGCATCACTCTCTTAGTTCAGACACCATAGGGTTCCTGTGCGTGCCAGCCAGGTACTGCCAGTGAGCTGGTAAAACTTTAGGCACCTGAGAGAGAGGGTCGTAGGTCTAAGGCTGGTGTGGTCAGAACCCCTTGGCCAGAATCATCTGGGGGGGGGGTTGCTTGCTTAGAACAGCTGTTCGTGGGTCACTCTGGTCCTCTTGTTCTAAATCTCTGGGGTGCTTTAGTAATCTGTGGCTAACAGGCTGCTAGAAAATGGTTTTGTCACTGTAAAGTCTGAGGACCTTGCCTTAGGTTGTGGCATTTGGGGAGAGGACAGGGGAAAGGAAAGGTGACTGGGATACACTCAGCTAAGTGGAATGGAACTCATCTCAGGGAAGACTTCTGAGAGCAGACAAAAGCATAGATAAACAAGACAGAGGGAGAACCCTGACTAGAGCACCGTAGGAACCCCGAGGGGGAAAACGGACTCTAACCTGAAAAGAGCAAAAGGCCTCCCCAGGGAGGAAAGAGGAACAAAGCAGAAGTGCTCCCTTTGAGTGCCTGAGTGAGATGGGCTAAGTGACCAGCCTCCCCTTCTTCATGTAAGGTTTCAGGTTGGTGGTTTTACATCTGTGGAGTCAGACAAGGTTTGGTGCTTGGAGCTAAAACTGAGTATCCTGTGTAATCCGGACTGCTTAGAAATAACAAGGTAGATGAAGGTAGGAAAACCAGCCCCCCAGCACCAAGAGACGGCCACAGCTTCTCAGACTTAAGGCTCTGAGAAGAACGGTCATTTACCGTTAGATTTTTATAGCTGATTTAAGAATCTGAGTTCTGGGTCGCGGGGGACACAGGAGAAACTTGTAGGAACAGACTCACAGTTTCTTTGGAGGAACAAGACTTCAATCAGATCACCCAGGAGCCCCCAGGAATCAAAATGAACCTTAGTGAAGACAGATGTGTTACCCAAAATGACTAGTGCCTGGGGGGAGGGGGTGGTCTATAGTTAGTAGGAATTCACATACACAAGAAATAATTGGTCTTCTAATGATAGACCCATGGACAAGAGACTTAAATTAATTCATTAAAAACTACTGTCTTCTAATGATAGACCCATGGACAAGAGACTTAAATTAATTCATTAAAAACTACTGATGACAGAATAAAGAAATTGAAAACCTGAGACAAGAACAACACAGTATCCAAAAGGACCAGGCAGACTTGAAAACCAGATAGACCTTTGAGAAAGTGTTCTCCTTGGGATGGGTTTTTCAGTGGATAGATTAAACATCAGGCTGGTACCGTAAGATAGGCTGTGTCTGTTACTAGGGATCAAACGTAGGGCCTTATGCGTGGAAGGCAGGTGCTCTGCCCAGAAGATAAAAACAGGCAGAGACCACCAGGGAAACCTCTAGGAAGACAACACAGAAAAAGAAAGACACAGCAAGACGTGAGTGCCAGGACCATGAACTTGTTCCAAATCCTGCTCTATAATGGCCTTGGAGAAGGGCATGAAGGAGAGGGATTATTTGAGAAACTTATGACTAAAAACATTCCAAACTTGATAAGAGAGGTGAAGCCACGGATTCAGAAGGCAGAAGGAATGAGAACAGGATAAAAAACTTGAGCATCACTGTCTTCTGTCTTAACTATTTAATAGTGTGGTTGCTGTAAGAAAGAACACAACAGCTTAGACCAGATGGTGCTTGTATCTGTCAGGTGTAGATTCCCAGACAGAAGCAATCCAGCCCTGAGCGTAAAGGTGGTTCATCCTGATGCCCACGGCCCCACTCTTGTCTTTTAAGTGTATGACCCAGAGGCTGTGTGTGTTCCTTCGGCCCAGATCTCACTGGCCATCGCAGTCATGTGGTTATACTCAGCATCAAAGGAGGCTGGGAAATGTCTTTATTCTCAGCAGCCATGTGCTTAGCTAAAACTAAGATGTTTTATTTTCTAGAGAGAATCCATCACACAACAGCCAGTTGTTCCCCTCCCTGCCTCCCTCCCCTCCCTCTTTCTCATTTTATGGACTAGAAATGGAACCCAGGACCTCATGCATGCTAGACAACCACTCAGCCACCAAGTTACCTCCTCAGTAGTCAGCTGTCTTTGAGTCTAGAATAATGAATGTGATAATGAATAAAACTAGGTTATACATTAACTTTTAAATCACCACAATGAGGAATTGAAATTAAAGGCTACAAATAGGAAAAGTATAGAAAAGGGGCTATAAGCCAGGTATGGTAGTGCATGCCTGTAATCCCAGCACCCACGAGGTAGAAGCACAAGGGTCAGGTCAAGTTCGAATTACATGAGACCTTATCTCAAAAAACAAACAGAAGAGGAAAGGGTATATAGAAAGGCCAAAATGGTAGAAGTAAATCTAAATATATTACTCATAGGAGACATATATATATATCCCAAACTACTGTATATTTATATGTACATACTTATATATACATCAAATTATTGTATATTTATATATACATTTTATATACAAGCATATAGTCGTTTGATGTATATATACTTATATATACATATACGTGTTGGCATTATAGGCAGGTACCACCACAGCTGACTTGAGCCCACCCTTTTCAAAGGGACAGTGGAGACCCAGGGTGAGGTGGTTCTTAGCTCAGGTAACCCTTTGGCATGGCAGTGCTGTGCTTGGGTGTAGGAGTCGTCCTGCTGCTCCTGCTGCCGTGGGGCTGGTATTTCACAGTGTTGCCACGTGTCACAAGTTGCTGTGGACATGGGGAGTTGAATACCAGACTGGTGCCAAGTGCTTTTCATCAGGTTGCTACAGCCAAGTTCTAGGGAGCTTATGACTCTTAGCTGCAGCTGGTGAAAGCAGATCCTTGACAGCTGCGTAAACCTGACACCTCCTTGGCTGGCACGTCACTACAGACCCACACGCTGAGAGGAGAGCTGAGGACATGGTCTTAGGGAACCCTCGAGAGGAAGAGCAGAGCCCAGAGAAAGGGCGGCCTATGTCCAGAGCCAGATCTCACAGCTCCAGGTGTGTGTCCTAAAGGCTGTGTGGAGAAGACACATCCGCTGCTGCTCCTGGACAGTGTTCAGGGAAAGGAGGCTCCATGTCAGCTTGATCACACCTGCGAGCGCTCCAGCCGCGATGGGGAAAAATCCGTTTTCATAAAAACAGGAGCATTGAAAATGTCTCTACATTCAAGGCCAGCGTTGGTAATTGACGGGTACAGGAGGAGAAGCATGGGTAGGCATCATGCTTTTTTTCTTAAAAGGCTCTCAGTGTGGTCATGCACCTTTAATCTCAGCGCTCAGGAGGCTGAGGCAGGAGGATCATGAGCTTGAGGACAGCCTGGGCTACATAAGTAGACTCCCTATCTCACAAACCGAACCAAACTAAAAGTTCTTTTACATTTTGTTTTATTTTTATGTGTATGAGTGTTTTGCCTAACGTGCATGTGTCTGCCTGCAGAAGTCAGGAGTGGGAATTGGATCCCCTGGAACTGGAGTTACTGGCAATTATGAACCACTATGTGGGTGCTGGGAATCAAACTTAGGTGTTCTGCAGGAGCAACAGATGCTTTTAACTGCTGAGCCATCTCTCCAGCCCCTCAAAAGTTCTTTTCAAAGAGGGAGGACTAGAGAGATGGAGCCAGGGTCACTCTTGCAGAGGACCTGAGTTCAATTCCTAGTATACTTCCCTGGCAGCTGGTAACTGCCCGTACATCCAGTGCCAGGGGATCTGCCACCCTCTTACAGCTTCCACAGGCACCAGACACTCATGTGGTTCAATACATATATTCAGGCACTCACACATACATATAAAAAAAGTAAATCTTTAAAGAAAAGAGGGTGAGGAAATCCAGATGTTCTAGATGTTTAAAATGTTTCAATGTTCAGAAACTAGTTTTAGGAACCCCTTCTCCCCCCAAAAAAGGGACATAGAAAGAAGTGAATGCAATTTCTCTTGAGTGCCAAGTATCCAGAAAGATAATGACAGGGAGGGTTAGCAGCAAAGGACCATTCATTAGCAACTGTGGGGTTAGCATGACTGACAGGGGGTGCCTGGCTCTAGATGGCCTTACCGTTTCTTCTGGGTCTAACCAACGCTGGCTACTCTTGTCCCAACTGGAAATGCTTTATCAGGAGGTAAGACAAGTTTTCCCATGGGACAAAATTAGAATGTTTCAGACAGTTGTGGAAGGTTATAAATGTGAATTATCATTTCCCATGGAAAGCTTGTGGCTTCTGAGCTATAGGGCAAGACATCAGGACTACAGTTTAGCCTTATGGGAAACCTGTTGAGGAGTCAAGACCTTCCCATGCAATATTTCATTGTACTCTAAAATACTCCCAGTCTTTGTACTGAGTATATTCTTTCAGGAAGGCAAAACCCTCAACACTGGTTAGCCAAAGCAAACAGGAACTTGATTAAAAGGACCAGAGCAGCAGGAGGGTCTTCATTTCTGTCTAACAGTCATGACCTGGTGAGGCTCATACTTCTGCGCAGTTCCCTGGCCTCAATCTCTTGACTCCAGGTTTTAGAATTGCTGAGATTTAACCTGCTCAGTGCTTAAGGGAGAATTATTTAATACTGAGTTGGTCAGCACCACTGTCTATCACCCAGCCCTTCTCTCCAGCCACCTAGTAGAATTTTATGGGCTGGACAGCCACTTCTATGGCTGTAGTATTGTTCTGTGCTACATGAAACTGTCTGAAGGTCAGAGAACTCCAGGACTGTTCTAGAACCTCAAGTTTAAGAAAGTCCACCAGACTCTAACTGATGCCTGAGTAGCACAACCAACCCTCTCTCTTAGCTTGAGTTGAGGCTTTGGTCACGATGACTCAATTCAGTAAAGGAGGGAGTGCATGAAACCTTGCTCCTTCTCACTTGACGGGAGACCTGTGGTGTATAAATCTTTGAGTTTTACTTAGACCTTTGGAGGAACATCCCACCAACTGCTCCTCAGATACAGTGGATACAGAAAGTATTCTTTCATTTTTAAATAATTCATTTATTTCTATTTTATGTGCATTGGTGTTTTGCCTGTGTGTATGTCTGTATGAGTTTGTCAGGTCCCCTGGAACTGGAGTTACAGACAGTTGTGAGCTGTCATGTGGGTGCTGGGAATTGAACCTGGATACTTTGGAAGAGCAGTCAGTGCTGCTAACCACTGAGCCATCTCCCCAGCCCCCTAGAAAGTATTCTTGATCCTAGAAAAGATGGGCAAATGGGTAAGGGAAGGACAACCTCAGAAAAAAAGATCCTCGGGTCCTTAAACATGACTTGTGGCTCTGGTGTAACATCCCCCATCCCACACTAACGGGGCTCCTTCCCTTCTCTTTACATCTTTGCTCAAGGAAAGTGGGATTGCAGCTGAGGTAGGCCCATGAAAAGGCACAGGGAATTGCTGACTGTCTGGTAATATCAAGCCAGGATCTAGGCCGTGGGAGAGAAGGTTGAATATCAAGAGAAGTCGAATCTCCGGTGAACAGTGAGGTGAGGACTAGAGCTAAGAAAGTAGGGACACTGATTCAATCCAGCTGCAGAGAGGACAAGGGTGAGGTATGTTTCAAATGGATGTTCTTGCCCTCCTCTTGATGCTACCACTAGTTGGCTCATTCCCTGCCAGTTCTGTCTCTGCCTCCTGACATACCCCATCTCCTGGTAGAAGTGCCGAGATTACATATGCAAACCACCATGTCTGTTTCCAGAGATGGAATTGCTTACACAGCAAATGCTTTTACCTACTTAGGTAGAATTATTTTAAGTATAGGGGTTACTGGATCATCATGGCCCCAGATTTCATTTGATCCTCAGCACATACACAAGCATACAAATACTCTAGTATCTTTTTTCTGTTTTTTTTTACTCTCCCCCCCCCCCCCCCCAGGATCTTACTATATAGCCTTAGCTGGCCTGGAACTTGATAGGTAGGTCAGACTGTCCAGGAACTCACAGAAATTCACTTGCCTCTGCCTCCCAAGTGCTGGGACTAAAGGCCACTGCCACCATGCCTGGCCTTTTTCTATTTTTTTTTAATTAATGAAATCAATTAAGAGGAGACTCATGAGTGCCATTTTTCTCCAGCTGGTAGATACATGGGGTGGAAGGAGCGCTGTCTTGCCAGTGGCAGAAGGTAGGCGTGTATAGGAGCATGCTCCATGTTGGGTACGTGGGCAGACAGCACCGTGGCCCTACCCATCACCCAGTGTAGAGAGGAAAGAGGCACCAGAGACTAAGGCAGGTTTGGGGCAGTGGCGTTCAGAGAAGAGTGACAGTGACATCCTATACAAGGGACTATTGTCCCGCAGTGATGAAGACAGCAGTGACCCTCCATCTGCTCAGTAAACTTGGGACCAGAGAGCTGAGAATTGCCGTGACAATCCTTACCCTGATATCTGGGTGAAGTGTGGTCTTGTGGTGTCTGTGTACTTGAGTACCCTGAGACCACTTTCATTGTCAGGGCTTGGTACTAATATCGCCCCTCCGTCTCTGACTTCACAGATGCAGGAACTGGAGCAGAGGCTGCTGGAGGCTGAGCAGAGAGCTGAGGATGCAGAGACTCAGGTTACTGGGCGTGGTGGGCGGTGGGAGAGCGCTAGGGACAATGGTCTTCCCACGGAGCTGTCTGTACTAATGAGGGATCTTTGGGTAGGCATGGTGTCGTGAGTGGGTGTATTAGTCCAAACTGGCCGTGCTGCAGGAACAAATTGATTCTGTAGTCTGTGTTTTATCATATTTAGTCCTCATACCTGGTACACCTCCATTAGGATTAACCACAGAGTCAGCTTCCACTGTGATTTGGGAATACAGGCCCAAAGAGGTTCCACTGTCTAGCTGGTTACAAGGGAAACACAACCTATAGGCTCTACATGCATCCCCACAACAGATTTGTAGGTGACACTGTCATGTTATAGTGTTTGGACACCCCTGCCTGGAACACACAGCCTTGTTGATTTTCATTGGAGAGAATTTGCTGGTTACCCATGTACCAGATTTCAAATACTTGAGACCAGTACAGCTAGTTCAAGTCATTCAGGGCTACATAGAAAAGCCTTGTCTCAAAACAACAAAATTGTTAACACTTTAGCCCAGAAATGATGTATTGTTTCTGCTACAGCCCTTTGGTCAGATGAATGGCATGGTCCTGTCTAACTCTAAAAGGATTAGGAAATGTAGGGAAACACGTGGATGTCCTGGGAATAGTATCTTTGCCCCCGTGGGGTGGGAGCAGATGTCCTCCCAAACCCAACTGCTCAGCTTTTTCCTAACTTCAACCCTCTGCCCCATCCCACAAAGACAAGGCCTAGGATGTAGCTGATCTTTTCAGAGCAGCCAAAATGAATTTCTCTGTTGTCAATTCCTTCTTTTGCTCAGATAAAAGCATCAATGGTCACACCATTAATTGGTCTAGATTGCCCTGGGTAAGGGCCTAAGAGGCATATTCTGAAGCATCAAGGGGTTAGCCCACTCCACTGCACACACTACATGGTGGTCTGAGACCTTAGGAAGACTTGTTGATACTTTTCAGGTGAGTGTGATGGAAGAGAAGATCAAACTGTCCAATCTGAAGAATGTGGACTCCACGAGTAGCTTGCACCAAAAGTACCAAGAATTGCTGAAAGCCATGCAGAGCAAAGATGAGCTCATCAGTCAGCTGGAGGCACAGCTGGAGAAGCAGGTACGAACTAACGTGAGGCGGAGCCTGTTTCCCCTCTCAGTGTCTGTACACAGTTGGCCTCAGTGTCTCCAACCCTGTGCGTGAGCCCTGAGTGATAGGGAACTCACTTTTTCATGAGACTGTTCTCTTACATGGTGATCATTAGTGTCTTCTTCACATCCGTTCATCAGAAGCTCAGGGACGGTAGAGGAAGCAGACCCTGGAGGCAGGCTGATCTGGAGGAGAACGTCACCTCTGCTTGATACTCTGAGGAAACTGCCTGACTCACTGATTCTCATTTTACAGCTTCAAACAATAGAGGTTATGAAACCTCCGAGGTTTGAGAGTTAATTACCCCTAGGTATCCGTGTATAATATCAAACACGTGGTTGGGCCCGGTAAGGAGATCTTTTCCTTCTCTGTGGTGGCCTTGTGCCAGGCCAGCATGTGCTACTTGATACCTGTAGTGTGACTGGAACAGCATAGGACTGGGTAGTCAGCCTTGGTCAGCTGGTTGGTCAAAGTTTCTCAATGAACCTGAGCAGGCAGAGACATCTAGATTGCCTCTGAAAATGGAGATTTCTCACAACTTCAAGGGAGCCTCACTGTCCAGTACTGCAGCAAGTTAGCTTTCCTGCTTCTAGGGGCTCCAGAACCCCTCTGGCCCTTCTACTTCCTGTGCCCAGACTCCCTCCCCTTTATAGTCTTATTACCGTCATCATGCAACCTGGGCTGGCTTTGACCTCCTGTCTTCCTGCCTCTACTTTCCAAGTGCTGGGATGATGGACACATGCTACCATGTCTTCCCCATCCCGGTTCCATCCTCGTCACTGGCTTCATCTGCCCAGCTTTCCTCTGGTGACATCTCACCATCCATCCCCAGCCACAAGCCCAGGGGTAGGGTCGGGAGACTGACATATCTATGTGTGCATTCTCTGTAAAGGTCTCAGCTGACCCAAGCCCTTCCTTCCAGTCATTGTGGGTAATTGTCAGTATTCCCCGAACATCCCCTTACTGGATGTATCTTTTATGCAGTTGGATGCCTTGTGTCCAAGAAGACAGAATTTTATCTACTGATTTTAGAGATATTTTTTTCTTTGAGTAGCTCAAAGTTGGAAGAAGTGGTTGGTGGGGCAGAATGACTTAACCTCAGGTTAGAAAAACATTTGTTTACAATTATAACCAATAGGTAAAGAGCAGATGAGAAAGAATGTTGCTCGGCTACATTTTATCCCTGGGTCTCAGTTTCCATGGCCTCCCTGAGAGGATGTCAGGTATCCGCTGGCTTTTTGTACAGGACCAAGGAATTTAATTGGTTTTTGTTTTGCAGGCCATATAGTCAGTGTTACAACTGCCCAATTCTGCTGTCACAGGGTGAAATCAATATTGATGATCTGTAAATGAGTGGATATCGCTGTGTTCTAATAAAGCTTTATTTATAAAAATATGTGGGAGACAAATGAGGGAAGACTAAGTTTGGCCTCAGGGCAATTGTTTACAAGCTTTGAACTAGGTGACCTTTACGGTCTCTTAAGGTCTGACAAACTGACCTGAGGTTCCCACATTCCCAGGTTCTTTCCACAGACTTCTGCTTTAGAGTCTGTCTGTCATCTGAGAACTGTCAGTCAGTTTTTCCTAGAGGTATAACAGGAGTCACTCAGGGGTCACCACGTGCTCGATGCTTTTTAGGTATGGAAGTAGTTCTCATCTAAGCTGGCTGATAACTGTGCAATAAGCACTCAACTCTGTACTCTTATCTCACCCTCAGAATGGCCCAGCAAGAGGGGGGATAGCTTATCTCTCCTTTAGAGGGGCAGATTCGAGGCCAGAGAGATTAGGTTTTAGTGCCTAATACTTTACAGCAAGAGAGTTTCCTGTAGGATAGAAACTCACATTTCATTTTATCCTGGAGTTCTGTTAAGCCTCCCCCCAGTACTGATACTCAAACTTACACTCTTATGCATGGTAAGTGACTGTTCTACCATGGAGCTGTATTCTCAGTTTTCATTGCCTTTAGATGTAAACCTTTTCTTTCTTGAGACGGAAGTTTACTGTATGGCAATGGTTGTCCTAGAACCAGACCAGGCTAGCCTCAAACTCAGAGATCCATCTCCCTCTGCCTCCTTAGTGCTGGAATTAAAGGCTAGATGAATAACTTTTCAATTATTGATTATTTTAAGAAATACTACTTCTGTACTCATTTAGCATTTTTTTAATTGTAAGCATAGTGTATGCTCTAGTAAAGAACAAACCATCCAGAAGGATCTAGAATGGAAAGCAGCGTTTCCCGTTCTCCCCAGGCTTCATTTCTGCCTCTCACTGATCTCTGTAAAGCTCAGGGACTCTCATTCTGTGGTTGTGCTGTGTTTACTTAAGTCACTCTTGTTTGTGGGCACCCAGCCTGGTTCAAGTTTGGGGTTCCTATGTTGTGTTGCTTTCTCAAATAGCATTGTAGTGAGTGCTTCCTTTCAGTGGCCCTGCTAGACCAAGGGTGTGTATGTATGTATGCTTGAAAGATTGGCAAACGTTGTCTAATTGTCTCCACAGAGGCCTTGTTCGTTAGTGTGAGAATTGCTCCCAGTATTCTTGACACTCGGGGGTTCTATCAAGCCAGCCCGATAGAGGGAAATGATGCCCTATATCTCTGTATACTTGTGGTCGGGCGTCACAGCCTCTCGTGGGTCCTTTTTCTGTTGACTTCCCGTTTGTATCCTTTGTATGTTTTGTGTGTTTATTGAATTGTTCGTGGTAACTAGCCATCTGTATGTGTGTTGTTTTTGTTACAGATCTTTCTCCAGTAGGTCTTTTGTTTTGCTTTGAAAATGGGTCTCCCTATTTGCCCAGGCTGGTCTTGAACCTGTGCTCGACTGCTGCCCACCTAAGCCCGTGCGTAGCTGAGTGTGCAGGTATACACCTCCGTGACTAGCCCTCCACTGGTAGTTCAGTTGGTTTAGCTATTTTCTCTTGTCACACAGAGATGGTTATGGATTTATTATTTAGTTTTTTCCTCAGTGGGCTTTTAGGATTTGTATCATATGTACAAAAAAGCCCTTCCCACTTTAAGGTTTTTTTTTAGCAAAATTTTGTTGTTTAGTCCAACTGATCGCGGGATCTACCTGCCTCAGCCCCCCAAGTGCTGAGATCCTAAGTATGCAGTATCATGCCAAAGAATATCTTAAAAGCCATAAAAAGAGTTAATTTTCTCTGCTGCGTTGCCCTGTCCAGTCACTGGGTTCCTTCTCTTGGCCCTCCTCCCTTTCTGACTGCTGTAATTAACCAAAGGCTTTCTCCTTGCAGAAGCAGACGAGAGCTGAAGAAGCCAAAATTGTTCAAGAAAAAGCTGCAAAGATCAAGGAATGGGTGACAGTAAAGTTAGCAGAGGTGAGTGGAAGGTCAGCCTGAGGTCCTGCCCAGGGCCCCGCTCTGCCTGACTGCTGTCTCGCTTACCCACAATCCTGCATGTTGGGAGTTCAGACACAGCCAGCTTCACTTTCCCTTCTCATCATCACTTCCTTTCCCTTGTCTTGGTCAGGTTTCCTGAAGCCTCCTCTAGCCCAGTACTGGGTTTGCGGTTGGGAAGATGGGATTAGTATCGGGAAGTTTCTGAGAATCGTCTTGGCTGCTTCTTAGTGAGCGCATCACAATGGCATTTATTCTTTTTATTCTCTATTTAAAATATTGTAAGCTAAGGGCTGAGAAATGGCCCCGTGGGTAACAGCATGTATGCAGAGGGACTGAGTTCGGGTCCCAGAACCTAAGTTGGGCAACTCACAGCTGCTCGTCCCTCCAGCTCTGGGGGCTCCAATTCCCTGGTCTCCGCAAGCACCCACAGACACACACACACATGCACAGAGCAACAACTAAAAATAAATCTTTTTAAAAGGATTGTGGTCAGGCTTGATGTGGTGGCACACACCTTTAATCCCAGCATTTGAGAGGCAGAGCTCTGTGAGTTCGGGGCCAATCTGGGCTATCTATGCAGTGAAGCCCTGCTCCCCTTCCCAGATTGCGTTAAAGAATACATAAACATTGCCATTTTACCGTTTATAAAGTACCCAGATGCCAAGAAACGAAGCACATAAAGTACAACATATCATGCGTCCATCACCACCACCTGTTCCCAAAGCTGCTTCTCAGCACCTCTGGTTCTTTCCTCCCTCTGCTCCTCTTCCTCTCTATCCGTGCATTCTCTAGTTCATCACTGGCTACAGCTGCATTTAGGAAGCCAGGACTAGACACTGTAGCATTATTAGCAAACTGTTGGCTCTTTCTAAACAGACAGAGGGACCCACTGTGAGTTCTTGGGGACAGAACTCAGAATAAACTAGGCCAAACCCTTATCTGGCCCTTGCTTGAAAAGTGTTCAATAAAATTGTGCTAGGCTTAATTAATTTTTTAAAAGATTTATTTATTTATTATGTATGTAGTGTTCTGCCTGTATGTACACCTGAATGCCAGAAGAGGGCACCAGATCTCACTATAGATGGTTGTGAGCCACCATGTGGTTGCTGGGAATTGAACTCAGGACCTCCGGAAGAGCAGCCAGTACTTTTAACCTCTGAGCCATCTCTCCAGCCCCAGGCTTACTTAATTTAATAGAAAATACAGCCACCCCAGGACAGAATTCACAGATAGCACAGCAAGAGGAACAAAGTGGATGGGGAGAAGCACACACTGTGTAACCAGCCACTCAGCTAGAGGGGGTGTGGGTCCCCCTAAACTGCTATGCAGAAACGCAGACTGAGGTGGTAAAATGCAGAAAGCAGAAGTTGGGTAAGCTAAGAAGAACTGTTGTCTTTTGTGGGGAGCGGGAACAGAATAACTGTAGGAACAAATCAGGAAGTGTCAGGTGCTGACAGACTGCTGACTCGGCTTGCAAGGCGGTCATATGAGTAGCAGCTTCAGAATCATTTAAGCACGTCACTGAAGGGAGATGCAGTTTTCTGTGTATGTGTTATACTTCACAGTTAAAGAAATGAAAAATTCCAGGACAGCATGGGCTATGTACTCAGACTGTGCCTCAAAAGAAAAATATTAACTGCAACATATCCAAGACATTTTATATATATATATATTTTATATATATATATATATATATATATATATATATATATATATATAGAGAGAGAGAGAGAGAGAGAGAGAGAGAGAGAATAAAAACAAACTAGAAAAGAAAGTGCAGGGGCTCCCAGATGGTACCATCTGCTCCTTTTAAAGACTTGGAGTTTTAGGCTTGTTTTGTATTATATATATGAACAAGCAGGGGTTGGGCATCCTAAAGCTCTGTTTCCTTACTGCTAGGTATCAAACCCAGGGCTATGGCAGGCTAGGGATCAGTCTACCACTGAATGACAAGTGACACGGTCCCCTAAACTGTCATTTTCTTTTTGTCCAGCTTGAAAAAGAGAATGAGCACTTGAAGGCCCATAACCAGCAGCTAGTGGAGCAGGTGGAAGCCCTTCAGGATGCTCTTGAGGGTAAGTAGATCCAGTGTCTGTAGGCATGGCACATTGTGGGAAGAACGGAAGACATCCTCAATAGGTGTGTCTGGTTTCGCCTCGTCCACAGATCTTCGAATGACACCTTCGGAGAAGCTGCTAGTGGTCCCCGAGGGAACCCCAGAGGGGAATCCTGTCCCTTCAGGACCCAGAGCCCAGCCTGTGGAGCAGGACAGTAATCCCCATACTCAAACTTCGAAGGTGGTTATGCCTGCACCTGCTCTGAGTACCCTACAGAACAAGGATTCGGCATTGGAAGCCAAAAGTCTTGAGGATTCAAACTTCAGCATGGTCTACCCTGGGGAGATAGCAGAGGCCAAGACCCTTAAATCTCATCTCCAAAGAGAGGGCTCAGCCAGCCAGCTGTTCATGAAGCCTGGCAGCCCCAGACATGGGTCAGTTTCTTACAGGGATGATCTGCTCATTGCTCAGGGAGGGACATTCCCTGGGACTAAGATCTCTACCAGGGAAGGTGGCCCTGGTAGTAGCTTGACCCTGCCAAAGGTGAGGGCTCCCAGCAATTCCCGGGACAGCTTCCAAGTGACCAAAAGACACCACAGTCAACCCCAGGTGGGTCCTGGGCATTGTAACCACGTGGTAAGCATTAAGATTGGGGCTCTGTCAGCCCTCCCCTCATCCGGCTTCTCCAAGTCTGAAGCCAGAGTTAAAGCCCAGGAAGAAGCAGAGAAGATGGAGATGGAGGAACCACCTCCAGCTGGGAAACAGGAAGAAAGAGAGAGCCCAAAGCTCCCCAGAGCTGAACTGGAAGAAGGGGAACTGGAGAACAAGCCACCTACACCCCCCCTGCACCGGTTTCCATCTTGGGTAAGTGACTTTATCAGGGTTGGGCAGGGGACAGAGCCAGCTACAGGCATGGTCTTCACTGAGGATATTTAGGGCCCATGAGGTCAGGCTCATCCTCATGGTCATGCGGGGGGCTGGTACTCAGGCCTGCCTGACCCACGCACCTAGACAGGGCAGAGGCAGAATATGAAGTGACATGTGCCATGTGCCAAGTCGGGTGGTTTGTGATGTCCTCAGCTCACTTTGGTTCTGAGGCACCATGCGTGGGAGTGGAGAGCTCTGCCCTAGATCAGGCCACAGTGTTGAATTTCTCCGTGGACCTGGGCACGTAACTAAGCCCGCGGCCCAACATGAGGGTGATGGTGATGACTAGTAGGGGGCTCTCTTTATTCCCACTTAAATTGGGGTGGGGGCATTCGTGTGCCATGATGCCCACCTGAAGGTCAGAGGACAACTTGTAGGAATCAGTTTTCTTCTTCCACCATGCAAATTCTGGAAATCTGACTCAAGTTGTCGGGCTTGATGGCAAGTACCTTTACCCACTGAGGCATCCTGCTGATCCTACTAATGGGGTTCCTGGGAGGATTAAATGTGTATTGAGGGGATAGAGGGATGGTTCAGCTCTTCCAGAGGACCCAGGTTTGAGGCCCAGTACCCACATGGCCCCAGTTCACTACTCTCTAACTACAGTTTCAGGAGATCAAATGACCTCTTTTGGCCTCCTCAGAATGTACCAGATGCACAAGTGGTGCACAGACATACATGCAGACAAACCTCCCTACATGCTCAATAATTAGTTAAAATATGTAGTGATCAGTGCGTGTAAATGGTCAGTGGTCTACCATTGTTCCTGTTTTTGTCTCAGCCTTAGCTTCCTTAGGGGTGACGTTCTATCCAGTGACATGATGTCTGGAATGGAGGTGGGGATCCAGATAAAATAAGACTGGACGTACATTAGTACAGAGTGAAGACGGGAGATGGGGACGAGGTCATTCTTTCTACCGTTCCTCTTCTTTGTCTGACATCTGCGATAAAGGTTAAAATAAACACAGGAGGGCGGAGTGTTACTGGTTCACAGGTGGGTGGTGAGGATGGCATGATTCCTGGCACAGAGCCTGGCATTCGGGAATAGCCTCCTCTGTCTGAGGGACTGGAAGTTACCTCTCCCTTTGATAGATAGGAACTGCTATCTACACTTCAGCCGCTTCCCCAAGTCATGTTGGTAGTGAAGGTTCTAGGCTTCCAGTAGAGGTCTGGCTGCCTGAAGCACAGCTCCAGCACTGTAGCCGCACTGCCCCTGGGGACACGGGCACATATGTCAATCTTTTCATCAAGCCCAGTCCTACAGATGTGCAAGGACATCTGCTCCTGGCCGTGAAGAAAGTGGGGTACTCTCAGGTGGGGTGGAGGCCCCTAACTTCAGCAGCACACTCTCTGCTCCTGGCAGTGGAGAAAAATTGGGGTACTCTCAGTGGGGTGGAGGCCCCTAATTTCAGCAGCACACTCGCGGGTCTCCATTTGAAGTGCTAGTTCAAGGAGGCTCTGCACCCAGGCTTTTAACTATACCCTTAACAGTGACCGCAAGCCAGCCTGTGTGTTGCTATAAGAGGCACAGTAGCGTGTGGAACAAGATTGGCTCCAGATGTGGTCCGTCATCAGCTGTACTCCAGGATGACAGTGTTAAGACTCAGAGTCAGGTCTGACCTCCCTGTTTCTGCTGGCATCCAGGAACCCCCATTATCAGCAGTACCGTTTGAGGAGAATTTGTCTCCTATTTTCAGTCCCCTTTGTAGCTCGCTTCTGACGGAAAGATAGACTGCCAGTTTACCCAAACTCCTTAACGAAGCTCAGGTGTCTCCCTCAGGCAGGGCCAGCCGGGCAGTAACTGTTAGGAGCAGGGCCTGGAATCCAGAGAAGGGCGTTCTCAGTGCAAGTACTTGGCGGACCAGTGCCTCCCGCCTTCTGCGTTTGTGCCGCTTTTTCTCTAAGCCTTTCAACAGCTTCCTGAGGGGACACTTGGTGCTCTTTGTCCAACAGAGTTGTCTTTTGTTTGACCTTATTCCCTCAACCTTGAGTTTTGTTTCCTGTCCTTGGTGTAAGTTCATGATCAATATGGGCAGAGATATCTATGCCCAGTTACTCCCCGCACTTGATGTATCTGCCCTGCCTGAGCGTGGGCATCCTGCCCCGGCCCTGAGGGTCTCTCTGTTGTCTTCTACCTGTCTTGCCATAGCTCTGGTTACCTCAGCATATCTTTCCACATCACCCTTAGCTGGGCTGCTCTAGGGTCGGTATCCATCCCAGTCCCTTCTGGTCCAGCATGGCTGACTTTCCTGGTCAGCCCCTGTGACTCACCTGTTGCCTGAGAGGCCTTTGTACTCACTGGAGGGCTAGTGAGCAAACAGCTCTGGAGCAGCCTGGGAAAGGCCTTCCTGGCCGCTGGGAGCAAAACGCTCTTCCCCTTGAGTCTGCTTCAGACCCAAGGGCTTGCATAGTTAGTGCCAGAATTTTCTGCAGAAGAACGTTCTGTTCTACAGAACATTTAGGGGTCTGGAGCCCTGTGGCCACAGTAGCTTTGTGGTTGGCCTTGGAAGCCTAAGGCATGCACCCTGCTACCGTAGGAAGCTATGCATCCTAGCCTTCAGACAGCTGAATTACAAACATCTATATCCTTGTGGCTCTCCCTCCCTCACTGTCAACACTCAGCCTCTGGGGTGAGACCCAGGGACCCCAGGGTCGCTAAAATAGGCAGGAATCCAAAAAACGGAGAGACAGTTTACTGACCAGCTCTCTTCAAACCTCCTTTGCCTCAAGGGGAAGGGTAGAGGCCAGGGGAGTAATATCTGCTGGGCGTGGATTATGTCCCAGGCATGAAGTGCTTATATTATACATTAATTAGCTACTTTATTTGATTCCATTGAGCAGACTCTTCAAAAGCTGGTAATATTCAGAGCTGGGGGAAATGGGGCTAAGAAATGAAGAAACTTGCTTAAAATTCCTCAGCTTGTCCTGGGTGGCGAACCCAGGTCTGCTCACCCCCAAGTCATGATTTCCTTCCACTGTGGGAGGGGCTGGGGAGAGCAGTCCTTGACCGTCTGGGACGTTTTATTACAGGAGAGCCGGATCTATGCGATGGCCACGTCAGGCATGCAGCTGTCATCAGACGCGTCGTCCCGCAGTGATGCTGCCTGCTGTGGTGAGTACGGGGGACCCGAGGGCCTAAAAATGTCCTTGGTGGGTCTGGCGCTCATTCCCTGGGGTACCACAGGCAGTGAGGGCTATTTGGAACTAGATGGGGTGTTGTACAGTTCTGTTTACCACCTAGCAAGGGAGGGTCTTCAAGTCCTGCCTTCTGACTTGTGGCGCTGGCCTCCTACAGGACTGAAACGGGTGGGGAGAGCCCTGAGCCCCTGGCTCCAGAGTTGCTGACCATCCAATAGCATCTGCAAGACAGGCACGCATTTATAGCTCACGCCAGCAAGAGTGGGACATGGTGCAAGCTTCCTGGAGAGCAGATGGTTAAAGGGCAGCACGTGGGTTCTGTTGTGGTGGGCCTTTAACCATAGAGATCATGATCCCCAGGAAGTCAAGGGAACAGAAAGCCGGAAAAAGAGATGGGAAGGCTTTGGCCCCGTTCTCTGCCTCCCCAAGCCTCTGGCTGAGTGCTGCCTCCTGAGTTCATCTCCTCCCTCTTTTCCCACCCCAGCTTCAGGCCCTCCTGCCCTTGCGTTCCCTGGAGCTTTCTCTGGCCTCATCTACAAGAATGTCACTGTGCCTGTCTACACAGCACTGAAGGGGGTAAGAAATTGCCGTGACAAGAGGGACTGTCCCCATCAGGAGAAGCCCCTCGTCCCAGTGAGTGACTGCATTGGGGCTGGAGGGTCTTCACACAGTGACCATGGTCAGGCAGCTCAGCCCACCGTGAGTGTGTGTGTGTGTGTGTGTGTGTGTGTGTGTGTAAGAAAACAAGCTTATTAGTCCACTGCAGGGGGTAACAAGCTCGGCAGTAACAAGAGCACTGTTCACCATCATTTTGTCATGATTTATAATCTCTTCTAAGAGGTTCGCATGTAACTGCAGCATGATATTTTCATCTTTTTGCTATTAGGTTTTGTTTGGTTTGCAGTGCTTGAGTTAGAACCCAGGGCCCCCTCTTGCTAGGCAGCTGCTATACAGTGAGCTATATTCCCAGCTCTTATTATTCATTGTTAAATCATGTTAGTAATTTTTGATGCTTTTCTTAGAAGAATAAAAACACAAAAGCAAAAGAAAAAAATTTCTCTCACGTTGCTTCCTCCCAGTTCCTATCATTAACGCGCTGGCGTTCATTCTGTAGGCCGTCTGATGTGACTGCAGGTTTAGAGATGTGCACATGTGCCTGTACACACGCTCTCCTTTCTTCCATCTCTCTTCCTCTGTCACTCTCGTCCTTACACACATGCAAGTACACCCATGCACACAAAGGGATCCTATGTCTGGGTTACTCACCTACCATGTGAGCCTGCCCTTCCATGCCTTCTGTGTGTTATCCCTGGGGTAGACAGTACTATAATTAGCTTGGGTCCCCTCTGCTCACTGGAAGTAGGTTATATCCATCTCTTTCTGAAGTAAATTTGGCCATAAGCACCACTGTGTGTATGTAACCTGTGCATTTGTATGTTTCTGGAGGACACAGGTCTAGAGATAGAATTCCTGGGCAGGTTCTACAAATGTTTAGATTCTGATAGGTTCTGCCAAATTACTATCTAAAAGCGCTTTGTGGGCTGTGGGCTGGAGATGTAGTTGTGTGATCGTGCACTTGCCTAGAAAGAGTGAGGCTCTGTGGTCTATCTTTAGAACTATAAAAAACAAACAACAACAATAACAACAAAAAAGATCTAACAAAAATGGTAATCCATTCAAATGATTTGTCCCAATAGTTTTTTGTTTGTTGTTGTGTATTCCTAGCTGGCCTGGAAGCCATCATATAAACCAGGCTGGCCTCAAACTCCTCAGAGATCTGCCTGCCTCTGCTCTGGGTGCTGGAATTAAAGGCGTGCGCCACCATGCTCAGCACTAGAGCCATCTTTGGGCTATGCTCCTGCCACACTTGTACAACACTGAACGTATTAGTCTTGTATCCCTATCTCAGCGTCCTGTCCCACACTTGACCTGTGGCATGGCTTTCTGGCCCCCTAGTGGAAGAAACAGGAGCTCTCTGGGGAACCACAGAAGTTGGGGTAGGGGAGTTGGGGGACCCATAAAGCAGCATGGAGGTTAGACTGCAGGAGTGAGGTCAGAAAGGGGCTCTACACTGCTTGGGACTTCCGTCTAGTCAGTGGTGCCTCAGCTGGGTGCCAGTCTCATGTTTCCCCAGACAGGCTGCTTGGGCACAGCTAGGTACAGCTGTTATGTGGCGGGGGCTTGTTTTGGAGCCTGAGCTGTAGCTGGGGAGGTGCCTGTCTTGCAGAAAGCCACGCAGATCAGCAGTGTGCCTTTTGTGGATGAGTCCTCTGGGTCTGATGACGACTGCGGCTCTCAAGCGAGTTTCCGGATGTCACTCCCCTGCTCTGAGTACAGGAAGACCAGCGGACTGGGCAGCCCCCGGGCCATCAAGAGAGGTACACAGAGGAGAAGGGACTCTCGGTCTCTTCCTGCTCAGTCTCTGCCAGGGTTCTACCAGTTTTACCCTCAGCTCCAGACTCAGGAGATCCCAGTGGGTAATGGGAGCCTCACATCTTCTGACCATATGGGTGTTTGGAAGGGGTGTAGGACCCCAGCCTTGATTCCTTCCTCTCTGGCCAGGAGTCTCCATGTCCTCATTGAGTTCTGAGGGCGACTACGCTATCCCTCCTGACGCCTGCTCACTGGACAGTGACTACTCAGAGCCTGAACACAAGCTCCAGCGTACGTCATCGTACTCCACTGATGGGGTGAGCAGAGAACAGAGCCCTGTGTGTGAATGGGGAAGGGGCATTGCATAGGAGCAGACTTGAGTGGAGGCTGCTTGGGCCTCTGTACCTACACAGCAAGCAGCCAGAGAGAAGAAGGACCCAGAGATGGTAGAGGGAAGGAGGCCCTAGAAGTGTCACAGAGACAGCTGTGCACAGACCCCATGATGAAGAAAGATGAGTCCAAGTGCAGGGAGCTCCTTAGACCCATGACGGTTGCACCTGTCCCCTGTTTAATCTTCACCCTGACCTTCAGATGCCGTCGTGAGCTGACGGTTAAGCTTTAGCAGGCCAGGTGCTACCTAAGTGCCTGGCTTGTGCCTCATGTCTCGTTTGCCTCATGCTCCTGATGGGTATTGCTGTGTTTTATGAATGGGAGCCTGTGGCTCAGAGACCTGTCTGCTTTCTCCCACCTGGATTGCCTTGAATGGCCTTCTCTCAGCTAGTCCTGGTAAAAGAATCTGGCCTTTCCTGTAGAGCCGCAGGGTTTCACAGGGATATCTCATGTTTACATTATGATTCCTAACAGTAGTAAAATTACAATTATGAAGTAGCAACAAAATAATTTTATGGTTGGGGGTCAGCACAACTTGAGGAACTGTATTAAAGGGTCACAGCATTAGGAAGGTTGAGAACCACTGGTCCTATAGGCTAGTTTAGATGCTGCTCTTTCCCCAAGCCTTCCCTGGCCAGCTTCTCTCCTACTTGCAGCCCTGATCCACCGCCTTCTCGTGGTGGGCCAGGTGTTCCTTCTCCAGTCATCACTGGGATTCCTCTGTGGTAGGGTTGCCACACTTTATTCAATTCTCTGGATCTCATCAGTGTACAGAGCCTAGAAATAAACACTCATGGGTGGTCAATAATTTTTCTTAAAAAAAAAAAAAAACGACACAGTGGTGGTCTAGACCATTTTGTCCTAAGTGGCGTCCAAGTGCCTCATGTGAACTTCCCTTTGTCCCTTTTTTCCCTCCTTGCCTTCCATCCCACAGGGTCCTCATGTGACTCCCCCTCTGTCCCCTCTTCCCTTCTTGTTTTCTACCTCAGGAGGCACTGGAGAAGTCAGGCTACCTGCTGAAAATGGGGAGCCGGGTGAAGACATGGAAGAGGCGCTGGTTTGTCCTGAGACAGGGACAGATCCTGTATTACAAGTCCCCGGTGAGGCCCTCCCCAGGACATAATCACAGGGACGTCAGCCCAGGCCCACACTGTATGAGGGCTGGAGGAAGGACAGTGTGGCTGGGGCTTGCCAGATGGAAGACTTAGCATGGCTGGCCTTAGAGGTGCTGAGCCACACAGGGGACTCTGAGCTGGTCACCTATTCTCAAAACAAGCTGGGGAGGCTATCAAGGCAGTCCTAGGCCAGTTAGCTGGCAATTTCCTCTTCCTTCAGAACTTATTTCTTCTTATGCCTGGCCTTGTAAAAGGATGTTCCCAGACTGCCTTTACCCTTTCTGGATCGTTCTAACTGAAAAATTCATTGCTTCTTCTTCTTTCCTCTACTGTCTGGAATTGAGGGGCCTCGAATGTTGAGAACTAGGTTGGCAGAATCAAGCATCATGTTATAAAGAGGACAAAATAGATTTGTCTCTTGTGCAGCTGTTTGCTTGGTAGGAGCTTTCTCCAGCTCCATGTTAAGGATTCTGGACCTAAATTTCTCCTTGAAAAGCATGCTACTATCAATTATAATGTCTGTAGTAATGCTGGAAAGGCTAATAGTGGCTTATATGCCCCTTAATTAATTAATTAATATCAGTGGGTATAAGGATCAAATAGAAAGGTTTGGTTCGGTTTGTTTTTGAGATGGGTCTTGCTCTATTGCCTGGACCAGCCTCATCCTTCTGCCATGTCCTACTGAGTAGCTGGGACTATAGGCTCTCGTCACCACACATAGCTCAGTTAAAGGAGTATGGGGGCTTTATAGGTCAGTAATAACCTAGTAGCTTCTGATCTGATTTTAGAGGCTCACTCTCCTTTTTGAGATCTTTTGAGGCCTGCATTAGAGGGGCTTATGTTCCTAATTACGACTTTGTTTTGCTAGAAGAATCTAGAACAAGTCATTGTACCATAGCCAGCAAAGCTTGGGAATCACTTTCCACTTTGTGCCTATAACTTGGGGTAAAAAAAAAAAAAAAAAAAAAAGATGATCTGAGAAGCCTCCAAACTCCAATGCTCTCCTTCTTACTCCTCCTTTGCAGAATGATGTCATCCGCAAACCTCAAGGTCAAGTGGATCTGAACTCCCATTGCCAAATTGTTCGAGGGGAAGGAGCACAGACATTTCAGGTGAGCCTGCTTGTAGCAGCTGGATTTTAGATGCAGTATGGTGTGGGTAGGACTGTGATTGAAGCAAAGACGAGGCAAAAGTAAGCATGAATGAAGGATTTCATACCAGAAGTAGGATAGGATCTTAGGTTGTGAACATGAAAAGAAGGGACAGCAGGTTGAAGGATTTGTGTCTCACTGACTCTAATCCAGCCCCGCTCCACTCCATCCCACAGCTCATCTCCGAGAACAAAACCTACTACCTAACAGCAGAGTCCCCCAGCCTCCTGGAAGAATGGATCCGTGTCCTACAGAGCCTGCTGAAGGTGCAGGTCACTGGGCCTCCAGCTCTGCGTCCAGGGGGCACCAAGCCTACGGTGAAGGGCTGGCTGACCAAGGTATGAGGTGGATCGGCTAGGGAAGTAATGGAAGCCAAACATGGGAGTGCCCAGAGATGGTGGTCTTTCTCTATAAACTGCTTAGCCAGTGGACCCTCAAGCATGGTCTGAGTGTACAAAATGATGGTGGTGATTCTGGAAACAAAGATTGGGGCTTTTAGAGCAATTGTTCTCAGGACAGGAGGGAAAGAAATGTTCTTACTTAATGTTGAGGATTTAGGCACTGCCTCCCACAGTGTAACTAGCTGTGTCAGGACCAATGGTACAAAGAAAAGACCGAGGGAAAGCCAGTGTGACTGCCATTTAAAGACTAGTATCCCAGGTTAAATGCCTAAAGACATTTTAACTGGGGTTTTCCTGGAAGGGGAGACCCCAGTTACGCCCAGCAAAGGGAAGTTAACTAGGAAGCACTCTCACAGGGGTAGTTACTGTGGGTTACTGTGCCTAGCAAGCTCGGTGCTCAGACTCTTTCCTTCTGAGCCTCTGCCTCCCACCAGCCTGCCTTTCTCTGTGAGTGTTCAGTTGCTGTTTCGTTGTGAGTGCCTTACTTAAGGCTCCAGACTACCTGGGTCTTTATTTACCTTGCAGCATCCTTACAGCTCTGGCCTGTGCCAACTAGTAGGGTCTTCCCATACCCACGTTCTGATTTTCCAGGTAATCTTTCAGTGGCAGGTCATAGGTCCCCGAGTGGCTCAGTAGTGGCGGGGTACATACTGTGGCAGTCTCACTGTGAACGGAGCCCTGACTTTGGTACTCTTCTCTGTGGTCTGTCTTGGTGAGCCCTGGATTTATTTTGGAGTCCTGGTTCTAATAAAGTCATTTCACTTAACAGGTAAAGCATGGCCACTCTAAGCTGGTCTGGTGTGCCCTTGTTGGGAAAACCTTCTACTACTACCGGAGCCACGAGGACAAGGTATTTCATCAGCCTCCTAACGGCGCCTCCTCCAAACTGCACGGTGCATGCCACTGACTGCAGCCCCCAGTTTTACCTTCTACCACACCAAACCCTACACCAAATACAGAGCAGCTGCCCTTCTCCCTCCAGGGTGTGTTACCAGCATCATAACAAGTGTGGTTGGCTGGCACTTTCCACAGCACAGTCTTCTGCTTCTGACCTAGCTGCAATGCTATAGCTTCCACCTCCTCATCCTGCCTTCTGTCCACGTCTGTACTATCCAGCCCCACCCAGCCTAAGCGTTCAGAAGGAGACTCCCCTGTCCTCCTGTTATCCTATTCATGGAAGGCTCATGTCCGCAGAGACCCCTGGGCTGCCTACCTGTGCAGGATGCTCACATAGAGGAAGTAGATCGATCCTGTGACTCAGATGAAGACTATGAGGCTGGAGGAACCAGACGGCTGCTTTCCTCCCACTGCACCTTGGTGATCCACCCCCCAGAGCACAGCCCCACCTACCTCCTCATCGGCACCAAGCATGAAAAGGTAAGGGAGGAACTGGGCCTTTGTGGCCTAGCTTGGGCCTGGGTTCTGATTTCCCTTCTCTCTGTTCTCCTGAGCTTTCCAAATTCAAGTTTATTTCTTCTTGGACGCTGGATGGGAATGTTACCCTTGACTGTCTACTGAGTCCATTCCAAGTGACCAGCATCCCTCCATCACGGGCTTGACACAGTGCCACAGACTGGAGATGTGGCTACATCTGACCCACCTGATCCTGTTTCTATTCTTGACTCACGCTAGCCAAGCTAGTAATAGTTCACCTCTGTTTCCCCTAGACAAGGTCTCATAAGCCCAGGCCAACCTGGAGCTCGAGATCCCTCTGCCTCAGCCTCCCAGCTCCTGCTCTGACGTCAGTACAGGTGTACACCTCTGTTCCCATCTTAAATTACACGTTGTTTCTCTGCAGGGGAGTGGTGGGAGTGAGCCCCAGAACTCACACATAGACCAGTGCTCTGTCACTGAGCTACATCTCCTCCCGCACGCCCGACTCTTGCCTCCACCCTCCCTACCTCCTTAGCATCTGCCTGTTTTTGCCCTTTTCCAGGATACATGGCTTTACCACCTCACAGTGGCTGCAGGTGGCAGCAGTGCCAAGGTGGGCACTGTCTATGAGCAGCTCATTGGGAAACTGATGGATGGTGAGGGAGACCCAGGTAAGGCAAGCATGGCCATTACTGCCTGGGCTGAAGGGAAGGGGCAGGGTGCACACAGGACAAGAAGTAGAGAGCCCTACTATACCTAAGCTGTATGTACAGTCCCCCATCCCATGCTCCAGAGCCTCTCTGTCTGTGGCCAAAACACTGAGGGAACCACTGTATGTGAGGGAATCTGGGAAACAGACTTTCCAGACACCTGGGTAAATGTTCTACTCTGTTTAATCTGTAGCTTTGCTAGCTATGCAGAAGACTCGGGGGCAGGGGTGGAAGCAGGGGAGGCAGCAGCTGGTTAATCTATAATTAAGAGTTTGTTAATATATGAAGCCTCAATTTGGACTCGACTAATCTAATCCTGGGACGTCTGAGAGTCCTTATTTGGCAGCTAATTCTCAGGGCCCTCATGAACTCTCCGGAGTACACAGCCCACATACCTCTTTATTACTGCTCTGAGGGCCGGTCTGTCCCGATTCTGCAAGGAAGGCCGTCCCTGCATGCAGACACTTGTGCTCAGGGCTCTCACAGTTTTATCCGCTGGCCCGGCTGTGCCTCCTCAGCAAAGCTTTGGCTGCCTTCCTCAACAGCCGTGTGAGGGAATGTGCAGTTTGCAGTACACACCTACATGCCTTCAGTCTGTAGATAATCAACCCAGAAAAACCCAGGGTTCCCAGAGTTAAGCCACTGTCTTCCCTGCAAGTCAAAGCTGGGGCTGTTAGGGAAGGCGGCGAGTTCTCTCTGGAGTGACTGCCACTGCTCTCTGGTCTGTGCTCTGTGTAGACTCCCCGCTCTGGAGACACCCCATGCTGTGTTACAGCCGAGATGGGCTCTGTACCTCCCTTACCACCCTGCCCTCCGAGGCCCTGCAGACGGAGGCTCTCAAGCTCTTCAAGGTAACATGGGAGTGGAGTCCAGGCCTATTGGCTGTTGGCGCCCACATGTGGTCGGGCTCTGCTTGGCACAGCTCGAGCCCATCCCAGCACAGGAGACCTAGTGATTATGGGGTGGCCCGAGGGTTGTGGAGAGGGAGAGAGTGTTCCACAGGAACCCCTTTATGGCAGGAATGTAACCCTCTGCAGGCCAGGAGGAAGCTCTGGGGTTCTGGGAAATGCCCCCAAAGTTCTCCCTTGTGGAGTTGCCGCCTCCTTCAAGTATCCACAGAAAAGGCCTGGATGCAAGAATCAGAGATTCTGACCTAGTTTAGTTTTCTTTATGCCCATCTGTATTTTCTGGCAACAAAACAAAACAAAAAACCAAAACAACCTTGCTAGGGGCTAGTGTGCTAAATGTCCATAGTCACAGCGGCACACAGGAGGCAGAGGCAGGACCTGGAGCTAAATGCCAGGCTGTGCTACCCCATCTTTCTCATGCTTATGCAATGGAAACACTACATTTAAAGAAGGTGATTCTGCCCCTGAACTAGCTGGTCAGCCTCAAGAGCAGAAAGTGCTCCCTCCAGAAAGGGCTGTTTCAATGTTCGTCAGTGAGCTAGCTACCTGCCTCTGCCTTCCGAGTGCCCAGATCAAAGGCGTGCGCCACCACCGTCCAGCTACTAGAATCTTCCTTGAGGCTCTGCTACACCAGTGCATGTCCCAGGAATAACCAATGGGGTGCTCCTGCCTTGTACCCACTGTCCCCTCCTTCCAGTCCTGCCAGCTCTTCATCAACGTGCCCGTGGAGGCTGCCTCGGTGGATTACCATGTGTCCCTGGCGCAGACAGCACTACAGGTCTGCCTTGTTCACCCTGAGCTACAGAGTGAGATCTACTGCCAGCTCATGAAGCAGACCAGCTGCCGCCCACCCCAAAAGTACTCTCTTATGCAGGTGGGCACACGCTGGGGACATCACTGGCTAGAACCATTTCTAAGAATCTAAGGGGGTAGCAGGTGCCTAGGCAGGTGTTCTCCAATCCTCACCCACGGGCAGCTTCTGCCAAGTTGTTTGAGCATGGCTGCCTGATCTGTGCATAGTCAGAATGTGACTGCTACCCTGGGCATTGCCTGACAAGGGAGTTGAGGTTCTGGTGTGGAGAAAGAATAGTGAGGGTTTTGTAGCTCAAAGCCGCAAGAGCGGGGTGCCCGCACTCATCCCATGCTGCCTGTGTTCCATGGCAGTGCTGGCAGCTCTTGGCTCTGTGTGCCCCACTCTTCCTGCCTCAACATCACTTCCTCTGGTACGTCAAACAGCGGCTTCAACGTCATGCAGATCCCAGGTAAGCAAAAGTATTTCCCCTGTTCCTCCTACACCATTGCTGCCATGTTTCAAAGGGATGAGGGGAAGACAAGATTGAATTGACTGCATATCCCCTCAGATTTGCTTGGGGTTGAGAGACTTCACCCTTTGCCATGTACACATGAGCAGTGGAGATCCGAGCATACTTTAGCTTCTTTGGACACTGATTCATGTGTCCTTGGGTATTTTGGGAACAGTCTCATGTGAAGCCATGCTATCCCAAATTATCCCCAAATGTTTATCCGTGTTCTTCTGGTTTACACAGAAAGATATCTATGAGGGGATGGGGGTGTAGCTCAATGGTAGAGCACGTACCTGGCATGTACAAGGCCCTGGGTTCGATCCCTAGTACTAGTGTAAAGAAAGAAACAAGAAAAGAAGATATCCATGGCAGACATGTGCCGCAGATAAGGCCTTAGGGACAAACTGCAGTTGGTGAGATGGCTCCGCCAAGGGGACAACCTGGGGTCAGTTCCCACAACTTGTCCTCTGGCTTCCACAGTGTGCCTCCCCGAAATAAAAATGCAATAACTTCCTGTACCAGTTTCAGTCCTCCACACCCCATCCAGTTACTTTTTATCCTAGCTAAGAGTGGGTATGCACCTCAGGGTGCCAAGAGAAAGGAATTCCTACTATCCCAGTCTCTGCTTTTAGAAGTGAAACTGGCCAGTATGCCACCTACTGCCAACGAGCAGTGGAGCGGACCCTGCAGACAGGGGAACGGGAGGCCAGGCCGTCACGTATGGAAGTAGTGTCCATCTTGCTACGGAACCCCTTCCACCACTCTTTACCCTTCAGCATCCCTGTGCACTTTGCCAACGGGACTTATCAGGTAAGGACATTAAGCATGCTCCCTACCCCAAGTCTTCCCTATCACTGCCCACAGGATACTTCTAAGTGCGCTAAGCCTTGTAGGCTTTCAGATTAATAGGCACATCAACAAAAGGGGTGGGCCTAAATCTGAAGTGGAGTGCCATGATCAGTGTGGGTGTAGAGAAAGGAGCTTGAATCCCAAAGCGTCTTGAATCCTATTTGGTGCCTTAGCCCCACTGCATGAACACGGAAGCTGAAACACTGGGCCAGAAAGTAGCATGAGATGGAACCCCAGAATATTGACTGTAAAGGAGTGGCTGGGCCTGTCCAGGTCCAGTTTACAGTGAGCAGGCTCAGGTTCCTCTGCATGTGAACGCGGAAACCAGCTGGCTTTGGCCTCCTGCGCTCACCCTGTGCCACCCCCAGTGACAGCCGCTCAGGAAGACTGCTGATTCAGGGTGCCTCTCCCCCATTTCCAGGTGGTTGGCTTCGATGGCTCCTCCACAGTTGATGAGTTCCTCCAGCGGCTGAACCAGGAGACAGGCATGAGGAAGCCATCCCAGTCTGGTTTCGCCCTCTTCACAGACGATCCTTCTGGCAGAGACCTGGAGCACTGTCTTCAAGGGCGTGTCAAGGTAAGCACCCCCCCTCTTACACACACACACACACACACACACACACACACACCCCTCTTAGCTCAAAGATAGGTGGTGGGATAGAACTCGTCCGTTGTGTGTCTAACTTGTCAGCGGCCTGTCTGATGTGGAGACCAAGACGATCTCTTCAGGCCAGTATTTCCGTGCCATCCTAAAATGGATCTGTGCAGGCAGGGAAAGCTACATGTGACCTTGATTCTGGAGACAAGATTCTCATCATCTTGTCTCCCTCAGGGGATTAGCAGCATTCAGGGGGAGAGCCTCGTATCTCAGTGTAAGGACGAGGAGGTCCTGCCAAGCATGCCACCAATTATATCTGTCCCCTTATGTCAACAGCTATAGCATAGATCCAGTGGGTGCCACGTTTGCACCATCACCTAGCTATACTCCATCTGCTTATGCTTATGGTATACGTTATAGATTCAACCATAGTTTAGGGAGGTAGGTCCTCATGGCACCTCTGCAGGTGAAAGCCTTTGAAAGAGACAGCTGATCTGTATGGTGGTGTGGGGCTAGTTCCATGAGGGTATTAAGCACTTGTGGGAATGTACTGCCACACTGGATGGTGCATTTGGCTCCAGCATCTGCTTCCTTTGCTGTTCTAGAACGAAGGGCTAGTCTTTAGCAGTGATGAAAAAATGCCACATATCTTTCTAGTAAAGGTATGGGCTCTGGTCACAGCAGGCATTTGGGTATATTTATTGAAAGGAGAATATGGTGAGTGAAATGGAGCCACGATACCATGGGTTTTAACTGGGGCCTGCCTTGTTTTCCAAGAGGTCACACAAAGCCAATGAGGCAACAATATTTCTTGTATGCTCACTACATCCATGGTGCCATCCACCTCTTCATCAAAAGGGAATTGGTAGGCACCTCCCATCCTGACAGTCTGGGGCCTCAGGGAAACCTCCTAAGGATAGAACCCTTACTCAGCTCTGCCAGAATCCAGCTCTGGCTGAACCTCATTCTCCTCACAAGGAGCTTTTCTGACTTTGGACTTTTGTCTCTTCAAGATCTGTGATGCCATCTCCAAGTGGGAACAAACACTGAAGGAGCTGCACCCAGGAAAGTCTGAGGGTGGGACACGCGTCGTGAAGCTGATGTATAAGAACAGGTCCTGGGAGCCGCCTGAGGGTGGGGTGCACATAAGGGCTGCCACTGGGCACCAGTTCATCACCTCCCAAACATAATGGCTTGCCCCAATAAGGCAGAGGGGTCTATAATTACCACTAGCCACCCTCCTGATCCCTAATGAGACCCTGGTAGCTCAGATGTTCTGTCAGCCTTCTCTGTACTACCTCGTGGACATGTGTATGCACACATGCCACAAAACCATACCAATGTCATGGGATGGCTATATGTACCTTATGTGAGGGTACAGTTTTGTGTAAGCACCAGATATTTAAAGCTAGGAATAAAATTTTCCTGTATTTCAGGACATACACAAGTACTTCCTACCAATTTAAACAGGAGAGATCTATCCTAGTATGTCTCCAGGCAAATAATTTCCATCCATCTCTTGGAGTCTTAACTCAGACCCTTAACAAGCTGTGATTCTAGGCACCAGATTCCTCATGCAAAGTGCAGTAAGTCTGGTGGTTTGTTCAGAACTGACTCCTGTTGCTGCGGGTGAGACTTGCATGTCCACAGCGAGGTTAGACTTGGCTACGAATTTCTTGGGTGGTAGAAAAGAGGCTGACAAGTGGCATAAACAGTTATCTTAACTGTAGGGATCAATGCAGAGAAAGCTTTCTCATTCTTGTGTGGGGTGCCAGCTGAGACCTGGCTTCTTACTGTCTTCCCTATAGGCTATACTTTCGAAGTCAAGTCAAAGGGGAGACAGAGCGAGAGCGGCTGTTACTTGCCTTCCAAACCAGTGGAGAAATTGTGGCAGGAAGATTTCCCGTCACCAAGGAGCTGGCTCTTGAAATGGCTGCCTTGATGGCCCAGGTGAGTTTCTCTGTTAGAAAAACCCGAGACCTTACAGAAGACTGCAGATCCTGAGGCAGCAGGAGGGGTTCTGCACTAGAGAGAAGGGACTCCTCGCTCACCACACACAGGCTGTGTGCAGATGGGACTGGGAACTGGAAAACTGGCTTTAAGTCCCAGTCTTCTTCCAGTGTGAGAGCCTGGCCAAGTCGCTTTTGAGTGCTTCGGTTTTTTATGTCTGTGGGAAACGCGATTCCCTCCTGCCTGCCGGTGTGTAAAGGAGCACTGTGTGTGGCACGATGCATGTGGTGGACTTTACCCCACATTCTAAGTAGAAGACTAGAAGAGCACACGCTCAGAACGATTCTCCTGTGTGTTTTCTTTTTTTTTTTTTTTTTGGTTTTTCGAGACAGGGTTTCTCTGTGGCTTTGGAGCCTGTCCTGGAACTAGCTCTGTAGACCAGGCTGGTCTCGAACTCACAGAGATCCGCCTGCCTCTGCCTCCCGAGTGCTGGGATTAAAGGCGTGCGCCACCATCGCCCGGCTCTGTGTGTTTTCTTTAGGTGACTATCTGCATGGGCTGTCCAGGACACCTCCATGGTTCCTGATGTGGTAGCACACACATATAATCCCAGCATTTGGAGAGCTGAGGCAGAGTTGGCATAAATTCAATTCCAGTCTGGGTTCCAAGCTCTTCGTAATTATAATCATCAATATCTGTAGCAAGCCACATGCTAATATTTCAGATGTATTTGCCTCTGTAGTTTTCATCCCCATTTAGGAGAAGGAAGTTTACACTCAGTTTAAATAACTTGAACAAAGACACAAAACTGCTAAGTGACAGAGCTGATTCTTGGGCTAGCTGTCTGACATCAAGCCCTCTTCTGTCCTCTGTAGTCTGAGGCACCTTCCACCTTCTAGCATTTAGCTCAAAGTGACAGTTGATCTAGACAATCTTATTAGGACCCTGAGGATGTTTCCCTAATGTCTATGAGGCATAGATAAATTCTTATCATCGTCATGTGATAAGCATAATGGGTAAGGGCTGTTTACCTCTCTAACAGCAGCCCTTTCACCCCCCAAACCCGTGACTGTTAACTCTTTCTACCTCAGGTGGAATACGGGGACTTGGAGAAGCCTATCCTGCCAGGCCCTGGAGGTACACCTCCTGCCAAATCTCAGCATCTCCTCCAGCAGGTCCTCGACAGGTTTTACCCAAAGCGCTATCGAATTGGAGCCCCCCCTGAGCAGCTGAGGTAGGCTGGAGGCAAGGTCTTACAGAGGAAGCCTGTGGGGAAACCTCAGGGCTGTGATGGAAACAGGCGGGCACTTCATCGGCACCATTTCTTTCTGTCCACTCAAACCAGGCATCTGGCAGATACGATGGCCACCAAGTGGGCAGCATTACAAGGCTGCTCCCCTGCTGAATGCATCCGCATCTACCTGACTGTGGCTCGGAAATGGCCTCTCTTTGGTGCTAAGCTCTTTGCTGCTCAGGTGAGTGACAGCAAAAGGAATTACCCAAACCCCCAGAATGCTGTTTCTCCCTTCTCTGCTCATATGTCCATTAGTCTAGTCTGCAGCCCCCACCTCACTATCAAACCCTAGGAGTTGCCATCTCCCCCACTCTGGCTGCTCCAGAGTTCCATGGTCTACCGTGGAGTTATAATTCATTGTTTATCTTCATGCTTCCTTTATTGACTTGCCAGTGCCTCTGCTGCAAAGACAAGCTCAACTAATTCTCACACAAGGATTCAGACCTAAAAGTCTGAAAGACAAAACAGTGTATAACCTAAACAAACTCATCTCTACTAGCCACCCAAAAGGCCACAAGTGAGAGAGATGGACCACCCAGGGGAATCAGATTACTCAGACAAGTAACTCTCACCTCTACACGAAGGCCAGGAGGCAAACAGTAATTTCAGTTGGACATTTTCCTCAGTAGGTGTCTGGTATGCATGAACTTTGCAGATAATCACAGACATTACCCTGTGACCAGACATTATAATCAGACATTGAGACTGGATCTAGGTTCTGATCACTGCAGCTACAGATCAGAAAATGGACATCCACTCATCTACATAGCATATATAGATAGACTGTTGAATATATACTATTTCTAGTTCTAGCTGTTTAAAGTTACAAAAATGAACAAGGGCTGGGGAGATGGCTCAGCAGTTAAAAAGCATTGGCTGCTTTTCCAGAGGACCTAGGTTTGATTCCCAGCCTCCATATGGCGGCTCACAACTCTGTAATTCCAGTCTCAGGGATCCGACATCCTTTTCTGGCTTCCTTGGATACAGGCACACATGTGGTACACAGACATACATGTAGGCAAAACAACTATACATATTAAATATAAATTTTAAAAAATGTTTTAAAGAAACGAACAGACCAGTCCCTGGCCTTTAGGAGGCTTTCTAGCTAGTGGGAACAGAATCCTCGGGGAGTTGTACATTGTTCTTCATACTCACTTTTCAATCTTTCTAAGCAACATTAATCTCCTGTTTAATTTTGGGGATATGCTGGGGACCAAACCAGGACCTTGCACAATGCTAGAATACTCCTGCCCCCTAAGCTAGCTATACCTCCAGCCTTTGTGTGTGTCTATATGTGAGCATAAATGTTCACAAGGGCCATGCAGTAAAAGTACAGTGGTATTATAAATAGAATGCCACTGGCCTGGAGAGTTGGAAAAAGTTTCAAAGAAAGGATATCTGTCTTCTCTTCCCCCCAGGGTTTTAGGTAGAGAGATGCCTGGAGCACTTCACTGTAGCCCTCAAAGAAACACCCAGGAAATGGCTACCAAATAGTCACAAACTCACCGAAAGGACCTAAAGCCCATCCCACTGCACTCTTGTACTCCTATTTCGTTTATAGTCCCAAGGAAATTGGCTAAAGCAAGACGTATTTTGCTTGTGAGAGATTAGGGAGCAGGAGAAACTGTTACCAACCGAGCTACACACCAGCCCCTAGGTCGGCCTGTATTCTACTACCCGGAGCTCTCCATACAGTGTGCTGGCAGGTGTGACGCCCTCCACCTTCCGAGTTGGGTGGCAGAGCCCCAGGGCCAAATGCCTCCTGCCACAGCATTCCTGTGCTGTATAAATGCTATTCTCTGCTTTCCATGATGATGTGACTGCCCATCCCTCTGGACATACCTTCTTTCTCAGAATCTCTAACTGTGGGTCTGATGGGCCTTTCTGTTTCTGCAGCCTGCCCAGCTGTCTTCTCAGGAGAGCACTCTGGTGTGGATTGCTGTGAATGAGGACGGTGTCAGCATCCTGGACCACCACACTATGGTATGCGAGGGAAAGGCTGGTCCTACCCTTCTTAAACACTTGTCTTATCGTCCCTGCTCTGGACTTAGAGGCCTGAGCTGGCCATGGTCTTCCTCTTTCTAACCTCTGTCCCAGAAATGCTGTCCTATAGTCTAGATACAACTTACAGATATCGGGATTTAACTCTCCAAATTATCACCACCTTTGGGGTTCTCCCTTCCTGGTAAAGGCTCCCTATGTCTAGAAGAAATAGGTACGGAATTTCCCCTGAACTCAACTGGCTCCTTTCCACAGCAAGTGAACATCAATTATCCCTACTCTTCAGTGACAACGTTTGGTGGCTGCAGGGATGACTTCATGCTTGTGATTAGATCCATTCCAGACCAGAGCTCTGGAAAAAGCCATATTGACAAGTTGATCTTCCAAATGCCTGCTCCCAAGGTGGGTCTGACAGCTACAACAATTTACTCTGGCCTGGTGTAATATAGTAAGCTTGGTGCTTAGAGAAAACTTTGGGAAGGTTCTGCCCCAAATACAGTTGTTGGCCTTGGTGTGTGATCAGCATCCCAAAGGGTTCAGGTGGGGTAGCATGTCCATCTTGCTACTGAGCTGGTACTTAGTAGGACTACCTGATTTAGCCGTAGCTGTTCCTCCTTTTTTCAGGAGGGGACTGTGCACCTCAGAGACTCTCGGGTCAACAAAGGTACATTTGTTGTATCCTGCCTCTAAACATCACACTAGTCTTTTTCGGGCTTTTCTCCTGAATGAGCAGTTTAAGAGAGAAAGCAGCAAAAGCCCAGGAAGGCTATGTGTGTACCCAATGTTATAGCCAGTGAGAAATTCAGCATTCAAGACAAGGCTAGTTCAATTTCTTCACTTCTCTGACCTCAGATCACAGAAGCTACCTTCATGATCGCCAGCTACATGAACCACTGTTCTGCAACTGTGAACCTATCCACCAAGCTGCCTGCAGCCCGCCAGCCCCGAGACCTGGATAGACAGCAGCTCTTTGCTTCTGTTTCCTGCACTAAGGGGCCAGCTTTGCTGTGAACGTTCCTCCTCCCCACACCCCTGCCACCACTGGTGCCTCTGGGATTAGAGTGTGTCCTGGAGCATGCTACTACTGTGATGGGCCTAATGGCCCCTTCCGAACCTGTTCTGTGAAATGTGTACTTCAGGGTCTCTGAAACCTTTGTGCTCTTTAAGTGCCTTATCTTTCAAGGCCCAGCATTTTAAGATCCAGACCCAACATCAAAACCACTTACTATATTTTTTACAAGAATACTGACTCTGGATGCTACCTGATTCTAGACTGAGACAGGGATGGCCCATCGTTACAAGGGCAGTGGTACTGTATTTGGGGCTTCTGCACTGATACTCAGGGAAGCTCATCTTTTTATATTGTACATGGTCCTTATGTGGGGGCTTATACTTGAAGTTTTCTGAACATCCCTGAACAAAATAGGACTAAAATTCCTAATTCACCTAAGTTCTGGCAAATGTCTACAAATCTCTAAAACTGGACAACTTTCCCAGATGGAAAGACTGACAACTGGAGAAAATGACAAGCCTCCCCCTGGTGAGGAGGCTTTGCTACGCTCCACTGGGGCTGCAGCTCTGATCTTTTCAGGACAGCATGCTATTCCTGTTAAGATGAAAACTTTTTCTCTCACACTGGACTAGCACAGGCAGGGACAGATCCAGTCTGCACCCTCCCTGTGTCATTTCAAGGCCCACCAGGGCTTAGTGACGGCTGTGCTCACTACTGAAGGACGAGGTAGTCATCGTCTCTCCACCCTCTGAAAGACCAAGCATGTGAGTTTTGCTTGTTGCTGCTGTATGAGGCCAGGAGACAACACATCGGAAACACTAAAGACCCCCCCCCCCCCAGTTCCCAGAAGGCCTGGATCGCTCCCCAACACTTCTGGTAGCTATCTTCTGAGAATTAACTGGAAGTGTGGGAGCTAGATATATTTGCCCTAGTAATACATGGAAGTACAAAGTTTCTTTTCAACTTTTGCCTTTCTGAGAACATTATACTCCCTTTCAACCCAGACTTTCTGATTTTGATGAAGATGACCTTTATCTCCACCTTCCCCCGAAAAAAATAGTAAAAACTGAAAGTTCATACTTTGATTTTCTAACATATAAAAAAAATCTAAGTTTATTGTATGGCTCTAAGGTAGTTCTATCATCTTTCAGTAACATGGTCAAGGGGATAGGAGCAACACCCAAGAAATAAGCTTTTAACCCAACAATGTGTTTATTGCACACTACAAATTAGTTTGTCAGAATGGCTCAGCTGCTGTAATCTTTCATTTCTCATCCTCTGGAGTGACAAACATGACTTTACAAAGGCCTAAACAAGCTTGACAGGCAGGAGCCATTTCTGTCCCAATGTCAACTCCTGCCCCAAGACTGGGTCCTGGGGTTCTAGTGGACACAGGTCTACCTCACGTCTCATCTCTCGGGTCCTGACGACTCCTTCCAGGCTAGTGTAAAAGGCAGAAAATGCAGTTCTAGTGGGCCACATTCCAAGGGGCCCTTAAAGCCCAAAAGGATGTGGTCTACTCTAGGGTTGTTTTTGTTTTGTAATAGAGTTACAAAGAATGGAACTATTTGTAATAGACCTGGAGGTCAGATTTGCTGCCTCCTTTTTTCTTTAAATTTTCTCCTCTCCTTTCTTTCCTTTCCTTTCCCTTCCTTCCAAAACAGGGCCTCACTAGGAAGTCCTGGCTGTCCTGAACTCAATATGGAGACCAGACTGGCCAAAAACTCAGCCACTGCCTTCCAAGTGCTGGGATTAAAGGCCTGCACTGCCTAGCCCAGCTCCCTTTCTCCTTCCTGATCTCTAGGAATCTCAGAAACTGTCTTAGAAACAAAGGCTTCTGTAAACTGGCTTCTTAATTGTTTAATGTGACAGTCCCATGTCTGGGAACCAACATGAACTCTCTTGACTTTTCATCTAAGCCCTCTTGGTCCCAGCAGCTTTTGAAGCAATAGAAAATACAGAGTAACAGAAAGGTACTAATGTGCTCGACACCCATGGCTGCAGTGCTGTGTACGCCTGTTAATAAAAAGCTGTCAGTGAACCAGCAATTCCTGTGTGTTTTGGATATTTATTTATTTTCAAGTTGAGACAGTGCCTCACCATGTAGCCCAGGCTGGCCTCAAACTTTCAATCCTCCTGTTGACACCTCTTGGGTCCTGGGATTATTGGCATCCGTAACACCACTAGCTAAGCTGTGGATTAAGAGTCATCCTGCAGAGATCATAGGTGCTAGATGGACAGAGGCTAGCTCTTTGTAAGGCATTTTATTCTTGCTAATTCATACATAAAAAAAAACTTATTCTTTCCCTAACTTTTAGACAAGAGTCCATGGAGATGGAAATTCTATTTTTCTTGTAGAATCTGGCACCAGTCTCAATACTCCACAGATTTTATCACAAATATAAACGTGCTCAGAAACTTCATAGAGTGTTCTTCATGTGAATTACTTTTTTGAGGGGAGGGGTCCTCACTATGTAGCCTTGTATGGCCTCAAACTTGAGACCACTGTTTATGCCTCGAGTTCTGGGATTAAAGCATGTGCCACTATGCCTGGCCTACTTTTGATGTCAAAATCCTTAAGGTTTCCCCTTGACTAGTAATGTAGATAAAATCTATAAGGGGAACGTTATAATATATCAAAACACTGAGTCAAGTTCCAGCCGCCTCCTCTATAGCTCTGAGATCACTCATCCATTTTGATTCCCAGGACTGTGTCCAGCTAGTGATTTTTACAGTACAGAAAGTAAACCAGCCACTATGGTCTAGGAGTCCTCTCCCATAAAGACAACACTGGTCTTTGAATGCTGAGATTCATGGGCTTGTTGATGTGGCTTTCTGGTGTGCCAGAATCTCCTGGCAGCTCCTGTATACTTCAATCAAGCAGTCCAAACGAGGCTTGGCACTCTGAATTCCAAAGGGGAGAAACGCAGAGTCAAGGAGAATAGAAGAATCCACTTGCAACCTCAATCTCTCACATACATCATGGCACAACTGTGAGCTAAGAGACACAGGTCAAGCCTTTGGGCACTTTTCTCGGAGCTCTCCAAATCTGGCCTTTATGGAAGATAAAAAGCTTGTTTGTTTGTTTTGAGACAGGGTCTCTGTGTATTATGGCTGTCCTGGAACTATGTAGACCAGGGTGGCCTCAAACTCAGAGATCTTACTGCCTCTGCCTCCCAAATGCTGGGATTACAGTCATCAAAATACAATTTTTAGCCTGACAAAAGCATATGACAATGAAACAGACCATCTCAAAAGTGTTACAAATTGTGAAATGCACCGCAGAGACAAGATGGGCAGTTTAAAATGTACATTCTGAAAAGATTTTGTATTATAAAATGTAACAACTAAAATTTAAAAGAGAAGCCACAGAATAAAAAAATTACATGTAGAGAGTCTATTTAATAAATGTTTACTATTGAAAAATAACACAAAATTATTACAAATATATAACTGATTTTTAGGTTCTACTCAGCTAGTAGAAAAAACTGACAGTTTAAAACAAAGGATTACAGTCTTGTGCTACCAATGGTTTTTATTGTAAGATCAAAAGAAAAGATAATCTAGACATTATTTAAAGCCTAGCAATAAAATAGTTAAATAAACATTTCAATATAATAGAACATAATTATTTAAAATAAGTATACTGGCTGTGGTAGAAAAGATAGGTAGGTAGGTAGACAGACAGACAGACAGACAGACAGAGAAAGAGAGAGAATATCTCAGCCTCACTCTATTAATGTAAACTTATACAATGGTAGACTGACAGTCTGGAAGAATGTGATTTGTAAGCAGAAATGATTATATGATTGGTAATCGTCTTCTAAGATTTTTGTGAATTATTATTTTTTAAAGTGTATCTTCATCAGAGAGAGGCTGCTGAGATCTAAAATAAATCCTAACTTTTACTCACTCTAACAGCAGAAATTCATGTCGATTGAACAAAAGAGACAAGGGCAAGCAGACAGAGAAAAGGTAGGCTTTCGCAGGAGAAAGGAAGACCACTGCTCACCTGGAAGACAGGAACTACTTGGGATATCTCATGTGGCTTCCCTGGGTCCTTCAATAAAATGCAGAGGTAGTAAATTACCTTCTGCTGTAAGAAAAGACACCAGACAGAGGTCTCAGTGAAACTCATCTTATTTCGTTTTCCTTCAAGGGAAGAATAAAATCCTTTCCACAAATTACCTCTAAGTAGTGAAATATTTGACAACTTTTGAAGTAGAAGAAAAGTTTATTTTTATCCTTTGTTTATTTATTTTTTCGAGACAAGGTTTCTCTGTACTTTTGTAGCCTGTCCTGGAACTCACTCTTGTAGACCAGGCTGGCCTTGAACTCAAAGAGATCAGCCTGCCTCTGCCTCCCAAGTGCTGGAATTAAAGGCGTGCACCACCACTGCCCAGCTTTCATCCTTAATCTTTATTTGATATATATAAAAAAAATCTTTTTGCTTTGTTTTTGCTGAGACAGGGTCTTACTATGTATCACTGGCTAGCCTGGAACTTGCTATGTACACCAGGCTAGCCTCACTCACAGAGATCCACCTCCCTCTGCCTCCCAGATGCTAGGATGAAAACGTGTGCAACCATGCATAGCAAATAAAGTAAATAATAATCACTGAATTGTAATGTACTCACAAATAGAAACATCAAAGCCAGATTAAGGTAACCATTCAAACACTTGCCAAGTCTCAAATTCTGTACCATCAGAATGTCCACTCTGAAACCACAGAGCTTTGCTTAGGATTTTATACTTTATCAATTACACTTTTATGCCACTTACCCACTACAAAACGGGGAAAATGACATAGAATTGAAACTAGAATAAGAATTAGCTTTACATCTTCCTTCATGACTTCATGTGTCCCTTTGCCTATATTTTGTTTTTTAAAGGATTAACCCCCTTCAAAAAAAAACAAAAACAGGCAAGTACGTTAGTATGAACCAGAAGTCCCACTAATCAGGAGACCAAGGCAAGTGGCTCCTTGGAACTAGGTTAGATATTAGAAGCCAACCTGAACAACATAGTGAGACCTCATTCCGAGAAAGGAAGCAAACAAATGCTTTTGCATCTGAGCTACGAGATATAAGACAAAATGCTGACTCTTTCTTTATCCATGACAGACTGCTACCTCTGCAGCAATCATGGTTTATGCATTTGCTATGCTTTTTAATAGAGTGTACTCCTACTTATAAAAAAAGCAAAAAGTTTGTTAGCCAGGCATGGTGACATATGTCTTTAATCCCAGCACTCAGGAGGCAGAATCTGTAGATCTCTGTGAGTTTGAGGACAATCTGGTTTACATAGTTAGTTCTAGGACAGCCACGGCTACACAATGAGACCCTGGCTCAAAAACAAACAAACAACAAGAGTGGGGGCAAGGAGCTAAAGAAATGGCTCAGCAGTTAAGAGTGCTTGCTGCTTTTCTACAGGATGGAGTTCAGCTCCTAGTGTCCATGTTGGGTGGCTCACAATCGCCTGTGACACCACCTCCCGGGGATCTGACCTCCTCTTCTGACCTCAACAGGATACATACACAGACACACACACATAAGTAAAAATAAAAATTTATAAAATTATGAACAAGCACAAAGAGAGGCAGGAGGATGGGAAGTTCAAGGCCAGCATAAGTTATACAGTCAGACCCTGACTCAGGAAAACAAAACAGTTTACTGTAAGGCAGTACAGGACTACACTTGGCAGCAACCACAAGCATCTTGTTTATTACATCTTTTGATTCATCAATGAGATGTCTGAGTGAGTAAACTATACCATTATGTAAGAATGTTCTGTACAACCAGCAAACTGGTAAACGATGCATTTCTTAGAACACACCCCATCACTGAGGAAGGCATGACTATAAAGAAACTTATTTTAATGTAAGTTTCTCTTTCATGGTTCATGAGCATGCCAGCCAAAAAATAACTACTTGTATTGGAACGGAGGCTCCTTACGTTTAATTCTGTGACAATGAATGCTTTATTAAAACTCCATTTAGATCTCAGCACTCCCCATGAGCTGACTGCCTCCATGAGATACCCTGTAAACACTTACTTACCATGTAAATAGCCTCATTAATGATAACATCCTTGACCTTGTCCATCTCTATGAAGGTGGTACTTTCTTTGCCAGAAGCATAGGATGAAGTCATCTGGATGCCAAGTGAATCAATGATTAACAGAGTCTCCTGATCAATCTTCACAAAATGGAGGTAACCAAGCAGGCCTATGATGGTGATGAAGATGGCAGCAGAGAGGATCATGCTATTCTGAAGAGAGAGCCAGACACAGACACAGGCAGGAAGATTACCAAATGCCCCTATGTGGATCTGTAACACACAGCGAGTTAAACCAACCATGAGGGAGAAGGCCTTTGCTCTGGTCACCAAGCTGTGAGGTGAAGAGACGAGGGAACAAGCATGGAGAGAGATCACTTTCTCTGGAGTTCCTAAAGTGTTTGGACAGCACGCAGAGTGAAAAGGATCCAGACTACTAATGAACAGATCTGGGATGTCCCAGCAAAACATCCGCCATCATCACATCTATCTCAGAAAATTTTCTTCCTAAAATAACAACTTAAGGACCCAGTGCTTTCCCTCCCCTATTCCCCCTGAAAAATATAAAGCACAGAATCACAGACACAGCTGTGAGGCACTCTGTACAGCAGCTGACACGACTCCCTGAATGACAGTCACTTATATTTTTCCTAATAGAATTTGGAATACATTCTGATTGGTTTAGAAGTAGACACATGTCACAACCCCAGCCAATGAGATGTGGTAGTCAGAGGTCTACAGAAGAGGCCAATTTATTTTATTATTATGTATTTTTTAAAAATATGAGTAGAAAGAATGGAGAAAGGAAAGCGGGGTGGGGGAGGGAACAGTGCCAGGGGCATTAAGATTAAAGCATCCAGGGATAGCCTATAATGCAAGACTTAGTTGGTGCAGAGATTTATTAGAAGTCAGTGGTTTCTGGTGGGTACACGCTCCCACAAAGACAGCCGAGCTGATGACTAAGAGTACACTGGAGAGTGTTCAAATGAGAGGAGCCAGGGTCAAATAAGACTCTCACTTGAACTCTGAGATCTTTGGGCCTTACTTCTTACTGTGTTAATAATGGCCTCATCATTTCATCTCCTTTTGTTCTGGGTTACTTACAGCTATGACCAAATGATGTGTTAAGGGGTGAGAAAAAGGTAGGCCGGTTGGGGGTGTAGCTTAGTGGTAGAGCATTTGTCCGGCATGAACAGGCCCTATTGGATCCATACCACTGCCCACTGCGCGCGCGCACACACACACACACACACCCCGCATACAAGAGCTCTGTATGTCCTTCTGTCTAAGACACATTTATAACCTTTACCACTTCTAAAGCTGCAATGTGGGACATTTTGTTTTGTTTCTTTCATTTGGTCTCTCACACTCCCGACTCTAGAAGGAAAAGGTAATCACTGAACTAGTCAGTGTCTTAGGGTTTCTACTGCCGTGATAACACACCACGACCAAAAGCCACCTGGGCAGAAAAGGGTTTCTTTCAGCCTGCAGTTCCACATCACAGTCCATCACCATCACTGGGGGGAAATCAGGACAGGAACTAAAACTGGGCAGGATCCTAGAGGCAGGAGCTGACACAGAGGCTGTGAAGGGGTGCTGCTTACTGGCTTGCTCACCCTGCCTTCTTATAAAATCCACCCAGCCAAGACTGGCATTACCCACATCAATCATCAATGAACAAAATGTGCCACAGGCTTCCCATGGGCCAATCTGGTAGGGGCATTTTCTCAATTGAAGTTTCCTCTCCCAAAATGACTCCAGTTTGTGTTGCTGACATAAAAACTAACCAGCACACCTAGAATCAATAAAATTCAGTAATGTTGAACCACATTCACAAAGCCATAAAATGTCTCACTCTTTGCACTGATTAGTCCCCCTTTAACCTGACTCTAATCAGATTCTTCTAAGTATTCTATGACCTCAGCATCTGTCTTTAATGGACTTGAATGCCCAGTCATCCAGGAATTGTGCTGAATTAGCTTGAGAGAGGTCATCCTTTGAGGGCAAACCCCAATGACTAATACATATCCCTACAGGCCCCATCTCTTAAGGGTTCCACATTTTGTTTTGCTATTGGCTTTTTCTGTTTGTTTGTTTTTAAACAATGAGCCTTAGGAGACATATCAAATCTATTTTTATTTATGTGTTTTGACTGCATGTATGTCTATCTGTGTAAGGATATCAGGTTCCCTGGAAGTGGAGTCACAGACAATCGAGAGTTGCCATGTGAATACTAGGAATTGAACCCAGGTCCTCTGGAAGAGTCATCTCTCCAGTCCCGACATATCAAATAGAAACTGTTGCATCTACCTTCTGCAGTCATCCTAACTGGACAATGGTTGTGATGCACACCTTTAATACCAGTACTGGGGAGGCAGAGGCAAATGGATCTGAGTTCCAGGCCAGCCAAAGCTACACAGTGAGACCTTGTCTCAAAACAAAACAAAACCCAGTCAGGCATGGTGGTGCACTCCTTTAGTCCTAGCATTCGGGAGGCTGAGGCAGGTGGATATCTGAGTTCAAAGCCAACCTGGTCAAAGAGTGAGTTCCAGGCCAGAAAAGGCTACACTGTGAGACCCTTTCTCTAAAAAACAAACAACAACAAAGAACAAAACAGGCTGGAGAGACAGCTCATCGGTTAAGAGCACTGGCTGTTCTTCCAGAGAACCTGGGTTCAATTTCTAGCAACCACATGGTGGCTCACAGCAGTCCGTAACTCCAGTTCCAGGGGACCTGACACCCTCTTCTGACCTCCTTAGGCACCAGGAGCATGTGGTACAGACAAACATACAGGCAAAACACCAATACTCATAAAATAAAATTTAAATAATATAAAAGGACAAAAAGAATATGGGTCAGAGACCTACAAAGACTAAAATATTAATTTGGCTTTTTAAAGAAAAGATTTGCTGACTTCTGTTCAGATAATTACTTTTGGCAGATAAATGAGAGTTAGAGCTGGGCCTCTGGTGACCCAGAAACATCAAGTTTCAAGTAACTAACTTCCAGGTGTAGGGATGTCTTGTAAACAGTACAAATTGAATAAACATTATGGAAGAAAGGCCAGATTAGATTCAGATGCAAGGTTGATACATAAGTGAGTCTAGCCGGGCAGTGGTGGCGCACGCCTTTAATCCCAGTACTCAGGAGGCAGAGGCAGGCGGATCTCTGTGAGCTGGAGGCCAGCCTGGTCTACAGAGGGAATTCCAGTACAGTCAGAGATACACAGAGAAATCCTGTTTTGAAAATGGAATGAAGAAGAAGAAGAGGAGGAGGAAGAGGAGGAGGAGAAAGAGGAAGAGGAAGGAGGAGGAGGGAAAAAAGAGTCTCAAATATTGAATACTGTGTTACTGAATACAAGTGTTGAAGGAAGTGGAAAGGAAGAAGGGGGAGAGAGGGAGGGGAGGGCAGGAGGGCCATAAAAGAGTGGAGAGGGAAAGAGAGGGCAGAGAGAGATTGAAACACACAGGACTGTCCCAAAGACTTCAAGGCAGCAGGCCCTCACTGGTGCAGAGAAGACAGTGCATGCTGGGAGGACTTAAAGCGCTCAGATTGGAATAGTATTAGAAGAACTATGAAGTCAAAGGCAAGGAGAATGACAGGATGAAGAACAGTAAATGCTCGGGGAATTTCACCCACTCAGCTTTCTGTTAAGATAATCTGCCTCAAAGTCCATTTTCCTGACTAGAATTCTAACAATGCACTATTCATTTGAGTCAGGGTTGGAAGCCACGTATTTGAATGTCTCCTTTGAGAGCTCTTTTCACTGCAGATATTCATTACCTTCATGAATATTTTGAACAGGGGCAAAGATCTGAAATTTGACACATAGAGCCCCAGGGAAGTTTTGGAGTATGAGGGAGCAAGCATTACTTCTGCACTTGGGGAACATTAGGGTTAATGCACAAGAGAAGTATCAGTACAGCAGGGAGCTGGCATGACCCACTCTGAGCTGGTGTGGTGCACACACCTTATGGGGGCCAAGACTGATGGGGAGAGAGGACAGCCTAGGCTACATGACAAGGCCCTGTATCTCCAAACAAACCAACAGTAGGGATACGACTGCCTGAGACCTGTTAGAAAGTCAAGCAGCTCTGGTTTTGAAGCCGCATCTGTCACTGGCCAACATCAAGACTATTACATGATTACTCTTTCTGAACCTTTGTTTTCTTCTAAGGTTGAAGTAAGAAATTCAGCAAAACAGCTAGCACTCTGGGCACGCAATATGTTCCTCCTTTCAGATAACTGCACAGGTATCTGGGATACAGGCTAATATTAAAGTTCAACTGGGCACGGTGATGTGTCCCTTTAATCCCAGCACTCAGGAGGCAGACGCAGGGGAATGTCTGTGAGTTCAAGGTCAGCCTGGTCTACAGAATGAGTTCAAACCAGTCAGAGCTACATGGTGAAACACTAATGCCCCTCCAAAAAAATAAAAAAAAGAATAAAAATTCCACTATATTCTAAATTGGGGGGAGGGTTAGGTCAACTTAATGACTTCAACTGATCTGTGAAGAAACTTTCAGATATAAATTAGTACAAATTAGGGTCTTTAAAAAACACTATTTATTTATGTTTTGTTTTACTTGAGACAGGGTCTCACTGTGTAGCCCTGGTTGTTCTGGAGCTCGGGATGTACACTGATGTAGACCAGGCTGGCTTCGAACTCCCAGAGATGCTCCTGCCTCTGCTTCTCTAGTGTTGGGATGACAGGCGTGCACCTTCACACACAGCCTACTATTTACTGTGTGGAGGTCAGAGGACTTTTGGGATCGCTCTTTCCTTCCATCATGGGAGTTTTGGGGACTCAGCTAAGGTCATCAGGTGGGTGGGCATCAGCTGCCCTTACCTGCTCAGCCACCCCCCAGGCCCTAAATGAATGGTCTTAATTTCATCTGTTTCTATGTAAATTATTACGCTTTGCCATCTGCTTTGACGGCACAAAAGCTCATGAGCCAGGTGTGATGAAACACACCCTTGGTCCCAGCTCTAGGGAGGCAGAGCAGGTGCCACATAACTTGGCCTATAATCCAGTTCCAGTACCACATATACTGAGACCCTGACAGAATAAAAAAAGAAAGAAGAAAGCAAATGGATGTTCTAATACAAACAATATGCAGATTACAGAAATAAACAGTTCTAGTGTACTTAGCTCTGGCGAGACCACACCAGGAATATTTTCATTTCAGGGCACTATACAGGAAACCAGCACTTATCCTGAGCAATTGGATGATGCTTTTTACTTGAAAACTGTCACAAAATCACGGCATTTGACCGTAACAATATTATTAACCATCTTAGATATGTGAAAAGTGAGGCTCAGAAAAAAAAAAAAAAAAAAAACACTAAAAGTCTGGAAACTGAACATTGAAAATACTCATGTCTTAAATTTGGCAATTCTTTAGAAAGTGCACCTAAGGTCGTGAAGCGGTGGTGCACGCCTTTAATCCCAGCACTTGGGAGGCAGAGGCAGGCGGATATCTGTGAGTTCGAGGCCAGCCTGGTCTACAGAGCAAGTTCCAGGACAGGCTCCAAAGCTACAAAGAAACCTTGTCTCGGGGGAGAAAAAGGTGTCCTTAAATTGGGGAAGGGTTGGGAGGGGGAGGCGGTTGACATGGCCTTGAAATGCAGAGATCAGAAAGAAATAGTGCGCTCCTCCTGCACACACACGTGCTCAGCTGTGTCTGCCAAAGCCCCTTTCTGGAATTCTGTGGTACTCTGGCTATTATAGGCAGTGAGGCGTGAATGGAGGAGGAGCATCCACTGACAGTTCTCCGAGGAGGTACGCTCTGGGGATGAGCAGGGCAGCCACCCAGTGAGGGAGAACAGCCCAGCCTCGGGACGGCGGCCCGGGCCCACGGGTCAGCCTTTTTGAAAGCGGCCGCCTGCGAGGGCCGAGCGCCGGCCTTTACCTCGCACAGGGTGAAGAGTCCGTAGGCCGCCAGCCACACGGCGCAGGTGACGGCGGTCAGCGAGCGCAGCGACAGCCGAGCCGAGCTGAGGCCGAACTCGCGGCAGTACGGCGAGTAGTAGCGACGCCGCAGCACCACGCGGCCGCCGCAGATATCCGAGAAGCTCTTCTCGTCCTCCATGGCCGCGGGCGCCAGGCGCTCGCGCCGCTCTAGCGCACCCGGAGGACCGAAGTCTCGCCGGCTCCCGACCGTTCCGGAAGCGGCTCGGCCCCGCCCGCCACGCGCTCCGCGCAGCCGTAGTTGCGCACCGAGAGCAGGGCAAGGGGTTGATGCTGGTTCTCCCAGTTTGTCCGTAGCCCAGGCTCCCCAGATACGTGGCACCAGTTTCAGACAGATTAGGATCTCTGTTCACTCGGTTGACTCATTTATATTGCTCCTCCAGAGTGAGCCCCAGAAATGGTCCACAGGTGTGTGTTCATGCATGCATGCATGCATTTCCTTGCGAAGGAATATTAGGTGCTGATGATTCCCTGTCCCCCCTCGTAGCTTATTTTCTAGTAGGAAAAAGCGATATGGATGTAACTTAAAGCAGTATTATTGGCAAAAATGTTCAGGCCAGTAGAGAAGGACTGGGCAACTGTAAGTGAAGCTCTCATCACTAAACCTACAAGGATGAAGGCCACACTGGTCTGGGGGATGCTGGGGAAGAAAATCTCCAGAAAATAAAAGGACCGGGCAAAGCTTAGAGGCTGGAACAGGGTTAAGTCACAGAAATCAAAAAATTAGAGAGGCTAGTATGCACGGGGAAACAAAGTTAGGAACGTAGGTAGGCCTAAGACCCGGGTTTGGGCTGGACAGATGTCTTCGTTGTTAAAAGAGTGTATCAATCCCAAAGATGGGAGGAGAAAGACCACAGTCACAAATCATCATGGCCACATTAACGAAAGCAAGCTGTTAATTAAAGTGAGCTTTTTTATTCACATACACCGGCTGCCTCCCCGTAAGGCAGGGTTCAGGGGTCTGTGTTGGATGTGAGGAAAACAAGGTGTTTATAGCTCAAGAGTAGAATCTGGCGGGCAAAATAGGATTACAGGAGCAGAACATCAGCATGACAAGTTAGTCCATCCTGAAACAAAAGCAAGCTTGCAAGATAGGCATAACAAAGTAGTCATAACAGGTCGTCATAATGACGAAGTCATAGGTGGTCATATAACCTTTTGAAACAAAGGTAGGGTTGCAAGACGGTTATAAATAACTTTTTCAAAGACATGATGGCCATTCCTGGAACAGGCAATACAGAACCATTTATAGTTAAGGTTCAGACTGGGTTCTTAAAATCTTTTTGCGGAGCTCTCGTTTTTAGTATTTGCTACCTGTAGATTTGGCAGTTGTAAGAAGACCGTGTTAGGAGCCGTCCTGGTGGCTCTGCAAGGAAAGGCACCTGCCCCAGGCTGATGGCTTACGTTTGCTTCATGAATCCACAGTGGGAGGAGAGAGCCAGCTCCCACAAGTTGACTTCTGCTTGCCACATGCTCACTAGCTATGACTTGTGTGCACCAATAAATAAATAAATAAATAAATGTTTTGTTTATGCTTAAGAACACTGTCTTATAATGCTTTATTCAATTTGAGTTTGGTGGGTGGTATTTCTTTTTTTTTTTTTTTTTTTTTTTTTTTTTGGTTTTTCAAGACAGGGTTTCTCTGTGGCTTTGGAGCCTGTCCTGGAACTAGCTCTGTAGACCAGGCTGGTCTCGAACTCACAGAGATCCGCCTGCCTCTGCCTCCCGAGTGCTGGGATTAAAGGCGTGCGCCACCATCGCCCAGTGGTGGGTGGTATTTCAAAACAAGTTCCACTCTATAGCCCAAGCTGGTCTTCAACTTGTGATTCCTCAGCTGTCTCTGAATGCTGGGAGTCTGCCATAGCTCGTGTGAGAGAATTATAGACTACCATGCATATAAGGCCAAATTAGAGTCCTTATTGGCCAGGGACCACGAGCAGGCTGGAGCCTCAGAAGAAGTCTTGGCCCCTGAAGCTTAGGGGCATAGCAGTGCTGCTCCTCAGGGTCCCTGGACAGTCTTTAGTGGAAGGGGCAATGCCTTTTCAATCACGTGTCACAGAGCTCATGGCCAACATGCCTATGACCGAAGGTGGGTTAATAAACCATAACTATTATTGTTATTACTGGTTTTTCGAGACAGGGTTTCACTGTGTAGCCCTGGCTGTCCTGGAACTCATTCTGTAGACTGGGCTGGCTGCAAATTCATAGAGATTTGCCTGCCTCTGCCTCCTGAGTGCTGGGATTAAAGATGTGCACTTCCATACCCAGCCAGGCTATTGTGATTTGAACTGTGCTGATACACACAATTTTGTAAAGAAAAATGAACAATTTGAGAATTTTGTCTATTTCTATGACTTTATAATTCATTTAAAATAGCTATGTATCAGCCATTAAGGTGACTTATCCAGTAAAGGTGCTTGCCACCAAGCCTGTAAACCTAATGTCAATACCCAGAATGCACATGGTGGAGGGAGAGAAATCCTCTGACCACCCTCATGCCCCCTCCCCGCCCCACCCCCTTTATTTACAGCAGAAGAGGTGGCTCAGCAGACATGAGTGTTGCCTGCTCTTTCAGAAGACCGGTTTAGTGTTGTGTAAGGCAGTCACAACTGCCTGCAACCCAGCTCCAGGCAACGTCTCGCCCTCTTTTGGCCTCTGCAGGCACCCACAGGAGGCAAAAGACAAACGCAGTGAGGTCTAGAGTAGTGATAAAGAGGAGACCAACCCCAGGAGTCCAAAGCCAACTTGGGAGTTCCAGGCCAGCTAGGGCGACCTAGTGAGACTACGTGTGAAATAGCCCCAAACGAAAGAGCACTACTAAAACAAAACAAAACAAAACAAAACAAAACAACACTAACCTTAGTTTGTAAGCCGTTGTTCTACTGTTTTTCTCCTCAATGACAAAGTCTAGTAATTAGTCTATGTATGAAAAAACTGGAAGAGCCTGGTGCAGAGGCAGAGGCAGGCAGGTCTCTGTGAGTTCAAGGTCGTCTTGGTCTACACAGTGAGTTCCAGGACTGCTGGAGTCGTGCTGAGATCCTGTCTCAAACAAAACAAATCAAAACCGTAAATGTCAGGGAGATTTCTCAGCCTGAGCAAAAACACCAGGACCAGAATCCAGATTCACAGTTTGCTGGGTGGGTGTGATGGTCCACCTGTAATTCCAGAACCCCAGAGACCGGAGCTCACTAGGGCAAGGTAGACTGCAAGTTGGGGAGCTCGGGGACCAGCGACAGGCCCTTTGTCAATATATAAGGTGGAAAGCAACTGAGAAAAACTGGCATTGACATGGGAATTTCACACAGCCATTCACACACGCCCACTCACCTGCACACACACTTGTGTATACACACACGAGTATGTATATCACATACACTCAGGGTGGCAATTGAAGGCTGGGGGTAAGACGGAAAACAAGTGCAGACAGCAGAGCTTTTGTCTGTGGAGTCACAGCGCCCTCTTGTGGCCTTCTATGATAGTGACACTTGATAGTTTTCGTTTAATTTGTAAGAACATTTGGCTTTTGTGTGGAAAGTTTTTCTCTCCTCCTAATATCAGCATGTCTTGTGTCCTAAATAGGATATCTTCATCTAACCTCTTCCATAAAGGCTCATGGATCTAGTCAGAAGAGAAGAAGGAAATGATTCTAAGAGCCAGAGGTGGTGGATGAATCTAAACACAGCAGGATTGATACGCATGAGCTCAGGGGACCAGGACAGCACAGGTTCAAGCCAGACTGGGTCCTAGCATTAAGAGGGGGACATGGACACAGGTCCCATCTTAACCAAAAGACCTGTTTGCAGTTGATTGCTGGTAAAGGGGAAAACGGTTTTCTCCATTGGAGTGCCACTGAATACACTGGGCATATGAATCACAAGCCAGGGTAGACCCCACACTCAGGAGCTGGCCAACACAAAATTATCTCCATGTTTTTATTTTTCTGTTGTTGTTGTTTTGTGTGTGTGTGCTTTCTGTTTCATAAAATTTAGTTTCAGGATTATAATAGGTGCTAAAAGTGTATTTGTATGTTTTAAGATGTGATGAGACAAAGTCTTAAAAACCATCCTGGGACCGGGCGGTGGTGGCGCACGCCTTTAATCCCAGCACTCGGGAGGCAGAGGCAGGTGGATCTCTGAGAGTTCGAGGCCAGCCTGGTCTACAAGAGCTAGTTCCAGGACAGGAACCAAAGCTACAGAGAAACCCTGTCTCGAAAAACTAAACAAAACAAAACAAAACAAAACAAAACAAAAAAAACCATCCTGGGCAGTGGAGGTGCATGCCTTTAATCTCAGCACTAGGGAGGCAGAGGCAAGTGAATCTCTGTGAGTTCGAGGCCAGCCTGGTCTATAGAGGGAGTTCCAGGACAGCCAGGGCTATACAGAGAAACCATGTCTTGGGAAGGGGGGGAAAAAGGATTTTTCCTAAGATGTAAAATGATTACCTAAGTTTTGAATGCGAGGAACTGAGGTGGCACTGGAGGAAGAGAGAAGGACTGGCTTATGCAGAGAAGAGTCTCCTCTGGCCTCCACTGTTAGACTTCAGGCATCTGTACCGGCTGCTCTTAGGGTCCCGACAGATACATCCTCAGCCACTAAGAGCACCTCTGTGCACATTCGCTGTGTTCCCTTTAAAGGGTGGGCTCGCCCACCTCGGGACTCTCTCTATCTCTCTCTCTCTCTCTCTCTCTCTCTCTCCCTCCCTCCCCCTCCCTCCCTCTCTCTCTCTCTCCCCCCTCCTCTCTCTCTCCCTCTCCCTCCCTCCCTCCCTCTCTCTCTCCTTCTCTCTCTCCCTTTCCCTCCCTCCCTCCCTCTCTCTCTCTCCCTCTCTCTCCCCCCCTCTCTCTCCCTCTCTCTGTTTCTCTTCTGCCACTCTTGTCCCCAGGAACTACCCTCTATCCCCTCCCTGCCCCCTTCTCTCTCCTCTTCCGATAAACCTCCCATGTGAGCCCTGTTGCACGGCGTGACTTCTCTTTGTGGTGTTTTTGTTTTCTAAAAATTACAACATCCACTCTGCCTGCTATGCAAATCAAATATTTAGGATTGATTGGTTGGCATTGTGATGAGGGATTCCCCTCTGTATGCTATGAATATGTTTTATTACCATTGGCTAATAAAGAAGCTGCTTCAGTCTATGGCAGGGCAGAATAAAGCCAGGTGGGAAATCAGAACAAGATACAGAGAGTAGGTGGAGTCAAAGAGATGCCATGTAGCTGCCAAAGGTTTAGTTGCCATTAGGTAAGCAGAGACTGCTCTTTTGTTTCCTAGCTGCCCAGACCCAAGTAACCACACAGAAACTATATTAATACAACACTGTTTGTCCTATATTAGCTCAGGCTTTTTTTTTTTTTTTTTTTTTTTTTTTTTTTTTTTTTTTTTTTTTTTTTTTTGGTTTTTTGAGACAGGTTTCTCTGTGGTTTTTGGAGCCTGTCCTGGAACTAGCTCTTGTAGACCAGGCTGGTCTCGAACTCACAGAGATCTGCCTGCCTCTGCCTCTCAAGTGCTGGGATTAAAGGCGTGCGCCACCACCGCCCGGCGTAGCTCAGGCTTCTTATTAACTAATTCTCACATCTTAAATTAACCCATTTCTATTATTTAATATTTTATACAAGGCTCATGGTTTACTGGTCAGCTTCCCTACATGGTGTCTCTCTGACTCCGCCTACTCTCTCTGTATATCTCTGTTTGGATTTCCCATCTGGCTTTGCCCTGCTAAGCCACTGATGGACATAGCTTTATTCATTAGCCAATAACAGCATCACATATACAGGAGGACATCCCGCACCAGCATTGACAGCAGGATGGTGGTGGGGAGGGTTGGCTCAGTGGTAGAGCGCTTGCCCAGCATGCTGGAGGCCCTGAGTTCCGCTCCCTGCATCACAGAGGGAAAAAGAAGGTTGCCTGCAGGTGGCACACGGGACTTCCTGGAGTCTATTTACCTTGGCAGTTGGAACAGGAACACGCCCGGGCAAGGGCTGCAAAGTTCAGTGTGGTTATCCAGGAACATAGAGTACCTGGGTGACCCCCATTTGGAAGAGAGCAACCAAGCTTTATTTTGAACGTGGATCCAGTGAGCCACTTGGGACCTTATTTGAGGATTCAAGAGATGTTTCTGCAGTGACTGCAGGAGGTGTGACTCGCAGGATCAGAAGTTCATTCTCAGCCATTGAGTCAGGGACCTTTGTTACTGCGGTGGCCAAGGCTTACTATGTTTTTGCAGTAGCTTCTCTGGCCACTCTTAAAGAACCGAGACAATTCTGATTATAGAACCTCAAACTTGTGACAGCAGGCAGGTGGCATTGGGATAGGAATTGTTCCGGTGCTAAGGGGACAATAAAAATTAGGACAGCGAAAGGCCCCAGTGGACTAGATCAACACCTTGCTAAGGAAAAGCCCCCGAGGGACTAGCATACGTGACACAGAACTACGTCTAAGGATCGTGTGTATCTGGAGTTTTCAGCCTCTTCCCGGCTGCCGAGACACAGGGTGGACACCAGTGTCCCTCAAAGGCTGTGACCAGAGCAGCTGTTCTTTTTGGTCAGTCTAACTGTTGGGATGGAAGACAAAAGAGGAACTTCACATAATTTTTGGTTCTGTTTTGCTTTTTCCTGTTGCATGTTTGTTTTGGGAGACCCTCAGGAAAGTTTGTGTAAGTTGACATCTTGCTTCTGGGGAGATGGCTCAGCGGTTAAGAGACTTGCTGGTCTTCCAGAGGATACAAGTTAGGTTTCCTGTACCCGCATCAGCCACTCACAATCACTTGTAACTCCAGCTCCAGAAGATCTGATGGCCTCCTCTGGCTTCCTTGGGTACCTGCATACATGTGGCACTCACTCACTCACTCACTCACACACACACACACACACACACACACACACACAACTAAATACACACAAATATAGGTGTTGAGGTGGGGGTAGCTGGAGAGACGCTGGCTCAGCAGTTACGGGTGCCCCTAGTGCCCATGTCAGGTGGCTCACAACCGTCTGTAGCTCTGGTTCCAGGAGATCCAATGGCTACTCCTGACCTCCACAGGCTCCTGCGCTTGTGGATACACAGTCACACGAAGACACACCCATGCACACAACCCCTGTGCTCCTGCCCTGTGCTCCCCTCTAACAAATGACACAGAAAGATGAGCCCGAGGAAACCAAAGATGATTCCTGAAAGGATCAAATATGAATCTAATCACCTTTAACCAAAACACGAGTTTCCAAAATCTTTCTCCTAGTCCTAGTCTGCTTTCTATTGCTGTGATAAAATGCTCCGGCCAAAATCAGCTCGGGGAAGAGTTAATAGGCCCACCGGTCCGTGTCATGGTTTATCATTGAAGGCATCAGGGCAGGAACTCAAGACAGGAACCTGGAGTCCAGAACTGACACAGAGTTCACAGACACCCACGCTTCCTGTCCAAGGGCTTGGTCAGCTTGCTTTTTTATTTAACTCAGGGTCTGTGTGTGTGTGTGTGGTGGGGGAGTGTACAGCCCACTGTGGGCTGAGTTCTCCCACAGCAATCATTAACTAAAAACAAACAAACAAAAGCCCTGCAGACTTGCCTACAGGCCAGTCTGGTCGTTTGTGTCCAGTTGATAAGAAGCGAGCCAGGCTTGCCTTGACTGGTCCTCACTGCGGGGTTTTGTCAGAGGTCCCAGGTCTCAGCTGTCCAGCCCCAGGGCAAGCACTGCTCCTCTCTGAAAGCCCCACTGGGCCAGGAAAGTTCGGGGTCATTCTGGGTTAGTTTTGTCCGAAGACTTAGCAAACTGCAACTCTATGGACAATAATTTTTAGTCATGAAAATATTTGGAATGTAGGGGTTTGCTGACCATTCGAAAACATTCTAGAACATAGATTACTCACTTTTCACTCACCTAGTGGAGTCTCTGCAATATTTACTGGGTAAGTAAATTAAGATCAATATGTAAATTAAGATGTTTATTTATATCTTGAAATAATGTCTCTAAGTCCTTTATCTGGACTATGGGAGGTTTGGATTCAAGAGGACTTGTCTTCTGTAATCCAACACTTCCAGACACACATCCAGTCTCTGGGGCTCCTGCAGACACCTACGCTATCAGTTAGGCAGTGCTGGAGGGCCTGGGAAAGTAGGGCCGACGACATGGCTCAGTGGATAAAGGTGCTTAGCACGAAAGCCTGATGATCTGAGCTCGACCGCTGGATTCCATGGTGGAGGGATTGAACATACTCTTGAAAGTTGTCCTCTGACCTCCACAAGTATACCATGGGACATGTGTGCCCACATTCAAACACACACACACACACAAAGTCAATTCCTTTATATTTTTATTTATTTGTTTGTTTATTTTGAAGCAAGGTCTCTCTGTGTCTCCCTGGCTATTACAGACTTTTAAATGTGGACCAATTTGAACCTAGATCCCTATCTGCCTGCCTCTGCCTCCCAAGTACTAAGATTAAAGATATATACCAACATATATGGCTATTTATTTTTATATATGTACATGTGTGAGTAACCACATATATGTTTGTGTGGCATTTTTGTGCCTAGTGCCCCAAGAGGCATGAAAAGGCTTCAGATCCCATGGAACTGGAGTCACAGGGGATCGTGAGCCATTGTGTGGCTGCTAGGAACTGAACCCAGGTTTTCTGCAAGATCAACAAACACTCCAAACTGCTGAGCCAATATCGACTGTGGAACCACTTTTCTAGTCCTAGATTAAAAATTATTCTTCTTTTCTTATTTTGTTTTTTTTGAGACAGGGTTTCTCTGTATAGTCCTGTCCTGGAACTCATTCTGTAGACCAGGCTGGTCTTGAACTCACAGAGATCTGCCTGCCTCTGCCTCCTGAGTGGGATTAAAGTTGTGCATCACCACTGCCTAGTTTAAAACTTTAAAATATATATATATATATATATATATATATATATATATATATATATCTTGGTAAATTTGCGTGTCATCCTTACTTAGGCCATGATCATCTTCTCTGTATCGTTCCAAATTAGTACATGTGCTGCCAAAGTGAGTACTGGGAAAAATTTTTAAAGAAACAAGAAAGTAACCAAGGACCCACTTATTTTATTTTACTAATTACTGTTTTTGAGACAGGGTCTTACTATGTAGCTCAAATTATAACAGGGCTCCAGACCTTAGCAGGCCCCTAGACCTTAGTACAACTGACTTCATGATGAAGCGCCATTCAGGTTGTAAAACTCAGCACGTAGACCACACCACCTGCCCAGATGAAAACAGACTTACTCCATCAAAGTCCATAGTTCTGGGGCAGTCTCTAAATGTACTAACTTGGCTTTTTGGCTTCTGTAGCTCTGCTTTTGACTAACTGCTCTTGTTAACTGAAGTGTGTCAACCGTAACATGTTTTTTGTGTTTAAAAGCTCACCCTGAGAAAGGCTCAGAACTACACTGAGATCCCAAACACCCAGTGTAGTCGCCGGCCAGCTAAAAAAAGACTTTCTATTGCCTTAACCTATGTCTGAGCAGTCTTCTCTGATGAATACCCCACAACAAGACTAGCCTTGAACAGCCGGGCGGTGGTGGCGCACGCCTTTAATCCCAGCACTCGGGAGGCAGAGGCAGGCGGATCTCTGTGAGTTCGAGACCAGCCTGGTCTACAAGAGCTAGTTCCAGGACAGGCTCCAAAACCACAGAGAAACCCTGTCTCGAAAAACCAAAAAAAAAAAAGAAGAATAGCCTTGAACTCAGGATCCTCCAGCCTCTGCCTCCTGTGTGTTGGAATTACAATCAACCCCTTGCAGGATCCCACTTCTTTTGCCTAAGAACATCAACAAAAAATGTGCTAGAGAAGAATTTGAGAAAAGGGAGATGTTTTATTTAATTTGAATATTTATTTCTCAGCACCGGAGATAGAACCTAGGGTCTCATGCATGCTTGGTAAACGCTCCACCACTAACAGAAGCTTTATCCTAAGCAGCAGCTTGCATGTGGGGAGACGCAGCAAAGCACAGGGACCCGAGTTTGGATCCCTAGTACCCACATGAATACCAAGCATGGCAGTGTAGCACCTCTGTGATCCCGGTGCTGGGTGAGGGGAGGTCTTTGGGGACAGGTTAATAGTCACCAGACTCTCCAAAAGCCATGGGCTTCAGGTTTAGTGAGAGAGCCCCTCTCAAAAAACGAGGTGGAGAGCAAACGAAGAAGTTAGCTTTAATCTCTGGCCTCTGCACATGCTCATGCATGGGCAAGCCCGTGAACACATACACACAGAGCAAACACACACACACACACACACACACACACACACGCAGCCTGCACACCAAGGCCTGGCTTGTGTCGAGAAAGTTTCCACACTGTCAGCAAACAGATACAATACCTGGGGAACAGTCCTGACTGACATTTAAATTTGGCTGCAAGTGGCGAGAAGAAGCTTCTGGAAGCTGCTATCTTGGGGTTGAGACAGGGACACTTCTGAGCAAAGGCTGCAAGTTTCAGTGTGTGGTTCTTCTAGAACACCGTGCCTGTGACCTCGCACTGGCAAATGACTATCAGACTTGGCCAGTGAACTGAGACCCAATCAGCCACGTTGAACCCTTCTTGGAGATTCGGCTCTGCAAAGGGACAGATAGATCAAGAGACGCCCAAGTTCTAAGTGCAGGCACTTCCCTTTCTGTGAGACCGCGTTGTCAGCCTCCTGGCATTGGATGTGGCCTTACTCCTGGTTAGGTATAAGTTCTTACTATCTAGTTCAGTCCGGCTTCAAAATTGCAGCAATCCTGCCTCCCCCTACTGAGTGCTGGGATTTACAAGTGTGAGTCACTTCACCTGGCCTAGGGTGCTTTCATTTACTCCAGTGAGTTTGTCCACCAGCAGGAGGAAGCTATGTAACCTGTAACCTTCTGTTACAGTTTAGATCCAACAAATGTCCGCAAAGGCTGTGAGCTAACAGATTGGTTGCCAGCTGATGGGAAGTGACTGAATCTTTGACCTCATCAACAGACTTATTCTTTGACTTCCTTGTGCAGTCCTTGGCACATTTTATCTCATATATCATGAGCACAATCAAGTATATGATTATTCCCAGAGAAGAAACTCGTAACAAAAATTAAGCAAAAAGGTTTTAATGTATGTTATATACAGGTATTATATAAGGCTTTATTTATTTATTTATTTACTGAGACAAAGTCTCACTATGTAGAATGGAACTCCATATGTAGATCAGGCTGGCCTTGAACTCATAGAGCTCTGCCTCTGCCTCCCAAATTCTGGAATTGAAGGGCACATTGTTATCTGTGGTGGTTTGAATGAGAATAGCCTCCATAGGCTCATCTGTTTGAATGCTTGGGCCCCAGTTGTTGGAACTGTTTGGGAAGGATTAGGAGGTGTGGCCTTGTTGGAGGAGGTGTGTCATTGGCTTTGAAGCTTCTAAAGCTAACACCATTCCTAGTTAGGCTTTTTTTTTAAAAAAAAAAAAAAGATTTATATCTTTATTTATGTTGTATATAGTGTTCTGCCTGCATGTATGCCTACACACCAGGAGAGGGCACCAGATCTCATTATAGATGGTTGTGAGCCACCATGTGGTGGCTGGGAATTGAACTCAGGACCTTCAGAAGAGGTCATCTCTCTAGATGCCCTTAGTTAGTTTTTTTTTCTCTGCTTCCTACTTCTGGTTACAGATATAAACTCTCAGCTACTGCTCCAGTGCCATGCCTGCCTGTCTGCTGGCATGCTCCTACCATGATGGCCATGGACTCAACCCCTGATAGTGTAAGTTACCGATAAACTCTTTCTTCTATAAGTTGCCTTGGTCACAGCAGCAGAAAAGTTGCTTAGACACCATGCCTGGCTAACAGAAAGCATTTCTATGTCCTCTCATTTTCTGTTACCCTTGGCTATGAAAAATTAAATAATATGGCTAGAGTGACGGCTCTGTGGTTGAGAGCACTGGATGGTCATGCAGAGGTCATGGGTTCCATTCTCATCACCTCACAACTGTCTGTAATTCTAGTTCCAGGGGATCCAATGCCCTCTTTTGGCCTCCATGGGACCAGGGATGCATGTGGTACACAGATCTACGTACAGGCAAAACATCCATACATATAAAATAAATAATAAAAGGATTTTTAAAAGAGGGACTGGAGAGATGACTCAGTGGTTAAGAGCACTGGTTGCTCTTCCAAGAGGATCTGAGTTCAATTCCCGGCACCCACATGGGGGGGCAGGTAGCTCACAGTGGTCTACAATGAGATCCAATGCCCTCTTCTGGTGTGCAGTTGTACATGCAGACAAAGCACCCATACACATAAAATACATAAATAAATAATTTTTAAAAATTTAAGAAAGAAGAGGATCTAAGTTTGTAAAATGGATAAATTAAATAGGTCTTTGAACACCTAGTTAAATTAAAATTATATTTATAATATAATTGTTCATGTCTATTTTGCATTTTTGTTGTAAATCATTGTTATCAATCTCATAAGCCCATAACAAGATTTCCTTTTTCTTTCTTTCTTTTTTAAATAATTTTATTTAACTTTATTTCATGTGAGTTGGTGTAAAGGTGTCAGATTCCCTGGGACTGGAGTTACAGACAGTTGTGAGCTGCCATGTGGGTGCTGGGAATTGAACCTGGATCCTCTGAAAGAGGAGCCAGTGCTCTTAGCCTCTGAGCCATCTCTCCAGCCCCAAGATTTCCTTTTTCTTTTCCAGCCTCAATTTTCAGAACTGACATTTAAGAGTACCAGATCAAGGCTATCTACCTGGAATTTCAAAATCAACACTTTAATCTCTACAGTTTGGTTAGGCCACACCAGGTTTTCTAGAGGCAACAATATGGGGGTAAGATACTGTCAGGCAACTATCCTAGCCCCAATCCCAAAATCACATTTTAGATTAGACATTCAAGGAATATCAATTATGTAATGAATTTTTTAAAAACACAGTAAAGAGGAAGTAGCCACAGGCACACTGGTTGGTTTTAGAAATTCTAGAGATAGATGGAATCTTAGGTTACAGACTCATCTCGTTGCTAAATGAAGAGCTAATATTAAGGAATTTGTTTAGCAATAATGATGTGTGCTACTTAATGTGAATTGCTTCCCAGGGAGTCATCAGGGGGATGAAGTTCCCCTCTTACATGTCTTAGAAAGTCCCAACACTAAGGGATGTACCTCTTGAACAAGCAGCTAGAGTTCCTTCCATCCCAAGAGAGAAGTATATTCTGATAGAATTCCATATGAGATAATTTTTCATATGGGGCCAGATACCCTAATGTCTCTATTATGACTCTTGCTACCTACTAACCCAGAGTGATTTGGAGTAAGCATCTGTCTTTTTTCTTTGGAGTCCAGGGAAACCTCACGTAAAGAAATCTCTAAGGAGAGAACTGGTTACTTCAGCCATCACAGTTTTAGCTTCCATCAAGTTACTTGTTAGAGACACAGAGTAATACACAAAGTGACACAAAACATTTGCATCAATTCAGAATGCACGTCCCTGAGTTTTACACTTATTGATTTACTTGTTTAGGGGTGGGGTGAGCAGGCGCACACACCAGGATGTGTGTGTGGAGGTCAGCCGACAGCAGGAGGAAGTTGGTTGTCACCTGTCATCGTGTGAATCTAAGAGATCAAACTCAGGTCCTTAGGCTTGGCAACAAGTACCTTAGCCTCTGGGCCACCTTGCCAACTCAGGGTGCATTCTTAAACAGTAAAAGGACTTGTCAGCAGGAATTTTCCCTAGGGCTTGCCAAGAGTAAATAGATTCACTATTTTTCATTCCTCTACAAATGACAATAGAGATTATTGCAAAAATGTACTTAAATTCAGGGCTGATGAGATAGCTCATCACCTGATTTTGATTTCAGGAACGCACAGAGAACTGACTCCCGAAACCTGTATTCTTACCCTCCCTGCTACCAAGCCATGACACGCATATGCCTGCATACACACGCTTACGTACATCCTCTTCCCCTCTCTCTTCCTTCCTCCCTCTTTTTCTCTTCCTCTCTCATAATAATGACAAAGAAAATTTTTAAAAAACCTACTGCACGTACTGGCTTTGTGGGAGCCTAGGCAGTTTGGATGCTCACCTTACTAGACCTGGATGGAGGTGGGTGGTCCTTGGACTTCCCACAGGGCAGGGAACCCGGATTACTCTTAGGGATGATGAGGGAGGGGGACTTGATGGGGGAGGGGGAGGGAAATGGGAGGTGGTGGCGGGGAGAAGGCAGAAATCTTTAATAAATAAATAAACAATAAAAAGAAAAAATAAAATAAAAAAAGAAAATTTTTAAAAAACCTCAAATACAGATGCGAGCGATACATTTTCTAAGAGTCTTACTCATTATCTCGCAATGACAAGCAGCACGCAAATGGCCAAGCCTCAGACAGCAGAGATCGTTTGTCTCCTATCGACTGGTACTACAGAGTGATCCAAGAAGGATCCAGATGGTTCTCGTGTCTCAAACATGGGGAAAGATAGAGATTAAAGCAAAATCCAAAGATGAATGCAAACTGAGCCAAACAGAGAAGCAAAGAGTGTAAGCACTGTGCCAAACAAAACCTGAGCTTCCCTGTAACATAACCAAACACCAGTGCAGCAAATGATTTAACTGGACCTTTTTAAATATTTTAATTAGCCCCCGCCTCTGTGTGTGTGTGTTCACGTGCATGCACATGCGTGTGCATGTCTAACCACATGCACGTTACAGAGAATATGTGGCGGACAGAGGACAACTTGCGGAAGCCGTTTGCCTTCCTGGGCTTAACCTTGAGTCATCAGGCTTGGGAGCAAGCTGCTTTACCTGCTGATCCGTGGTGTCATTTGGAACTGAAGAACTGGCTCCGTGGCTGAGAGCACGTGTTGCTTTTGCAGGGACATGGGTCTGGTTCCCAGCACTCACATGGTGGTTCACAACCATCTCTAGCTCCAGTTCCAGGGGATCTGATGTTCTTTCCTGGCTTCTAAAGGCACCAGGCACACATGTGTGTACATGCAGGTTTGAAGTCTTGATGTCCCTTCTTGGTTATCAGATGGCACAGGGGAAGGTTCTTATTTTCATTAACAAAATAATTTGAGAAAGGACTCAAATGGAAGCTCAGGATAATTTTTATTGGCATTTAGAAGAAAAAACCCCCGATGGCAGGTAAACTGTAAATACCAGTTTTCCTGCACCTAGAGTAGAGTGGATGAGGGAAATTAAGCCATTTAAATTGTCGTGGCCAGAGGCCTGGTGGAGAAACAGGCTCATCACAGGGAAGGAGGCTGTAGAGAAAGAGTAAAGAAGCTCAAAATGTTGGGGGGAAAGTGTACTTAGAAAAGAGAAAGTGGTCTGTGGTGGTGGTGCACACCTTTAATCCCAGGATTTGGGAGGCAGAGACAGACAGATCTCTGTGAGTTTGAGGTCAGCCTGGTCTACAGAGTGAGTTCCAGGACAGCCAGGACACAGAGAAACGCTGTCTCAAAAAACAAAACAAAACAAAAAGTAGAAAAGAAGCTACGCTTTTCTGAATAATTCTCATTAATACTAATACTTCTCATAATGATTTTCATACTTAGTAATAATTCTTTTTTATTTTGGTTTTTCAAGACAGGGTTTCTCTGTAGTTTTGGAGCTAGTAATAATTCTTATCAAAAGTCTATCAACTGGTACTTCAAAATGACTCAAGAAAAAGTTCAAATAGTTATCATGCCTCTAACACAGAGGGAAATAAGCATTAAACCAACATCTGAAGATGAATGCCAAACTAGGCTAAACACCTATCTCTTTAACATGCCTTAAAGGGAGCCTGCCTTCCTAGGGGTGATCCTTTGACCAGGAGATTGAACCACCCAATTGGTACATTATATTTCCACCCAGGCTAGAGACTCTATTGACCAGAAAGGGTTTTCCCTACTTCAATACATATTCAGACAAAATACTCATACACATAAAATTTCAAAACAATCTTTTTTTTTTAAAAAAAAGACAGATAGTTATTAGAAACCAGTCTTCTTTACAAATTGGCATCAAAAGCACAAAACAGACGAAGAATTAGATGATGAGAATTTGCCAAGTATTCTCCAAATCATAACACTGAAGAACTAGAGTACTGTGCAAATAAAATGAGCCCACAATGCAGAAAAGCCTCTTCTTCACCAGTTCATCAATACACATTTTTAGCAACCAAGGGTCAAAGACAGAGTTACATGACTGGGCTTCCCTGCATTCCAGCCACAGCGATCTGTTAGTCACCTAAGGCCAACCTCCTGCCTGGCTCCCTGAAGTTATGACAGGAGGGCCTCGTGTTTACAAGTCTATTGTTTCTCAAAAAGAAGCGAGGAGACAAAGGGTAAAGGAGAATGAATTGTTTACAATTTGGCCAAACCTGAGAAAGGAAGACCATTAGCGTCTGTGGCGGTGTGAATGAGATGGCCCCCACAGTCTTGGACATCTGGATACTTGGTGCCCAGTTGATGGTACCGTCTGGAGCAGCGATGGAGGGCGGCCTTGCAGGAAGGAGTGTGTCACTAGGGCAGGATCTAAGAACTTAAGGCCTCCCTCTACTCTCAGTTTGTTTGCCAGCTTGCTCCTGCCGCTACGCCTGCCTGTTTCCTGCTGCTGGCTCTCCCTGGCAAGATGAACTCTTAACCCTCTGAAGCCTTAAGCTCAAATAAACCCTTTTATCGGTTGCCTTGGTTATGTTGTTTCATCAGAGCAATAGGAAAGCAATTAGTGTAGTTTCTTTTTGCCTTCTCTGTAACAGCGTTACAATTATACAAAGGCTGAAACAAAAGCTAAGAAATATGCGTCGCTAATTTATCAAAACCATGTGAAATCTCTTCCTGCAAAGCTAGTCTCTAGCTGGCACCAGGGTTTCTGATTTTCCCTTCTTCCAGCCTGGGATTCCTGACAAAATTTTAATAATTCTTTTGGGTCCATTGTTTCAACAATCTGATAGCCAAAGGGGAGGGGCACAAATTTCTCTCTTTTTAATGTTTATTTGTTTATTATTTTTAATTGTGTGTGTGCAGCCGTGTGTGGGTATGTGCACATAAGTGCAGGAGTCCCAGGAGGCTGTGAGCCACCTGAGGTGGGTGCTAGGAACTGAACTCAGATCCTCTGCAACAGCAAGCACTATGTAGTTTTAATTTCTGAGCCACTTATCCAGCCCTTACGTGTCTCCCTTTGAAATATCTTTTCTGGCGATGGCAGTCACAGCATGAACATCACCTTTGGGTAAACAGAAAAAATACTACATATGAAAAAGACGTGGGACCAGGCCTCCAGATTCTGTGGGACCAGAGAGAGTCAGTGCTCAGCCACTCTTGCAGGGCCAGAGAACACCTAGTAATCAGGACTTCAATCCAGTGGCCTCAGAGGTCAGGGCAAGGCCTTAGTTTCAAATCCACTGTGCCCAAGGTCCCATGAAGACAGGATCTTTGGTTCCAGTAGTGCCGCTCCCCTTTGGCTATCAGATTGTTGAAACAAAGGACCCAAAAGATTTCACATGGTGGCCGGGCGATGGTGGCACACGCCTTTAATCCCAGCACTTGGGAGGCAGAGGCAGGCGGATCTCTGTGAGTTCGAGACCAGCCTGGTCTACAAGAGCTAGTTCCAGGACAGGCTCCAGAACCACAGAGAAACCCTGTCTCGAAAAACCAAAAAAATAAAATAAATAAATAAATAAATAAATAAATAAATAAATAAAAGTACCTTTTTAAAAACTTATTTTACGTGCATGATGGTTTTGCTTATGTGTGCACTGTATGCCTGCGTGATGCTTAGGGAAGCTGGAAGAAGCCAGAAGAGGGGTTTGAGCCCCTGGAACTGGAATTACAGACAGTTGCGATCCATCATGTGGGTGTTGGGAAGGAATCCAGGTTCTTAGGAGAGCAGTAAGTGCTCTTAACTGCTAAGCCAGTTCTCCAGCTCCATCAGTGAGAAAAAGTTGTGGTTAATGGATTGTTTTAAAATGCAAGCTTAATGAAAATAACAGAAATGAACCGATAGATAAGAGGTGGAATTACAAACAAGTCATAAATTTAAAGGGTTTTTTGGTTGTTGCTTAAAAACCAAATACTTACAGAAGAGAGAACAACTTGAAGTAACAGATTGGTGCTTACCCTTCCACAGCAGCTGGGAACTCAATTTGGCTAGGAACTCTCCACTGTGATGCTATACTGAGGGTTCAAGGACCTCTCTGCACGAAACTGATACTGGAGAAAACAAAACAAACTGAGTATTTTCTTGATATCAACAACAGAAAGCATTATCTGGGGACGTTGGATGCCGGAGATAAAATCAAAATCTGGAAAAACAATAAAGACTCTGCCCCTTTCTTAGAAAAAGCATTGGCCAGAGACCTGAGTTAGTTAAAACTAAAGAGGGGTTGCTGTTATAATATGTAGCCATCTTTATGTATGAGCAATGCCTAACAAGCACCATTGGGACTTTAAAATTATAGTTCTAAATATGATAGACACTGTGTCTCTCTGTCTCTCCATCTCTCAGTCTCTGTCTTCATCTCTCTCTGTCTTTCTCTCTGTGCTCTCTCTCTGTCTTCATCTCTGTCTCTCTCTCTCTCTGTGTGCTCTCTTGCTCTCTCTTGCTCTTTCTGTCTTCACCTCTCTGTGTCTGTTTCTCTCTGTCTCTCTGTCTCTCTGTCTCTCTGTCTCTCTCTCTCTCTCTCTCACACACACACACACACACACTTGGAAGCACTAAGTAGCCTACCTTGGTTTCAGTTTGCAGAATAGCCTTAAAATTTTGCTGCCCAACAGAGAGGAGCTGCTGCTCCCTCAGGTCCCAGCCAGCTAGTCATGAGCAGAGACACATGCCTAGCATCCCAGCACTCTGGTGGTTGAGGCAGGTGGATTGTGGTCTGTTTCCTTTATTATTTTTTGAAAATTTATTCATTTTGTTTGTTTAGTGTTTTGTCACATGGATGTTTGTTCACTATGTGCACCCCTGGCACCCAAGACAGAGGAGGCATCAGATCCCCCTGGAACTGGAGTTATGGATGGCTGTGAGCTACTGTGTAGGTGCTAGGATCAAACCCAGGTCCTCTGGAAGATGAGCCAGTGCTTTTAACCCCTGAGTACTAGGCACTAATTGCGGTTTGTAGGCCAGTCTGAGCTACAAAGTGAGACTGTTGGAAAGAAGAAGGAGGAGGAGGAGAAAGAGGAGGAGGAAAAAGAAAAGATCTCAACCACTTGTGGACGGTTATGGGATTTCCTTGGTATTGCTGGATTTTTGCTAGGTTTAAGACTTTAGTTATGAACTAACAGTGTGTCATTCTGCAAAGCCTTAAAGAGTTTAGATTCTGACCCACTGAAGTGAACCTATGCTTGGCAGCAGGACAAGAGGCAACAAGTTTGGCTGGAATGTTGATCCCAATGCTAGGGGATGGGTCCCAGCTAATTGCTTACTACTGACTTCAGACAGCTAGGGAAGCGGCAAAGGGCTGGTTCCCATGGCTGACTGTAGCTGCCCTTCACAGCAATTTACTGGATGGGATGCTAAATTTTCACCCTGGGGACTTGGGGAGATGGTTTATCAGGGAAAGCACTTGCCACAAAAGTGTAAACACCAGAGTTCAGGTCTCTGGGTCCAGTGGAAGAGACAAGGGAATCCCTGAAGCATGCTGGCTAGACCAGTCAGCAAGCTTAGGCTCAAGTGGGAAATCCTGCCTCTCTGTGTAAATGGGGAGTGAAAGAGGAAGACCCCCAAAGTCAACTTCTGTCTTGTACATGAGCGCGCGCGCGCACACACACACACACACACACCTTTCACATGTGCACTCACATATAAGCACACACACACCCTCTGAAACTATAAGCCCCAAATAAACTCTTACTTCTTCTGTAAGTCACCTTCATCACGGTGTCTTATCACAGTAATAGAAAAGTAACTAAGACACATTTCAAAAAATGATAAAAACAAAACAACTTCTGCCTGTTTGTGTTAGGGCATCTCCCTAGAGGGGCCTAAAATAAAATCCACTTAAAGTTCTGTTTAGCAGACCCTTTAAGCCATCTGGAACACTTTGCTTCCCATTTTAAATACGGAGGACTTTTTAAAATTAAATATTCTTCTTCTAGGTTGGTTTCCACCATATAAGTCTCTGTACCCAGAAGACCAGTGTTGGTAACGCCAAGCTAGGGTATGTGTGTGGACAATGGAAGAGTAAAGTTTTAGTCTGAATTAAAACTGTCCCTGGGGGGTGGCAGCACAATGGTCAGTGGGTAAAGACATTTGGTTCTGAACCTGATGATCTGAGCTCATCCTTGGGTCCCACACAGTGGAAGAATGAAAGAGCCTCCTACTCTGACATCATAGGCATGCTATGGCATGAGCCCTAAATAAATACTAAATAAGTAAATAACAAAAACAAGCACCCGTGTGACAGGAGAATCCCTGAGACCTAGTCTGTCATGTGCAGTGGCAAACAACACTGAGATTCTGTGTTGGTGGAGGCTGCTCAGACCCGAAATAACTGCACAAAACTGTATTAACTAAACACTGCTTGGCCAATGACTCTAGCGTATTCCTAGCAAGCTCTTACATCTTAAATTAACCCTTTCCTATTATTTTGTATTTTTCCACAATGTTTGTAGTCTACAGGCAAGGTTCCAGCTGCCAGCTCACGTTCCAGCTGCTGGCTCATGTCTTTCTCCTCTGGCGGCTACATGGCTTCTCCCTGACTTGGCCTTCTTTTGCCCAGCATTCAGTTTAGGTTTCCTGCCTGGCTTTATTTTACTCTGTTAAGCCATTGGCCGAAAGTGGCTTTATTCACTAACTAATAAAAGTAGCACATATATATAGAAGGACTTCCCACACCAATTCTGTGTCAAACAAAAGGTGGAAGTTAAGGACTAACAGGCAAAGTTGTCATCTGACATCTGTATTTGATAAATGTTTTATATTTTTTGCATTTTTCTAAACAGTCTAAATATAAATACACCGTGATCTTTAAATTTTGGCCTTTTCTTTTATTAAGTCAAGAGAACAAATCTGGCAGTTAGGATCTCTTGACTAGGAATGAATATGAAAAAAATACTGAAAAATAAGTAAAAGTTTAGGAAAGAAGATAGGAATATGTTAATACTATGGTGCATAAAGCAACAGTAATCAAATATAGCATCACAAAGACTATTTATAATATGTGTGTCTATTTGAGAATTAAGTTAAATTAAAATTTTAAATTTTTTTGTTTGCTTATTTTCAAGACAGTTTCTTTCCGTGCAGCCTCAACTGTCCTGTAACTAGTTCTGTAGACCAGGCTGGGCTCAAACTCACAGAGATCCACCTGCTATAATTTTTAAAATTATATATCCGCCTGGCTATAATTTTTAAAAATGATTACATTTTGATTTTAAAAAAAGATTTATTTACTTTATGGGTATGAATGTTTGGTCTGCATGTATGTGTATGTACCATGTGTGTCTAGTGCCCAAGCAGACCAGAAGAGGGTGTCAGATACCCTGGAACTAGAGTTTCAGGTGGCTATGAGCCATGTTGATGCTGGTTGACCAGCCAAGGCCTTCCGCAAGAGCAGCCAGTACTCTTAACCACTGAGCCATCTCTGCAGCCCCAGGTGCCCGGATTTTAAATGAGAGGCTAATACCAATGAATCCTATTTGTGGCACAGTTTATTTCACCACTAGGGGTTTTTCATTAGCAGTAAAATGTCCAGAGTAAATCAAACACCATAATCACAGGCAGAGAGTAACCTGGGTGCCCAGCTAACAAAACTTCCTGGGGTATGATTCTCCGTCTGTGATAAAGTATATTATGACTGAAATGGAAAAAAAAAAAACAACTTGCCATCAAACAACCACGCATATTCAAGCCCCACGGGGTCCTGTTCTAGCTCAAGGTACTGCCCCTGCCTCTGTTCCGTATGGGCAGTCTGATCTGAGATGGGAAGCCCAGAGCCAGAAGACTGTGAAATACGCATCTGACGGTGGAGAGAGGCAGTGGAGTGCTCTGTACGTTTCCACTCCTTACCGTGCATTTGGTGATCGCCGACAGGGCCTTGGGGCAGCTGTCCCCTCTGGCCTGCCTTTTGCGATATAAACAGCATAGGCATAAGCCAACCAGCGAGAAGAATAATTCTCGAAATAATGACCTTTGTTCTTGAGATTCAAAAAAAAACAAAAACAAAAACAAAAAACAAAAAAAAACAGAAGCATATCGTATGACTAGGTTGGTAGGGACCAATGTGCACCATCTGTCCACCTGCATTAAGAAGACATCTGCCACCCCCAGTTCTGTAATTGCTCGTCTTCTACTGGGAGAAGCCTGGGGACACCACCAACTGTATGTATAAGCTACCTGTCTAGATGGGCTTTGTAGAAAAAGAGCGCTCCCTGCCAACCCCAGGGTCTCACGTCTTCCCAGGCTGGCCTCACACTCACTGTGTAGACAAGGGTGATCTTGGGCTTCTTTGTTTTAAGTGTATTTGCTTTTCCACTTTAGGAACCTACTGTTTTAACCAGAAGAACTCCATTTGGAATATAAGGACCAAGAGAGAAGTATTCTACATCTTGTTTATCCAAGCAAACCACAGCCATCTGCCAGCACACCAGGAGGCACAGACTGAAGGTTTTATACCTGTGAATGTATCAAATCAAAGTAGAAACACAAGAGTCATTGGAGTCACTTGACATGCCCCTCCCCTGGGTCAGATCGAATGGAGCCACCAAGACCTAGAGGTGGTAGACCCTGAGCCATTACATTGTTCCTCACAGGACGGTGAATTTTGGTTGTTGACTTACAGAATCACCTGGGATCAACGAGGAATCGTCTGGCCTGTATGCCTATAAGGAACTTTCTTAATTGGGCCAGCTGAAGTGAGAAGCCCTACCTTGAATGTTGGCGGCACCATCTCATGGCGGGGTCCAGGTCTGAATGGAGATGAGAGGGGGCTGAGCGCTCACGTACGTGTATGAAATCGTGTGTGAAGTCATCCTCTCTTCTGGACTGGAGGTGTAGTGTGACCGCTCCGAGCTCCACCACCTTGATCTCCCCTCAAGGACGGACTGTAACCTGGAATTGTAAGACAAATAAAGCCTTTCTCCCTTAGGTTTTTATTTCCTGTTCTATAATAAAAAATATAACAACAAAAGCAACCTAAGACATTAATCGTGATTCATAAGCTTTGTCCAAGAAAATTATCAAAGCAAAAGACATCCACATTGGTCCTGGGCTCCAGCCCAAGGACAGTTTGTCCTGCCTGGCTACTTGGACACATTGACAGCGTTTCCAAGTGACACTCAAAACATCAGGACCTGCATTTGACGGCTCAGTGTCCTACACACACAGGTACAGGTGGCTAAACCTTGTCTGGTTGTATGGGGACTTTTCATGGTGTCTCCATTGACTCCCCCTCTGCCTTCAGTGTAGGGCCTCTAAACCCTGCTGCCTCTTTTTTTTTTTTTAAATATTTATTTATTATGGATACAGTGTTCCGTCTGCATGTATGCCTGCAGACCAGAAGAGGGCACCAGATCTCATTACAGATGGTTGTGAGCCACCATGTGGTTGCTGGGAATTGACCTCCAAACCTCTGGAAGAGGAGTCAGTGCTCTTAACCTCTGAGCCATCTCTCCAGCCCAACCCTGCTGCCTCCTAAAACCTTGTGTAGCTGTAGCTTCAGACCAGTGTCCCTTCTGCTGGTTGGCCACTGCTGGACCTTTGGAACTTGTTGGGGGCCAGCCTCGACAAGATTACTTTTCTTCCAGAGTGGAGGCGTGGGAATCTAGAAATATAGTAAGGAATACGAAGATGTGAACAAAAATAATAAAACGCTGAAACACATAGGACAGTATTGGGAGGGAATTTCAGTGAGTACTGAGATTTTGTCCATGTTCAATTTTCTAACAGTTTAATATACCCCTGATTTCAAATGGTAGGAGCAGAACCAAAGGACTGCATTAATATACAAATTGAAAGTCAGGGGTACATTCACTGCTAATGCCCTCGACTCTCGCCCTAGATGAAACACTCTGTAGGCAAACCACTCCCTGGGTGGAATCCCAAGTTATTTTCATAAAGGGAACAAGAACCTAGTTGGTTCCTTAGACTTTTGATTTAGGTAGAAACCAATTACTTCCCTATTTAAGGAGCAACTAGCCACACCTGTTTACAGTAGCCTTGAGAGAGCAGAACTCTGATTTACAACGAGGTGGGACCTTTGAGTTAGAAGCCCAATAACCTTAAACTAAAAACAAGTCCCAAAACTCTCTGCCCTTTGAAACAGAGTCTCTCATTGGAGCTGGAACAAGGCTTATGGGCAGCAAGCCCCAGTGATCCTCTGTCCCTACCCACTACAATACTGGGGTTATAGGCCCATGTGAGGCCTTGCCTGTTTTTTTATTTGGTTGCTGGAACCCAAACGTAGGTCCTCATGCTTGTACAGCAAGCTCTCCTATGCACGGAGCCAACTCTCTGGCCCCCATCTGAAGTTTTTTTGACTATTTGCCCAACTAAATCCTCCATGGGTGATGAACTATGCCACCTGCCTTCCTATGTGCCAAGAGCACATTGGAAAGTTTGCACACACCTAGTGCTCAGTCAACAACTGCAGCAAGTGAAGGACTCTTTTTTTTTTTTTAAAGATTTATTTATTTATTATGTATACAGTCTTCAAACTGCATGTATACCTGCAGGCCAGAAGAGGGCGCCAGATCTCATTATAGTGATTGTGAGTCACCATGTGGGTGCTGGGAATTGAACTCAGGATCTCTGGAAGAGCAGCCAGCCAGTGCTCTTAACCATCTCTCCAGCTCAAAGGAATCCATTTTTCAAACTATGCAGAAGCTCTAAAGTGTGCTTGATGACTGTCCCTAGCACATAAAGGAAGTACCAGAAAGAGCTCTCTGGGCAAGGGCCCATGTCTGAGCCGCAGACCTCAAACTGGGAATAAGGACTTTCAGGTTGTTTTATTTGCTGTTTGCTCCAGTGGTGTGTCAAGCACTGTACACAGGATGTGATAACATGATGGCCAAGAGGAGTCAAGTTTCTGCCTTTGAGAATTTAGTTTTTGCTCAGTTCTCTCAGACTCACAGCCTGAAGCTTGTTCTTAGCAGCTTGTAATTTTCAGGAAATTGGTAAGCTAATTATTAAACGTTACCCTCTTTACAAACCAAGTTATATAAACTTAAAAATACAGGCATGACTGTAGCCCCAGCACTTGGGAGCCAGAGGCAAGGGATCAGGAGTTCAAGGCCAGCCTCAGCTACCCTAGGAACTGGGGAGATAGCTCAGGGGGTAAGAGTGTGTGCTGCACACACACAGGGTATGAGTTCAGGTGCTCTGTGCCCGTGTGAAGAGCTAAGCTGCTACCTTAGCACTGAGCGTGGGACTGAGGGGAGACAGGGACTTGCCGGGCTTGCCCAATTGCCAACCTAGCCAAACTACCTACCAGATCTAGGTTCGGCGAAGGACCTGTGTAACAGCTCTTTCTCTCCCCCCAAAAATGACATGGGACTTCTTATCATGAAAGCTTGGTCTATAGCTAAGACTTGTTCCTAACTAGTTTTTAGAGCTTTTACTCCATTTCTAGCCATGCACATCCTGCCATGTGGCTCTTGGCCCTTACCCTCCTCCTGCAAGTCCTGCTTCCTCTGTGTCTGTGTACACATAGCCCACAACCCTGTTTGAAAAAATAAAATTGGGGAGTGATAGAGGACTTCCTCTGTGCCTCCTCTTTGTGTGTGTGTGTGTGTGTGTGCATGCATGTGTGAGTGTGTGAGTGTGTGTGTGGTGCATGCACTGGTGCATGCACACAGGCATAGGACACACACACAAATAAATAAGTAAATAAATAAAAGGACAATATACTCCACACTTATTACTGCTCTTTTTTATATATATTTATTTATTTATTATGTATACAATGTTCTGTCTGTGTGTATGTCTGCAGGCCAGAAGAGGGCACCAGACCTCATTACAGATGGTTGTGAGCCACCATGTGGTTGCTGGGAATTGAACTTAGGACCTTTGGAAGAGCAGGCAATGCTCTTAACCTCTGAGCCATCTCTCCAGCCCCCTCTTTTTTTTTTTTTTAAAAAAACTATCTCTTGCTATTATTTATGCTCCTGAGGTTATTTCTGTATATTGTATCTACCTGGTAAAATTTTTATGCAATCAGCACCTTTCTCAATGCCATCTTTGGTTCATATGTAGGAAGTTTGAAGTCAGCCTCAGGGAGTATTTACACCATGGAATCAGCCAACAACTCAGATTTTACTGGCCCTTACTCTCTTATAGAACCTCAACCCCCTTTGACTCCCAGCAGCTTATGAAAGATAGAATGTGGGGCTGGAGAGATGGTTTAGTGTTTAAGAAGGAGAACTGATATTTCTGCTGGAGTCTGGATATAGCACCCACATCAGGCAACTTATAAACATCTGTAATTGCTCCAAGAAATATAATACCTCCCTTTAGTCTCTGTGGATACCTGGATACACATGTGCACATACACACACATAAAATTATTTTACTTTTATTTATTACTATTTTATTATTATTGCTAATTTAGCATGGAGGTGTGCACTTTAAATCTCATCGCTTGGGGGTCCTAGGCAGGATGATTGCTGCAAAATTGAGACTGGCCTGTGCTGCATATCAAGTTCCAGGCTTTCCTGGGCTGCAGAGTAAAACTTCTGTCTCAGAAAAGGGAGGAGACAGGAGAGACAGCTCAAAGGTCAAGAGCTTGTAGTTACAGAGAACCTGTGTCCTCGTCAGCAACTCACAGTCACTTTTAACTCCAGTTCCCGGAGATCTGACACCCTCCTCTGAGTTCCATGGACACATATGTTCACATGCAAACACACACACACACACACGTACCTGCCCCCCACACACACACACAATTTAAAACTAAGTAAAGTAAATCTTGAAAAAAAGAAGAAAGAAGCCAGACATAGTGGTGCATACCTTTAATTCCAGAATTTGGTAGGAGGAGGCAGATGGATCTCTGTATGTTCGAGGCCAGCTTGGTCTGCACAGTGAGTTCCAGGACAAATCTACATAGTGAGTTCCAGGACAGGTCTATGTAGTGAGTTCCAATTCCAGTGGAGAGTCTCTGTCTTGGAAAGAAGAGGAGGAGGAGGAAGAGGAGGAGGAGGAGGAGGAGGAAGAGGAGGAGGAGGGGGAGGAGAGAAAAGAAAAAGGGGAGTTTGTTCACTATGTGTAAGGCTTGATCCTTTAGACCACAAAAATAAATACATAAATAAGCAAACAAGCCAGGAATAAGGGTAATCCCCGCACTGAGAAGGATGAGGAGGGAAGACTGTGGGTTTGAGACCAGCCTGGGTAACATATGGAAGTTACAGGCTAGCTTGGGAACATAGCTGTGTGAAAACAAGAAAATAAGAACAAAACTAACCAAACAAATACAAATCTCCCCTAAATCGCTATGATTTTGTCCTTTAGCAGATCTAGACAAAATATTTCAGACATGGGGAAATAACAAATCATACTTTGAATCTGAAGGATGAATCTGAAGGAATAACAGTGTGGGAACTTGGAACACAATACCCCAGAGGGCGGAACTTTGGCACACATCTGAAGTTAGACAATTGTGAGCTGCCATGCGGGTAGTGGAAATTGTACCCAGGTCCTTTGGAAGAGCAGCCAGTGCTCTTAACCACTGAGCCATCTCTCCAGTCCCAGATACAGTGATTTTATATCTTTGGAATGTGTTGTGTTAGAATGGTTGACTTTAAAAATTGTTGAGTGGCTGACTCAAGTTTCATGAAAAACTGTTCAATGAATTTTGGCTGGGAATTAGGACAAAATTTCCAATAGTTACAGGAAATGGCCCTAGATATACGTCTGCTTATTCTGTTCTACAAATTTATATGAAGTGGTGTTCTGTGCATTGGCAGTCATAAATCAAAAGCATCAGCTCTGAAGAATGTTGAAGATTTCTGTCCTGCGTCGCTCCTCTGTCCCTGTGGTAAAACACTAACCGGAATTGTTGTCAGGGCTCCTATTGCTGTGAAGGAACACATGGCCGCAGCGGCTTGGGGAGGAAAGGGCTTAGTCAGCATACACTTCCACACCACAGTTCATCATCAAAGCAAGTCAGGACAGGAATTCAAGCAGGGCAGGAACTTGGAGGCAGGAGCTGAGGCAGCGGCCATTAGGGGTGCTGCTTGCTGATTTGTTTCCTCTGACTTGTGCAGTCTGCTTTCATACAGAACTCAGGACCACCATCCCAGGGATGGCACCACCCACAGTGGGCTGTGCCCTTCCCCATCAACCACTAATTAAGAAAATGCTTTACAGTGAATCTTATTGAGGCATTTTCTCAACTGAGGCTCCTTCCTTTCAGATTCTGCTAGCTTGTGTCAAGCTGACATAAAAGTAGTCAGCACAAGAACCAATTTGGAGAAGAAAGGATCCATCACTGAGAGGAGTCGGGGCAGGAACCATGGAAGAAGCTGCTTGCCTTCCATGTCTTTTTAGTTACCATTCTTTCTTTCTTTATAGATTTTATTCTATTTTTATGCATACAGTTGTTTTGCTTGTATGTGTGTATGTATGTATCTATGTATCTATGTGTACCATGTGCCTGCCTGGTACCTGAGAAGGACAGAAGAAATGTCGGCTATCCTGGTAGTGAAGTTACAGATAACTGTGACCTACTATATGGGTACTGAGAATTACCTCAGGTCCTCTTCAAGAGCCACAAGTGCTCTTAATCACCAAGTTGTCTCCTTTGTCCCTCAGTTGCTTTCTTATACAACCCAGGACCAGACAGTTGTGGTCTCATCCACAGTGAGCTGGGCCCCTCCCACATCCATTTATAATCAAGAAAATGTCCTACAGACATCTGATAGAAGCAATTCCCCAACTGAAGCTCTTTCTTCCCAGATGACTCTTGTTTGTGTCAAGTTGACAAAAACAACCAGCGCAATGTTCTATACTGGTAGTATCAGATATGCAGCCAAGAATTAATTCTTTATGTAAATCTGCTTACATTGTTAATAAATAGTAAAATTATATGTATGCCAAATAATTATTTTTAGCATAAATCTGTGATTTGTCATCAGTAAATACTTGATTTGTATGCTTTTTAGTTTTTAAAATAATATTATTTTTGGCATGTGTGTGTGTCTAGATGGAGGCCAGAAGAGGGCATGAGATCTCCTGGAACTTTATATTTATTTTATATAGCTGGGGTTACATAAAAGAATTCTCAGGCTAGGTGTGGTGGCATGCACCTTTAATCACGGCTGCTGTATTTCTGTGATTTCAAGGATAGCCTGGTCTACATTATTAATGATTGATATGGGAGTCCAAGTCTGAATGAAAAAAATGAGGCCATGTCTGCTCCCAGGTATGTCTGAGGAGGTTTATGGTAGACACTAGGGAGGAAAAACAGCCAGAGGCATCTGGAAGAGTTCAGACTGAACAGGGCCACGAGAGGAGAGAGAGGTGGGGTTAGGTGTGTGGTGGGGTCAAGAGGCCAAGAGACCAGCGTGGCTAAAATGGCTGAGGTTATATAGGGGTTGGAGGCTGGGGCAAGAGAAGCCCAGGCCCTGCGCTGGAGAGGTTTGGAGGGGTGAGAAAGTACTGGGAAGAGGCACAGATTTTAAGTGAGAATTGTCTTAGGTTTCTTACCAAACACAGGCCACTGTGGGTGGTACTACCCATTAGTCCCATAGCTCTGAGCTGTGTAAGAAAACAGATTGTGCAAGCCTGTAACACTCTTTTGTGGCCTCTGCTTCAGTTCCTGCCTCCAGGTTCCTGCCCTGTTTAAGTTCCAGCCCTGACTCCCCTCAGTGGAGTGTGACCTGAGAGTTAAAAGCTGAACTAAACCTTTTCCTCCCCAAATTGCTTTGGTTGCGGTGTTTTATCACTGCAATAGAAACCCAAAGCTGCTGGGGGCTGGAAAGATGGCTCAGAGATTAAGAGCACTGACTGTTCTTCCAAAGCGTTCCTGCTCACAGCCATCTGTAACGAGATCTGGTGCCCTCTTCTGGCGTGCAGGCAAGCATGGAGACAGAGCACCGTGTACATAATAACTCTTAAGACAAAGCAAAACCAAAGCCTCTTGAAGAATCACAGCCTTGTCAGGTTCAAGTAATACTGGGCTGATTTTGCTTACAACGCAAGACATCTTTATTAAACCAGCAGGCGGGAGAGACCGTATGCTTGCTAGCCCCTAAGACTAAAGACCTTTCTTTATCCCAAGCTCCCTGGAGTTAGTGTTGCTATGGAAACTTCTGAGCTACTTTAGAAAGAAACATGTAAATTAGCATCAGGTGAAATAAATTTCAGACCTCTTTAGGAAAGATGGACTTGGGAAAGAGTGGGGTATAGATTTTGGCTTTGCTATATAGCGTTACAGCGATGAGTGCGGCACTGATAGTCTTGCCTCTGTGTGAAGCATTAAATGTCTATTCTATCAAACACTGCAAACTCGAGCTTACGACAAAGAATTCAAATCCTTTTATCTCCCCTACCTCGCAGTGTCTGTGGAGGCAAGAAGCATGTGATTCCCCAGAAGCTGGAATTACAGGCTGGGAACAAAACTGGCAAAACTCAGGTCCTCTGCAAAAGCAGTGTATGCTATTAACTGTAGAGCCCAGCGAATACATTTTTCTATTCAAACCGTGAGTAGCGCTCTTTGGTATTTTCAGGTTTGGTTTAGCCTCCTTTTAGTTTAGGATGGTCCAGATGTGTTGCTATAGTTGGCCTTTAATAATTGGTGTTCTCCTACTCATGTAAAGAATTGAAAACAAGAGCCAGGGAGGTGGGTCAGCAGGTAAGAGCACTTATTGCTTTTGCAAAGGACTTGGGTTCGATTCCCAGCACCCACATGGTGGCTCACAATGGTCCGTAACTCCAGTTCCAACAAATCCAACGTCCACTCTGACTTCCCTGGGCACACGCACAAACATACAGGCAAAACACTCATACACATAAAAAAGAAATAAACTTTGTTAAAATGAATTTAAAACACCTAGAAAGTAATTGCTTGGTAAACCCTAACTTCCCCATCAGGAATATCCAAGGTAGATGAGTCTTCACTAAGAAGCCAGACCCAGAGGGTTCTGCTCTGAATTTTGACAGTTCAAAGATGGGTAAACCTTTCTAGGATTTTTAAGCTTTGAGATGAAAAGCTGCAGATGGATATGGTGGTGTGGGGCTGGCAGATGTCGCCGGGTGCAGCCAGACCATGGCCAGCGCCAACTCTTCAGTCGAGATAGCGCCTGCGCCAGGTACTTGTGGGTGAAGAAACTTGGAGACCATGTGTCGAGTTCGCCTGTTCCACTGAGGTCTCCGCTTCCCGGGAAACCACACACCTGCCGCTCCTCGAGCCTTAGGCACCGTGGGGCGCGGCCAGGGAGAGAGGACACGCCCACGTTGGTGACTCAACAGTGGGCGAGTCCTAAACCCTGGAGAGAAGTGGTCCTCCAAGAAGGTGCGCCTGGGGGGCTGGTTGGAGGCGTGTCCAAGCGATGCTGACATCACAGGGCGGGGCGCTCTCCTTGTAAGGCAGTGAAGCTGGAGGCTGAGGCGCTCACTTGAGATCCTGAGTGGCACGGAGCCGCTTCTCCTATGGTGATCCCCTCCCTGCCAATCATGTTCCTGAGGAGCAGCGTCTCAAGCCTCCTCCGCGCGCAAGTGCATTGCGTTCTAACGAGAAATGTCCACTCTGTGGCTGTGATCGGAGCCCCTTTCTCTCAGGGACAGGTGAGAGTTGGGACCCGAGCTGACCCGTCAAGGAGCCCCGAGAGAGTGGCGTGGGACCGGGAGACGAGAATGAGGAGAAACGCCGCGAGGGGTGGGGTAGGGGAGCTCGCGGGTTCCCGTGGCTGGCACCGGAGCGCACTTGGTTGGAATTTTCCCTGACCCAGATTGAGATGAGGGACGGATGGAAGGCGAGGGGTGGAGGGCAGTGGGCATCCAGAGGACAATGAACATCGAGAGGGCAATGGGCATCGAGACGGCGGGCTTCTGCGGCCTTTTCGGGTCGACGGGGAGATCTGTATTCCCAGCTTGGGGTGGTGAAGAGGAGGAAAAGGGAGAGGAGAGGAAAGAAGAGGACTCCATAGAGGAGCTGGAGAGGGCAAAACCCGGTGTCGTTGGAAAACTGTCGGAGAGGTTAGAGATTGCGACCAGGGGAATAGGAAAACTTGCCGAAAGAGCGTTAACCAGGAAAGAAATTAGTGCTGGCCTCGCCAGTTGCGGGAGAACCCGACGTGCTTTGTTCTGTCGTCAATGAAAGAAACCTGCTGTTGGGGAGAGCTCGCTCACTGGCTCACTGTGGGAAAGCCCAGCCAACCACACACTCCTAGCCACCGGATCATAGCCTCACTCGGTCCCATCCCAGCCTGGGACTCTTCTGGTCCGGCTCTCAATGAGAGACACTCAAGGTTGATTTGCTTTCAATAATGGAATTTCCCCTCTTCTCTATTAAGCACTTAATGAAATGTCAGACCTCTACGGTGTAAGTTTTGATGCTGTGGCAGGTTTACAGAGGAATCTGTTAGGAACTCAAGTGTAGCATCACTGTGTCAAAGTGTTTCTGTCCCTTTTATCTGTGGAATTTTTATGATTCACAGAAAAAGGAAGGAGTGGAATATGGTCCAGCTGCCGTTAGAGAAGCTGGATTGCTGAAGAGGCTCTCCAAATTGGGTAAGTGCTTGGGTTTCCAGTGTTGAGGAATGGAAACAGACCTGTTTAGAACTGTATCTCTTATATCCTGGCCCTGTGGTATCAGCTGTATGTGGTTTGCACCATCTGGGGGTATCCTTTGGATTCCTTCTGGAGATAAACATCCGTGAGTCTTGAGGAAAAGTCTTGTAAATGGTATACAGTGAGTGAGACAGAACAAAGTAGAGCCCAGAACAGCCACCAGCGAATGGCACCGAGGATGCTGTCTTGCTCCAGCTTTAACACGGTAGCTTCCCTAACTCAGTCTTGAGAAGCTTCTGAGTCATCAATCTCGCCTGCTGCCTTCTCCAAACCATTTCCTCTCTGGGGTTACCAGGCTTGTGTTATTGTAATCAGTACATAGATGGATTTTTTCAAAACTACTTATGAAATCACTTGGGTGACTTGTTAAAAGCAGTTCCTAAACTCGTCCATGGAAGAATTCTCTGGTCTGAGGTAGGGGCTAGATAGATAGGTCTGTGCATTTTTAAAGGCCTCCTTGTAGTCGGATTTGCAAGTTTCTGTCTCATAGTTAAGGTAGTATTTAGGGTTTTAGGACTAGAAGTAAATCTAACCCAAAGATAAACGCCATGTCTACAATGATGGAGAACTATTAGCACCAAGGTACCAAATTTCAATACCTGTATGGTATCTAACCCAAACATTTCTAGCTTGTCCTCCATTGTCATTAGGACCATTCACATGTCTTTTCTGGTGCTGTGAACACAGAATTCACGGTCAGTAGAGAGCTTTGGCCATAGGAATGCAGAATCATGGTGAGCGACAGAATCTTTGTCCACTTTTACTCTGAAACAGTTGCTGATTGTGAGGCCATGCCCAGGGCCACTCATCTTCCCAAATCAGGAATAATGAGATCACCTGATGTATCCCTTTTATGTGGGACCATGATAGAGAACCGAAGACAGATGAAAGTAAGGACCACCAAAGTCAAGTTAGCGAACCAGCGAATTTATTAGGATGACTTACAGAAGGAGGATGGGTAAGGGGTTACTTACAGGAACATGAGGTCTCAAGGGCAGCTGCATTATTGACAGCCCACCCTAGTTTGAGTGTATATCAAAATAACTGTAGTCTCTTGAGCACTTGCAAGTTAGCATGGGTCAAATTTTAGGCCTTTGGCAAGGTTGAGATTTGCGATGTCTTTGAATGGACTTGAGTAACTAGATTATGGGTGATTGGATGAAACAGAAAATAAGAAAAAATAGCAAGAAAAGTAGATTTTTGTTGTTGTTGTTAGAGACATGGTCTCTCTGTATATCCCTGGCTGTCCTAGAACTTGCTAAATAGACCAGGCTGGCATTGAACTTGAAGAGACACACCTGCCGCTCCCTCCAGAGTGCTGGGATTAGAAGTGTGTGCCACCGCACCTGGCAGAAAAGCACATTTGAGTATAAAATAAACTCGGTTTGGAACATGATGTGTTTTCCAAAGGAGGCACGAGCACAAAGGTGAAGAAGCAAGTGTGGCTTTCTAGAAGGAAGGGTCATAGATGGGGCAGAACTGCAAGAACGGAGGAGGGGTCCAGAGATGTGTCAGAAATGAACAGCGCTTGCTTTGGTAGAGGTTTGGTTACCAGCACCCACATGGCTGCTCACAGCTGTCTGTAATCGCAGGGGATCTGACGCCTTCTGATCTCCATGGGCACCAGGCATGCACAAGGGGCACTTACATATGAGAGACTGGGAGTCAGACTCCGTGGTAGGCATGGGGAATTTCCAAGACTTCTTTCTCACCCTCCTGCCTTGAGACAAAAGCCTAGCAGCTTAAAACAAAAGCCTTGTAGGCTTTTTTTTTTCTCCCACCAGCAGGTCTCCTGCTGCCTGACTGGCTCAACAAGTTCAAAGCCAGGTCCAGGACATGTTATATGACAGTTGTGTTGCCAATCAGCCATCCTCTTTCTATAAACCAACCAGTTCTTCAGAGACTTAAAACCCCTAGCCCTCAAGAAGAGACTGGATTTTCCCATCTTTGTAGAGGGTCTTTGTCTTTGTGTGTCTGTTATGTGTGTCTCTTTCCTCACTCCCAATAAACGCCTTTCTTCAACCGCTGATTCTGTGTCCTCCTGTTTGCTGTGTTTGAGATTGTTCTGCTGTGCCCTGTTGAACCAGATTTCCCCTGCCTCTTAATTCTTTATCTGGCAGAAAACGATCTAAATCAAGACCCCTGGGCTGTATCACATACATACACACACAGGTGAAAACGCACACATGAGATGTGATTGGTCATCTGGGTCTGCCGCAATGAACAAATGTCGGAGATACTTATTTGTGCGTTTTCAGATATGAGGGTCTCTCAGAAGGGGACCTAGGAAGGACCAATCAAGGGAGAGAGTGAAGTGTTGACCTAAAGAGAATGTTTTGGGAGCAAAGCAAGCAGAAGTGTGACAGGTAGTCCAGCAAAACAAAGGATCCCCGGGGCATGAGCAGAAAAGTTTCAGTGGAGCGTTGGGAGGGAGGCCAACTGTCATACAGCTCACCTTGTACCTCCTGACAGTTCCTTAACCACTGAGAGCAAATACAGATGCCATTTCACCGGCATCTCTTCTCATACTTAGAAACTCTAATGTCTGAACAACTACCGCAGGGTCTCTATCAGCTGTTTTCGCGTTAGTAAAATGGATTTTTCGTCTGTTATCAGAAAAAGTGGCAGGCAGATTCAAGAAGAAACAAGAAACGTCTTAGAAATGTGAACTCTGTGATGAGGGACCAGAAAATTCCCGGGCAGCTTCTTGAATTCTAGCACTGGTGGCCGCCTACTACTGTCTCTGTCTTTTATCCAGCAGCCTTACTGGCTCGTGGCCTCCTCACTCTCAAAGCTGAGTCACGTGACAGCAATTACTATTTATTGAGGCTTGTTGCTGGCTCTAAGCACGAACATTGCTTCTACTTGTCATGACAAAAGGGACCGATGTCCATGGTGATCAGAGTTTGAGTAGACTCTGGAGCAAATGGGAGGAAGTTCCTGGACCTTGACAGAGCAGTGCCTCTCTATCCCCAGGCTCTTCAGTTTGCACAATTCCACCTTTTTTCATTGCAGCTGGAACTGTGACCCGTTGACCTAGGTTCCTCTAAAACCTAGCATGCATAGCTAATTTTGATTTAAAATTCCAGAGGGACTGTGACAATATCTTCATTGGAACATTCTGTATTGTGGGTGTCATTAGTTTTTTTTTTTAATTTTTTTTTAAGTTGGTGTTTTGCTATATAACCTTGGGTGACCTGAAACTTCAGGGTGACCTCAAACTTGCAGTCATCTTTCTGCTTTTGCCTCCCTAGTCCTAGGGTGGTAGGTCTGTGTCACCGTACCTGGCTTTAGATTTCAATTCTTAATGATTCTCTTTAACGATTTCTGGGGCCATCTCGGATACGTAAGTTGTTTTTCTGCTTAGGTTGGTTTCTGTTTGCAGCTTAAACACCTTAACCAGCACACTAGTTCATAAGTACCAGTGAGAACAGATTGCTGCAAAACCGTTGATTGCAAATTTTTGAGCTTCTGCCCCCACTGACTTACACAATCTTTTCGTGAGTTAATCCAGTGTGCTAGTTGGTTTCTGTGGCCTTTAATCTTGGGCCTTTAATCTTAATTCTTTTGTATTTCAGCAACTTCCTGTACTGGTAGGCGCTTTGATTTCTGAACTGTTACATTCCTTAACATGACTCCTGGAAACAGCAGTCTAAAGTCTTGACTTGCTTACAGATATCAAGTTCTCAATAATAATCCACCTATCGTGACTTGAATATTTTTCATTCTGTTTTTAGTGCGATGGTTATAGGACTATGTAGCCATCAAGACACATTGAACTGAATATGTGAATTAATATAAAGTATGCCTAAGTATGCCTTAAATCTGTTTTGAAAAGTTTCCCACATCAGTCTCTTTTTACTCTGCCCCTTCTTTCTTCCCTCCACATCCCTGTTCTCTTTCTTCAGTAGCTCTCATTGTATATCCCAGGCCGGCCTCAAGCTCACAATCCTCCTGCCTTAGCCTCCTGAGTCAGGATTTACAGGCAGGTGGCACTGTGTCCAGCTTAGGTTTATTTTCCTTAACAGTAGCTTTTGGGCGCTGAAACTATAAAGAGCTGGGGATGGGGCAGCAGGTCTTTAATTCAGAGGCAGAGGCGGGTGGATCTCTGAGTCTGAGGCCACTCTGGTCTAGGTCGTGAGCTAAAGGGCTAGCCAGCCAGAGTCTGTCTCCAAACAAAACCAAACATATGATGAGCATATTAGTTTACTGATATGTGTGTGCAGAGTTGCAATATCTTGTGTTTGCATATTTGCATTAGAACGCTGCTAATGCTAAGTTCTAGACCTACCCCTAGTGAGATAGATAACAAATTCCTGTTAACAATGTTCTGATGAGGTGCAGCTGGACATGTATGTCGGCAGCCATGAGTACTTAACAGAGGGAGCAGAAGCCAGGGATGGGATAGCAAAGGCTGGAGATGGGAGAGCTCTGCACGTTAGAGAGGAGGCTTGACTGAAAAGGCGCTAAGTGAGGAGACCCGGGCAGAAGGAAAGGGGTCTGAACAAATTTGGAAGAACAATGTTTCAGGCAGAGAAATCAGTACCAGCAAAGACCCTGAGGCAGATCTAGAATATTAATGGAACAGAACCCATTCCCGAGCCCTCACCAAGATTGCTGTGTTCAAAGGGGTGGACCTTCTTCTGCCTCAGGTTTTTAGCATCTCAAAGGCAGTTCCCAGGAAACTGTCGTTATATGATGATTCCAGTAGTTTCTTAGAATGCTCTGTTTATAAGGCTTTTCTCCCCTTGGCTGACATAAGCAGGAAAAAGAATAATCTTCTATAAATGGTGTCAGGACAACTGATACCCACATACCAAAAATAAATAACTTTTTAAAAAGAACTCTTACTCCATAACATTTATCAAAATTCCTTGTTAGCTCATGCTGGAGAGATGGCTCCATGGTTAAGAGTGCTGGCTGTTCTTACAGTACCCATGTGCATCTCCATATTATAGTTCCAGTTCCAGGGAATGAAACACATTCTTCTGACATCCAAGGATACCAGGCATGCGCATAGTTTACATGCATACATACTTGCTGGCACTTACACATGTACATAAAATAAAAAGTCTTTAAAGATTTTTTAAAAAAACTTGGCAACTACCAAAGTTCTAAATTTAATGTGAAGTTGTAAAACTGTAGGAGAAACCACAAGTGTGAATTTTTGTGAATTTGGGTCATGGCTATCTTAGCCAATAACCAAAATCACATGTAGCTCTGTTAGACATCATCATAATCAAAACTGTGAGGCTTGGTGATATTATGCTCTGAAAGAAGGCAGCTAGAAAAGGCCACTTATTGGCGCCTTAAGTCTGAAATATCTAGAGAGGGCAAACAGCTTAGGCTCCCGGGGGTTGAGGAAATAAGAAATGACTGAGAACAGGTTTAGGTTCTGGGGAAGAAGGGAACTGAAGCTGTCCTAGAATTAGAAAGTATTGCTATTTTTACAACCTGGTGAATATATTAAAAACCACTGAGTTGTAAATTCTAAGAATGAATTTCGTGGAATATAAATTATATCTCTAACACACTATCCAGACTGCTGCGGCTGGAAAAGAGGTATGGGACTTGGACCTGCATGTTTTCGTATGTGCTGTTTGCTTCACAAAAACTGTAAGATATTATATTTTGCATAGATTTTACAAATCATGTCTGTTGACTGATCTAGATCATAGGTTATCAATATAATTTCTAGTCTTGGGGGGGAAAAGAAAAAGTTCTATGTTTAAAAAAGATGTCTTGGGGGCTGGAGAGATGGCTCAGAGGTTAAGAGCACTGACTGCTCTTCCAGAGGTCCTGAGTTCAATTCCCAGCAACCACATGGTGGTTCACAACCATCTATGATAAAATCTGGTGCTCTCTTCTGGTGTGCAGACATACATGCAGGCAGAATGCTGTATACATAATAAATAAGTCTTTTTAAAAAAAGAATTTCGTTAAAAAATATAAATAAATAAAAAATAAAAAAGATGTCTTTGGAATGCTGTTTGAATAACACTGGAATATCTTTGGGACAAAAATTGGTTGTTCGGTAGCATCTGTAGCAAATAGCGAATATCAGAATTTGCTCTCCCGGGAGGGAGTGGAGCAGCGCGTAGTCACTCTTCTACATAAAAAGACAAACTGCCTTCGCAGGGAGAAGGAAATAAAAGCAGAGCAGCTGTCAAAAAGCGATCAAGCTGTTGACGGGAGCGTCTTTAAGAAGAAAGTGTTGGATTCTGCTTTGTCACTAGCATCATTTGGTCTTCGGAAGATCAAATGCCAGAGAACTGGCTTTGCAGTTCCTTTGGTGGTGGTTTTAGTTCATTTTGTGTTGTTTTGTAGAAATGTATTGACTCTACGTATGGAGGCTGAGGGGTCCGCGATTAAGCGTCTCCATCTAATAAGGCCTGGGTTTACTGTCTCCTAACATGGCAGAACACATCACATGGCAAAAGAGAAGAATCGATGGATAGCCTCACTCATGTATTGATTTGGCATGAGGAAAACTAGGATCTACACAGACACACTTCCCATTAAGCCCACTATCCAGCACAGCTGCATTAGGATTCAGTTTTCAGCACAGGATTTTTGAAGGGACACATTCAAAACCAAAGCAAAAATCGAGCATGAAACCAAACTGCCACACTGCTTGGGATCTTCCTGGGCCACAGTGCCCTGGTGGGATGGGCCATCTGTCCTAGGGAAAGAGGAGCTGAGGCCTGGGTTGAGAAGTACCATCTTTTCAGGCTTCCCTACTCTGCCATACTCGTGAGATATTTTTGTTTTGTTTTGTTTTGTTTTTTGTTTTTGTTTTTCGAGACAGGGTTTCTCTGTAGCTTTGGAGCCTGTCCTGGAGCTAGCTCTTGTAGACCAGGCTGGCCTCAAACTCACAGAGATCCACCTGCCTCTGCCTCCCGAGTGCTGGGATTAAAGGCGTGTGCCACCACCGCCAGGCTGTTCATGTGTTTTATTTTATGTGTTTTGCCTGCATGTACATATGTATGTGTACCACATGAGTGCCTGGCACCCTCTGAGGTCAGAAGAGAGCATTGGATCCCCTGGAGCTAAACTTACAGACAGTGCTTGGAATCCAACTTGGGTCTTTAAGAGCAGCAAGTACTCTTAATTACTGAGCTGTTTTTCTAGCCCTTTAAAAAACATTTTTAATTGTGTTTGTGCACAGTGTGCATGTAAAAGTCGGAGGACAACTTATACAGTCTAGCAGGCACAGGGTACATACCCGTAAACCCAGTCAGTACCCGAGGACTGAGGGAGAAGCCAGTTTGGTTAGAAAATTTAAAAAAATAAATAAAACACTTGGTTTTCAACTCCAACTTTGGCTGAAGATCCTACGGTTTCTTGCTCACATTTTCCACAACAGCTCCTTATCTATAATCTTGAGCCCTTACCAACTCAGACGCAAACTCTTTTAAGTTCTCCTCGTCATCTCTCAAATTAGTTGTAATAACAAGAGCCAGTTTTTCCTCCGTTCTCATCAGAGTCTGCATGTGATCCCTGTATTGGGTAGCTAAGATTGCACAAGAGCCTGAGATAGCAGCAGATGAAAAACGTTAATTTCACTTTCAAGTAAACAATCTGGAGAGAGGCCTGGAACTGGTTTGGTGGCTGTCTTCAGACCTAGATTCTTAACTCCTATTGACAAGGCCGTGACTTGAGGGTCGTATACTCATTTCTGGAAGCAGGACAGATGCATGAACAGAGGAAAGCATGAGGGCAGGGGGAATGTTTCCCTTTCTAAGAAGTCGTGGCAGGGAGTCTCTTTCCACACACTTGTTGGCTGGCACTGGTTATGTGGGCACATCCGGTTCCCAGGGAAATCTTCTCCGTGGACAGAAGGCCAGGTTTTGGGCCTCAGCCGTGCCGTTAGGCTTTATACTAGGGCTTAAACTTCTTGCACTTGCCACTTTGTTTCACCTGAGAAATTTTAATGCAATTGTAGATACATAGCTATACAAATCAAACATTTTCTGATAATCATACTTTTTAAAAAAACCCCTTACCATGCAATTTTAACATTTATTAAAGACAATAGCAAACCATCCACTAATGTGTCTAGTTTTACATGCAGAATTGAATCTTGAACCTGGTGTGCTGGCTCCTGCCTATAAATAAGCCTAGTGCCGAAGAGGCAAAGGCAGGAAGATCATAACAGTTAGAGGGCATCAAGACACAGTGAGTTCCAGGCAAATCTGAGTACAAATGTAAGACTGCATTAAAAAATAACCTTAGAATATTTGATTTTTCAGGACATAGTTACTGTCCATGTTTTTCAAAATTGGTCAATATTTTTGTTCCATATTCATCAGCTTTGAGAATGCTGCTCACATAAATATGTAATACAAAGTGGAAGAATTATGTTTAGAGTTATTTCAGAGCCCCAAATCCACACTTGAATTCATGTAATGAATTTGAAAAAAAAATTAAAACAATTTTATGTCTGAATGTTTTGCTTGCATATATGGATGTGTATCCTGTATGTGCTTGGTGCCTGAGGAGGTCCAAAGAGGGCATCGGATCCTCTGGAACTGGAGGTACTAACAGTTGTGAGCCGCCCTGTGGGTGTTGGAAATCATGCCTATGTCCTTTGCAAGAGCAAGAAGTGCTTTGTGACCCATGAGCCATCTCTCTAGCCCCCGTAGAATATTTTAAATGAAACTCAAATCAGTAACTCAAACAGCAAGTGTATTTTTTTGCCTTTAAATTCTTTCATTTATTTATTGTGTGCCTATCTGTGTGAGGTGAGTCTTCTCGCCCAGGATGGTTTAACAAAATTGATGCAGACATATGATAAACAAGTTTTGAGAAGTCTTAGGTTACAACATCAGTTTCAAAGAAAACCTAAGAGGAAGGATGGAGAGAGAAACCATAAGGTGCCTCGCATAACCTGTAATCCCCAAGAATGTCCTGTCCTTCCTTGTTACTATGTTGATCTTGTTAACATTAAGCACAACCGGCAGAAAGGCTTGGAAACTCATTGTTCTTTGAGATTGTCACTCTTCTAGGAAGTCTGGTGACAGGGCTGGGACCCTTGCCCCAGTGTATCTGGTTATAGCTTCAGACCATGAATTTTAAGTCATTAAGTCCAAACAATTTTTCTTTTTAAGTGTAGGGTCTGACTATGTAGCCCCAGCTGTCCTGGAATTGTTACATAGACCAAGTTAGCCTCAAACTAAAACTGGAACTCACAGATCTGCCTGCCTCTGTCTTCTGAGTGCTGGGACTGAAAGCATCTACCACCATGCCTGGCTCAAATACATGTTTATTAGTTAAAATAGGAACCATTACAATCAACACATTTTTTTGCCACAGTGAAATAAGTTCATTCCTGCAGCGTTAAAAAAAAAAAATCCTGGGCCGGGCAGTGGTGGTGCACGCCTTTAATCCCAGCACTCGGGAGGCAGAGGCCGGAGGATCTTTGTGAGTTCGAGGCCAGCCTGGTCTACAAGAGCTAGTTCCAAAACAGGCACAAAAAAACAAACAAACAAACAAACAAACAAACAAAAAAAAAACTACAGAGAAACCCTGTCTCAAAAATAATAAAAAAAAATCTTGCTCTGGAATTTGACAGAGTCTTGGGAAGCACTTTTGACATCCTGCTGCCTGTGCTAAGGGATGTTTGAAGAAGCCATAGTCTAGTGGTAAGAGGTCAGGGGAACATGGCAGATGAGGCAGAACTTCATTGCCCAACTGGTTCAGCTTTTGAAGCATCGGCTTTGTGATGTGTAGGGAGGCGTTGTTGTGCAGAATCGAGCCCTTTCTGCTGACCAGTGTCTGCCATAGGCATGGCAGTTTGCGGTGTGGTCTCACAGGTTTGCAAGGGTCTTCTCCACACTGTTTTTAGTTCCTGCTGTCCTGAACCTGGGGAGACCTGTCCTTAGACACAAAAGGGCAAGCAAGATCCTAGCTAGGTATGACAGAGCCGCAAACCAGGTCCCTGAATCATGACAGAGGAAAGTCTGCTCTTCACCTGTATGGTACACACACATGGCTGTATTCAAGCTATATTTTGAGTAGTTAGCTGCAGCAACTTTGCCTATTCCAACTAATTCTATTTTAAAAATTATGTAATATGCATAAAAAGCCTGTAAGAACAGAGTTGTCAGGTTTGGGGAGTAACATGGGAGCCTTTACCATTAGATACGTATTCATTTTTACAAAGAATTTCTACTGCCTATAAGGGAAGAGGAAGCACACACAGCAAGACACACTGTACTTGCAGGAGGCCCTTGCTTGGCTCCCGCAGTCATTGCCTCTACTCTACCTGGCACTCACACTGTGAAAATTAAAGAGCCGAGGTGGGGAGGTCATCAGTGGAGTAGGTCACTTAGGCAGGGTTTTTAAGATAGAAGCCCCTTCAGGGTCTGCTTCTTCATTTTGTGGAAACGCAAGGCAGAGCTCATCGAGCTTTCATAGCCAGACTCGTGTTGACAGTGTAAATTATCAAAACTGTATGCAGCTGGGCATAATTAGATTGAGAAATCTCCTTCCGTATGTTCCGTCAAGAAGCCCTTGTGGGGGTGTGAGGCACCCAGGTAGCCAGTGAGAAACAGGAAGGCCATTTGGTAAGAAGGGATTCGTAAATAGAGTGGATGATATCTCTGTATAATACTTTATATGTATGGGTGTTTTGCCTGCATTTCTGGTGTCCACAGAGACCAGAAGAGGGCATCAGATCCTCTAGAACTGGAGTTATAGATAGTTGTGAGCTACCATGTGGGTACTGGGAATTGAACTGGGTCTTCTGGAAGGGTAGCCAGTCCAACCCCTCCAGGGTTGGTGATCTTAAGAGTCAACATTCAGTGTGTAAGTGAATCTGTTAACCTACCTCCAGCCATTGATTAGTGCCGGGGATCAAATCCAGACTCTCCTGCGTGCTAAGCAGTTGCTCCACCCCAGAGTTACTCCCTAGCCCCAGAGCTGTGCATTTAGTGACCAGAATCCTCTCCTGAAGGGCAGTCTGTCTTCCCTGAAGTACTGCGGTAAGATTGCCAGGGTCTTTTAGGACCTCGGGCAGCTCCCTTGTGTTTAGTGCATGTGAGCAGAATACTGTTTTCTGCCAGGCTTCTAGCACTTTACACCCTGGTAGCCTTGGTTGGACTTGAGTGTTCGTTACTTATCTTATCCACTGGAACTTTAATATCCTTGTTTTTCTTATTGGTCATACGAAGATTTCTATGAGTTAAAAGGTTTGGCAAGTAGTTCTGCAAGTTAATATTAACATTATTATAACCTTTTGTATTAGTCAGGGTTCTCTAGAGAAACAACTTATAGAATGACTATAGTGCACACACACACACTCATACACACATATATGTTCACTCATTTTATGTATATGTTTAGAAAGGGGATTTACTAGAATGGCTTACAGACTGTGGTCCAGCTAGTCCTACAAATGGCTCCCAATGGAAGGTCCAAGGATTGAGTAGTTATTCAGTTGATGAATCTGGAAGTTTCAGCTGGTCTTCAGTAGACACCAGAATTCCTAAGAAGTAGGCTCTAGGGGACTTAGTAGCAAGTGTGAGAGCAAGCACGCAGAGGAAGAGTGCCTTCTTCTTCCACGTCCTTTATATGGGCTGCTAGCAGAAGCTGTGGGCCACATTAAAGGAGGCTCTTCCCACCTTGATCCTACTTCAAATGACTTAATAAGAAAGAAATCCTGCATAGGTGTGCTGTTAGGATTTTAGTTAATTCCAGATGTAGAGAAGATGACAATCAAGAAGAGTCAGCACACCTTTTGTAGTGAACATTGTAGTATTACAGAACAGCAAGTGTGTCCTCATTTCTTATAACACATCAAGAACCTCATGCTTGATGATGTTTAAGGAAGTCACTGGGACAAACAAGGAGGTTGAAACACTCTAGATAAAATAGGAATCATCTGAGATCTGTCGAGCCGAGCCAGAGAGATGGCTCAGTTGCTAAGGGCACTTTACTATCCCAGAGAACTGGAGTTCAGTTCCCAGCATCCACATTGGCTCCACAGCCTCTTGTAACTCCAGCTCTAGGGGATTTTGCACCCTCCTCTGACCTCAGAGTGTCTATCTGTGTGCCGTATGTGTTCAGGTGCCTCCGAGCTAGGGCTAGAGGAGGCTGCGAGCCGCCCAGTGTGGGTACTGGGGACAGAACTCCTGTTTCTGAAAGATCAGCAGTGATCTTAGACACCTCACCAATCACACAATCATGAAAAATATTTTTGGTCTGTGAATTTTCAAACCTATTTTTTATTTATCTATTGTGTGTGTATGTGTGAGAGCACACTTGCTGTGGTACATGTGTAGAGGTCAGAGGACAATTTTTGGGACTTGGTTCTCTCCACCCACCAAGTGTGTTCAGAAACAGAGATCAGACTTGGAGGACAAGGTAATTTATATGTGTGTGTGCCCAAGTGTACATCTGTGCACCATATATGTGCAGGAGCCAGAAGGTGTCAGATCACCTTGAACTGGAGTTATAAGTGGTTATGAGTGCTGGGAACTAAACACAGTTCTCTGTAAGAACAGCCAGTGCTCTTAACTGGTGAGCCATTTCTCCAGCAGCCCCATACCCACAAGCCTTTTAAAACAACTGTTTTATTTGGTCATTTTTCTGTTGGTTCTTGAGCTTGTGGGTTATTTTTGTCAGTTTGACACAAGCTAGGGTCATCTAGGAAGTGGGAATGCCAATTAAGAATTGTCTCCATTAGATTGGCTTATAGGCAACTTTGAGAGTATTGTTTGTTTGAGACCTCTCTATGTAACCCTGGCTGGACTGGAACTCCCAATAAAATCTAGGTTGGCTTGGAATTCAGAGATCTCCCAGCCTCTGCATCCTGAATGTTGAGGAAAAAAAGGAATGTGCCACCATGCATTTTTTTTGTTGTTTTGTTTTTTTTGAGACAGGATTTCTCTGTGGCTTTGGAGCCTGTCCTTGAAACTAGCTCTTGTAGACCAGGCTGGCCTCGAACTCACAGAGATCCACTTGCCTCTGCCTCCCGAGTGCTGGGATTAAAGGTGTGCACGGCCACCGTCTGGCTAGGGCATTTTCTTGAATGATGATTGATGTGGAAGGGCCTGTGGTGGTGCCTCCTCTGGACAGGTGGTCCTGGGTTGTATATGAGTCACTGAGAGAAAGCTAGCAAGAAGCATCCCTCCTTGGTCTCTGCTTTAGTTCCTGTCTCCAGGTTCCAGCATTGAGTTCCTACTCTGATGTCCCTCAGTGATGGACTGTGACCTGAGATGTGTATGCCCAACAGACTCTTTCCTCCCCAAGTTGACTTCAGTCATTGTGTTCATCACAACAACAGACAAATTAGAACAATCTCAGTGTCTTCAGCCTGATGTCAGTGATCTACCTTTCCTTTAGTTGACCAGATCTCCTTTGGGGCCTTTCATAATTGTTTCTTAACAGTGAAAAAGGTTCATAAAATTTTTTTAGCCAAGTTATGTCTTGTGAAAGATTGAAATTTTCCATTTTGCTTCCAATATCCATTTTTGTTGATGATTAAGGTTAGCCTTAATGTCCCAGGTCATTGCTGACCTGATGATTTTCTGTTTCAAGTTAATGTTTCTCAGTTTTACATTCTTTCCAGGTCTTCCTTTAGAATGAGCTGGGTTCAAGAGGAAAGCTCTTAAACTACCCAGTTTCAATTCATGATGAATCCGCACTAGTCATAATCCAATTCTTTAACCAACCTCTGCAAATATTAAGATGAATGGCTTTTCCAGCAGTCCCGAGACAGAGGCAGGTGGATTTCTGTGAGTCAAGGCCAAAAGAAATACAGTAAGATCCTGTCTCAACAAAGCAAAACAAAAATAAAAATAGTAACAACAACAACAACAACAACAAAAAACCACTTTTCAGATGCCTTAGCTATAGATTTTGATTTTGATCTTGAGCAGGTCCCTTCTTTGATCTTCATCTATCTATTAGGCAGTATTTTAGTTGCCTCATTATTTTAAGTTTGAAATAAAAACTTATGTTAAGCAGTTAGAACAGGACTTGAGCCCCTACAAGTAGTGAATAAATGTTAGATATTTTTCTCTTTATGGCCTCTATTATTGTTATTATTATTATCATTATTATTTTGGGATAAGTCTTTTTTTGGTTTTTCGAGACAGGGTTTCTCTGTGGCTTTGGAGCCTGTCCTGGAACTAGCTATTGTAGACCAGGCTGGTCTCGAACTCACAGAGATTCACCTGCCTCTGCCTCCCAAGTGCTGGGATTAAAGGCGTACGCCACTACTGCCCGGCTTGGGATAAGTCTTGTAGCTTTGACTGGCCTTGGCCTTGTTTATGTGACCAAGGTGACAACTTCCGAGCCCCCTGCCATCACTTCCCAAGTACAGAGGAGTGTTACCATGTGCACAGGGTTTTGTACATGCTAGGCAATACTCTGCTACTGTTACATCCCCAGCTCCTGACATTTAGTACATATGTATGTATGTACATACGTATGTATACATGTATGTGTGCTCTGGTGCCTGAAGATGGCACTGGCTCTCCTGGAGCTGTAATTATAGGCAGTTGATGTAAGGGCTGCCTCAGGTCCTCTGGAAGAGCATAAAATGCTCTTAACTGCTGAGTCATCTCTCCAACCTCAGCTCCCAATCTCTTATTCTCGAAAAAAAAATAATTGAGAATTTGTTTTCTTGCAGCATTGAGGATGAAACCAGGGTCTTGAGAATTTCTACACATGTATTTGTGTCCTAAATTAACAGTACTTCATTTTCTTTATAGCCTGATGGGTTTTTAACTCCACTTTATAAATGGGTCTGGATTTCACTGTGCAATGTGCAGCCTCCGGGAAATGATGTTCATAAGGCCTCCTTCGTAGGCTTGAGCTAACCTTGCCAGTCAGGACAGTAGGAACGGTTCCTACTGTCAAAAATGAGGATGATCTATCACAACTTTGTCTCCAGTAGTGACTTGTAGCCCAGGTCAATAGAAGTTGGAATGGCACCAACAGTTCATTTTGTTGCTCTTCGTTTGTTTCAGGATGCCACCTAAAAGACTTCGGAGATTTGAATTTTACTAAAGTTCCCAAAGATGATCCATACAATAATCTGGTAGTGTACCCTCGCTCAGTGGGCCTTGCCAACCAGGAACTGGCTGAGGTGGTTAGTAGAGCTGTGTCAGGTGGCTACAGCTGTGTCACTGTAGGAGGAGACCACAGGTAAGCTGGGAGCAAGGATGCTTTGGGGCTCAGTGATTGGCTTATTCCAGCATCCTTACTTGGAGAAAAAGGCACAACAGATGAGACTATGCTCAACACAGCAAGTGTAGATGTGGACTAAGCAAGGTTCTTGAGAAACTGAACTGTTCTGGAGAACTCGTAGGATCCATCCATAGACTGAAGTGACATGTTTTCATAAGCATTTCTGCTGGTACATTTGCTCGTGATCCTTCCTTGGGATGCTAAAACATATTCTCTCTGATAGAGACCCAGTCAGTCCTTTCAGTCTTAGTGAATTGTTCTTTCAAAGTATGAGAAGTGCTCAGCTGAGATCTATTAGGACTAGTTAAACACAGGTAAAATGAAAAACTGAAAAGCACTAGAGAATTTCAGAGGTGGGAGAGTTGTAGGCTGTAGGAGTAGAGTGCAGTGCTAGCATTGACTCATTGGTACATTCAGTTAGGCAGTCCTCCAAAGATGTCATCAGGGAGGTACCACTTATCTCATTTATTGCTAGAAGCTCTGAGGGGCGGAGGTTAGATAACTTGTTCAAGGCCTAATGCCAGGAAGTATCAGAGCTGCCATCGAAATCCACTTTCCCTTTTTGATTGAGTCTAGCAATTTTCCCTGAGATGTTCGGAGAATTTTCTAGATTACTAACAGAAGTTAAACCTTTACTCTTCTGCAGAGGCAAGTAGCTTCCTCTTTAGGAATAAAATTCAGACTCAGGTTCTCTGGAGATGACTAGGCGTTCAGTGGAATCAACCAGAAGGCAGGTCTCTTGCCTCGTACCTCAGCCCCATCTCTGAATGCTTAATCTTGTTTTTTTTCTCTTCCCTTTGGGGTGTCTCACTGGAGACTTCTTCGTTGTGATAGCCACAGCCTTTAGTTTTTATTTTTGTCTATAGCTGTATTGCCAGTTTTTTATTTTTTAAACTATTTCCAGTTCAAAGCTAACACTTGCCAGGGTTTTAGAGTCTGCTAAATTCTAGCAGGAGGGAATAATGTATAGTTTGAATGGCTTTTGTTCAGTGGTGTACACAAGCACAAGTGGCTGTCTTGTAACTTTAATGCCTAACAGCCCCACTTTTCAGGTTTAAGCAGCTTTTACTTGTGTGTGTTGTGCTGGGATTCAAACTCAGGGCTTCACAAATGCTAAGGCAAATGCAGGGCCACTTAGCTACACCTGCAAGTCTGCTTCCTAATTTTCATCTTTAAAAAAAAGTTAATGTAAACTGGGGTGGGGGTGGTGGCGCATACCTTTAATCCCAGCACTTGGGAGGCAGAGGCAGGTGGATCTCTGAGTTTGAAATTAGCCTGGTCTACAGAGCGAGTTCCAGGACAGCCAAAGTTATACAGTGAAACCCTGCTTGAAAAACAAAACTGTTGGGTGGTGGTGGTGCACACTTTTAATCCCAGCACTCAGGGTGGCAGATCTCTGTGAGTTTGAGACCAGCCTGGGGTACAAGAGCTAGTTCCAGAACAGGCTCCAAAGCTACAGAGAAACCCTGTCTCAAACAAACAAACAAACAAAAAACCCAAAAGTTAATGTAAGTTGGATGTAGTGGCACATGCCTGTAGCCCCAGGTTCCTAGGAAGCTGAAGCGGGAGAACTGCCTGAGCTCCTTGGACACTAGCCTAGAAAATATACAAGACCCCACCTCAAACAGTAAAACCCCTTTAGTGTACCAGATGCTTTGGAAGTTAGAATGAAAGGAATTCCACAGCTTTTCTGCAAATTGTTACAGACAAGACCCCATTGCTTAACTAAATTGCATTCACTGGACAAATGTTCGTATTTGAGCTCCTTTTCTGGGTTAGGGGCGAATGGACAAATTAACATGGGTCTGGCATCATATTCTTTTTCCTAACCTTTAATTTTATGTGTATGGGTGTGCTGCCTGCCTGTCTATCTGTATGCCTGTGTGTCTGTAAGCCTGCGATCTGTACACCATGAGAGTACAGTGCTCTCAGAGGCCAGAAGAGGGTGTTGGATCCCCTGGGACTGGGCACTGACTCTAAAGTGTTACCTTTCCATGCTTGGAGTCACTTAAAAGTTAATCTTTGGGAAGTCCAACCGAGGGACTTTTGTCTCACTGGAAGCCAGCCTCAGGCCGGATGCTGCCTTTGCCCTGGGGACAGAGTGTAAGCACTGTTAGCTGAGGTTATCTGTTTCCAGGTCTACTGCCAAGCAGAGGCCTTGAAGATTATTTTATATTTGTTCTTTGCAGCCTGGCAATAGGTACCATTAGTGGCCACGCCCGGCACCACCCAGATCTCTGTGTCATCTGGGTTGATGCTCATGCTGACATTAATACACCCCTCACCACGATATCTGGAAATATCCACGGACAGCCACTTTCTTTTCTTGTCAGAGAACTACAAGACAAGGTAAGTGGGCCAAAAGGGGAAAGTGAGAGGCTTGCAGGGTTATCCTGGGGTTTTGGGAATCTAGTTGAGGTTTGGATGAAGGTGGGCTGAATGTGGCTAGCCCAACTCCTTCACTTGTTATTTAAGTTATTAAGGACCAGGCAGTCAGCTGGATGCTAGGGCCGCCAAGATAACGGTCTCTGTTCTCAGTGGGGGTTCAATAGGAAAAGCAGTTTGTAGAAGTAGGTGATAACTGTAGTACTGGACACTTCCATAGCCAGGAACTATATCAGAGGCTCCCACACTCTAAAACACACTGATTTAGAGGCTAAGTGACCCTGCTTGCCTTTGGGTTCAATTTTTCTGAGCTCTTTAAAAGACAGGACAGTCTATGCTAGGCAGACAAGACTCTATTCCTCCTGAGAAGCCAAGCTAAAGCAATGAAAGATGAAAGAACCAATCTGTAATGTGCAAAGGGGTGGGAAGGGCGGCCAGCATATTCCTGCTACCTAGGTAGTTAATGAGAAGCCAGCCTTAGGAGACTTTTTTTTTCTTCCCCGAGACAGGGTTTCTCTGTGTAACCCTGGCTGTCCTGGAATTCACTCTGTAGACCGGCTGGCCTCGAACTCAGATCCCCTGCCTCTGCCTCTCAAGTGCTGGGATTAAAGGCGTGCACCACCACCACCCAGCAGATTTTTTTTTTAAAAAACATTCTCAAGAAACCTTTATTTTGTAGCTGCCCTTCTGAAACATTTCCACTGAACAGTTTTCTCTCCTAGCTCAAGTGTGTTTTGTGGCATTTTAAACATGCAGTGGACAAGGAAGTGACGTATACTCTTAGAGTAAGAATTTCCTCTCTTCACAGGTACCACAACTGCCAGGATTTTCCTGGGTCAAACCTTGTCTCTCTTCCCCAAGTATTGTGTATATTGGCCTAAGAGATGTGGACCCTCCTGAACAGTAAGTCGATGTAGAGGGTTAGTTAAGCTTTGGGCCTGTCCTGCCTACCAGTATGAAGGCAAGAGTTCTTAAATATACATTTTTTAAAACTAGAGTCTTCCCCTTTTATCTCACCAGTTTTATTTTAAAGAATTATGACATCCAGTATTTTTCCATGAGAGACATTGATCAAATTGGTATCCAGAAGGTCATGGAACAGACATTTGATCTGCTGATTGGCAAGTAAGTAATGGCGGAGCATGTCTACTTCTAGGTCCCAGGAGGACACGGGGCAAACTCTGGGAGAGCAGCATGCTTAAGTCTGTATCTTGAACACAGCAACTTCTTAAATAAAAGCAAAACACAAGACATGTATTTTCAAATACTTTAGAAAGGCATACTATCAAACAAATCATATTCTCCAGGATTTGGGAGGGTTTCATTTAATTCACTGACCAATCCTGCTTCTCATGGATTTTGTTCGTTACCAATTTTGCAAGCATCTTACGATGAGAAGCATTTATTCAGTATTCCATAGTCTCAGCTCCTCCTAGTCTTCATCTGCTTCATCTGAGTTCTGTATTAAGCATAAAACTGCAGGCTAGTTAGGGGTAGTCAGTCTAAGCTGCTAAGAAATCAGTCATTTGCTATGAGGATGTTGCATGTTTCAGTCACGGGATATCTGTACTCATCAGAACTGGAGGGTAAATTTGAAAGCATTAAACTGGATTATATTCAGCTGCGACAACTATAACCTAGATGAAGCTAACTTAATTAGTACATTGTGGAAGTAAAGAATTCCTTATATTGAATTAACTGATGTGAGAGGTTCTACTGCCCTAGGTAACCCAGAAATACACACTGGAGTTTTTCTGAGGCATGCAAGCAACATAAACAGCACTATCCTAAAGTACAATGTAAGAAGTCAATATGCCAATCTGAGTAATTTCCAGGAATAGAAAATCTAGAAATATGCTGGGCTAGTAAAGCCCCAGGACTAGAACAAAATCAAGCTGTAGCCACAGAATGAAGACGACAAGCATAACCAGTTATATATCCTCTCGTCCTTTTCCTTTCCAGAAGACAGAAGCCAATCCACCTGAGTTTTGATATTGATGCATTCGACCCTAAACTGGCTCCAGCCACAGGAACCCCTGTTGTAGGGGGATTAACCTATAGAGAAGGAGTGTATATTACTGAAGAAATACATAAAACAGGTATGTAGTAGTCAAGCCTGCAGTCTGCTAACTACACATATAGAACATGCCAAAATCTTTCCACAGGGGCGCTTTTCTGTGTCTCTGCATTTGTTTTTGGTTAGACTTTTATAGTCCAATATCATATGACCAGGTTAATAGAGTATATAGATAAGAGGCCTCTTTAAATCTGGACTGTACCAAAATATATTAATTCTGAACAGGAAATTATGTCACTCACCACGCAGTAGATTTAATATATGAACAGAATGCCAAGCATGCATTCCCAGTGTCTAAACTGTCTAAAGACAGAGTAAGATAAACAAGGCCAAGCAGCCCATTTTCTCTCATTGTCAGAGGCTGTTGGTTCACTAGGAGCTGTGATTTGGAGTTAAGCTTATCACAGCCAGCTTTTGGAGACTGGTCTCATGCAGTCAATGATGATTAAACTCATGTAGCTGAGGGGGTTGACTCTGAATTACATATCCTGCCTTCATCTCCCAGGTGTTGAGATTACAGGCATGTGCCAGCCACCATGTCTAGCTTTTAAGGTCTCTAGAAACAATTTTTTTTTTTAAAAAAAATCTGGTCACCCTCCATTGTCATTTCTCAGTTGCCATCCATCTTGTTTCCTGGATCTCTTACTATATGGAATTCACTGACTAGGCAAGCTGGCTAGCCAATGAGCTCCAAGATCCACTTGTCTCAGCCTCCCTAACTGGAATTACAGTCACAAAGCATTATGCCTGTGCCTGGCTTTTTAAACACAGGCTCTGAGGATTCTGCTCAGGTCCTCATGCTTTGGACAAGCACTCTGACTTGAGTTAGCTCCCCAGTCTCAGTCTTGAAGTCAGTGTATGTCAATATCTTTTTTCGCTTTAATCTAAGGTAAGCCTTCTCCTGGAGCTTGTTGGTAAGTTTAATAAGAAGGACACCCTTAGAAGAATGACTGACAAAGGATTAATGTGAATTTTAGATTATCAAGAGTAACTACCACATGACTCAATTTCACTAATCATTTCATGAAACTGGGAGACAAAAGTAAACAGAACCCCAAGACTCAAAGACCAAGGCCTATAAGGAATCTTTAAAAAAAAAAAAAAAGTGTAGCCCAGGCTAGCCTTGAACTCATGATCCTCCTGCCTCTTCCTCCTTCAGCAAATCCTACTTGCGTGCGCCACCACAACTGGTGAGGAATCCTTTTTTGTCTTTAAGCAGGGTCCCACTATGTAGACCAGGCTGGCCTTTAACTCAAGATCTGCCTGCCTCTTCCTCTCAAGTACTGGGATTAAAGGTGCAGACCTCATAACTGATGAGAAACCCTTTAGAAATGACTTACCTTGTGTGTACTTGTGGACACACATGGAAGGCAGAAGCCTTGTACTCGACTCTCTTCCACCAAGTCAGGTGTGAGGCTTAGTGGCAGAAGCCTTTACCCTCTGATCCATCTCTTCAGTCTTATCTAGAACAGAAATGGGGATTGGGTCCTAGAGTCTACTAGAACCTTAGGTGAGATAGGACAATAGGAAGACAGACTTATTAGATCCAGAAACATAAATATTGCCAATGATTTTTTTAGTTAACAGAGAACTTGGAAGTTCAGTACTTCCAGGGGAGTTAACAATCTTACCAAGCAGTTGTGGCAGTGGTGTGTCTTGTGTTTCCCTTCTGTTTTGTTGACCGGATATTGTCAAAGACAATTTACTTAAACTAATCCACAGGATGGCAGTAGTCTGGAAACATTCCATCTACATTGTTTTGATGGTACACACCCTTTTGAGGATATTTTAGGATATGCTAGAGGTGCTGGTTCAACCAGTGGGAATATGAAACTAATCACTAGGGACACAAGTACCTGTGCAGGAAATGCTGACAGTGCAAAGTTAACATACTTGTAGTTTTGTAAAATACACTCAATTCTGCATTATTAAGAATGTAAGAGCCACTGTACAGTGTGTTGTGTACCATAATAAACTATTAGGTATTAGAATATGCTTTGACTTTATAGCCACCCTAAATATTCTTACATACTTGTGTTACTGAATTCTAGTTTGTTCAGATCACTCTTTAAGAGGTAGATGAATCCAGAGCAAAATCTAAACTAGGAGGTGCATCTCTGAGTTTGAGGCCAGTCTGGCCTACAGAGTGGGTTCTAACATGGCCAGGGCCATACAGAGAAACCTTGTTTTGGGGAAAATCTGAAGACAAGTAAACCAGATAAGGGGGGGTGGGGGGGGTGGAAGGTAGATATGGACAGGTTCTTTTTTCAGTCCTAATATAATTATTATTTTAACTTAAATAACTTGTGGTCAAGTGGACAAGGTGCAAAGGACTTTAGGTTTTCTTATGTGTAAGAGTGTTCTGCCTACATAATGGATGTACACACACAATTGGTGCCATGGAGATCAGGTGTTGGATCTTTTGGAATTAAGAGCTATAGACACTATTGGGTGTGGAATTGAATCAGAGTCCTCTACCAGAGGAGCAATGGCTCTTAACTGCTGAGCCATCTTGTCAGGTCCTCATGGGTTTTTGAGTCAGGGTTTCTCTGTGTATCCCTGACTGCCCTGGAACTCACTCTATAGACCAGGCTGGCCTTGAACTCAGATTTGCCTCCCTCTGCCTCCCAAGTACTGCGATAAAGGTGTGTGCCACCACCACCTAGCTGGTGTTTTGTTAATTTTTGGCTTTCATGTTTGTGGGGAATGTGAGCCCATGTCAAGTGGACAACTTGTTGGATTGGCTCTTACACCATGTGGGACCCAAGGATTGAATTCAGGCGGTCAGGCTTGGCAAAGGCACCTTTACCTACTGAGCCATCTTGCCAACTACAGAAGGCTGACAGTAGGCAATTTATGTTGGAAAAAGACTTTTTACCAGATGGAACAACCCTCGCAGAAAGCAGCAGCTAGGGAAGTTTCTAAGGTCGTCTTCCATCTTTATCGTTCCAGGGTTGCTGTCAGCTCTGGATCTCGTTGAAGTCAATCCTCATTTGGCTACTTCAGAGCAAGAGGCCAAGGCTACTGCCAGCCTAGCAGTAGATGTGATTGCTTCAAGTTTTGGCCAGACAAGAGAAGGAGGACATATTGTCTATGACCACCTTCCCACTCCTAGTTCACCAGATGAATCAGAAAATGAAGAACGTGTGAGAATTTAGGAAATACTGCACACTGGCACTTCTCACAAGGGCATTTCAGAGCTGCAAGGCATTTAAGGGACAGATATTAAATGGCTGTCTGGATCAATATTGCCTTACTGAGGACATCTGTGCACTTGCAATTGTAAAATTTCCTTTCTCTGTTTGGTGACCAATACTACTGCTGTACGTGTATTTGTAGTTTTTTTGACGTTTACAAGATATTAATGTTATACATGTAAATTTGAAGGAGTCATAAACAGCATTTATTACCTTAGTATATCATCCTGGTCTTGTTGCTGTTCCTTCACATTTATGTGGTTTTCCATTGCCCTCCCTCCCATAGTCTGGCTACACAATGCATTCTTGAACTGTTAGCCCGCAGCAGCAATATATATGCTTAACACCATTCATTCAGAGTCAAGATTCTGGTCCACAATCCCTTCCCTCCAGGAAGTTCAATGGTGTCGAAAGAATTTGTAGTACACCAGACCGACCAGGATGGCTAGCTCCAGTAAGATGATGATGGACAGCAGCAGCTTGTTGGTTGTCACTCTACAAAGACAAGCAGAGTAAGTAGCCATGAGTCTGGGTAACCTATTTCTAGCTGTTTGTAATGCTGGATACAGTGAGGCAGATGGAGTTTGTGTTGTCCTAAGTCCTTCAGCTAGTGACAATCCATGGTGCTCTTCGGCTGTAACTGAAGGACATCACTTAGTACATCACAGACATGTAGGAGACGGGAATATAAATACCAAAATACAAACATGGCTTCTTGATTCTACACATATCCCCCACGTGTATTTCTGCTGCTTTACATATGATCCTATTATACATACAGCTCTGAGGGCACATTGGAAGCAGGGTTGGGGGTACCCTCGATTTCAAAGTTAGGGTCATGGATGGGCCCTGCTTTTAGGTCAAGTAACCAGTGGCCCTGAGTACTGCTTTTTAGTCTCTTGTAAACTTCTCTGTTTCCTATTTCTCCCTCTGCTCTGCTACCTAAACAGTCACTCTCTAAATAATTTACTTCAGATTATCTCACAAGGAATTTGCCACTATTTGGGGAAATTCTACTCCAAGTACTAGTTAACAGAATGGATGGCTGTAGATCTTATCAGCTCACATGTACACAAATACACGCCACACTACTATGCACCCAGGTTAGCCCTAGTGTCAGTACCTCCCCTTTGGCCTTGTTTTTGCTGCTGTTAGTACTTACCTCAGGTTGGTTGTTTTAATTAGTTCACGTGTGCACGCATGTATGCACGCACCACCAGAGTTCACTTGTGGCAGTCAGAGGACAACTCTGGAGATGCATCTACCCCTCAACACACCCCACAGCCACCTTTACCGCCTGCCAGCTTGTTTTGTTGATATTTCTTGCTAACAGGACTCCCTAAAAGGGCCTGCCATGAAAGGCAGGAACTCAGCTCTACCAGTGCTCACGCCGGGTGTTGACCAAGCTGCTCAAGGAGCAGAACAGCATATTGGTTCCTGAGGTCTCCTGAGAAGTGGAGACTGACGTTAACACTGTCCAGCAAAAGGCTTCCCTCTGCTTTAACACGGAACCCTAACCTGAGATCCTAACTGCACAAAACTACATCCTTTGGATGTTGAGTGCTTGTATAGCACTGAGGTTATTAGGACATTTGTTAAGTTACTGTTTTAAACTTTCTTAGTTGAAATATATTAAGTCTCGAGAAGTTGTAGGGGGTTTTGTTTTTTTTGAAACTTACTTTCTGGACATTGAGCGGAGAATCTTTCGGCTTTTGCTCAAGTTTTCATTTGTGTTTACCAGCTGAAAGAGAAAATAACCATCATTTCTTCCTCTTTTCAAGAAAATTCTATAGAATTTGAACAGTGGACACTTAAAGGTCTTTCTTAAGACATGCGAGGAAATCCAATGAATTTAATGGCTTATACCTGAGTATAAGTGAAGGAACCTAGAAAGGTCAAGGCGTGTGGGTGCTCATCAAGGAGGGAACCACTGTATCTCATTGTTCCTGTAGGAGTGGGTGCTGTGAGTAAGCTACAGAAATGCTAAAGGCATCTCAGGACATGGGAAGCAGAGGCAGGCTCCGTGTGTTGAAGACAGTCTGGTCTACATAGTGAGTTCCAGGTTACCCAGAGCTACAGAATGAGACCCTGTCTCACGAGAAGGAAAAAAAAAAGAGAATAGTGCCACAGTTATAAGATCCAACTTTCTGACTGCCAAATAGGAAGGTTTCCTCTGTACCTGGCCTGTGACTGCAGGATAACTTAAGATTTAAATTTTGTCAGTCAAAACACTAGGAGAGCCTCTTGAGTTGGTGTTTGCTTATTTTTTCTTTTTAAGGGTTTATTTTATGGGTATCTTACGGATAAATGACTTCTTTGTGGTCTAGCATGGTGGCACACAACTTTAATTCCACGAGGAAGAAGCAGGAGGATCACTGCATCCCAGGCTTAAACGAAACTCAGTCACACACACACACACACGTGTGTGTGTGTGTGTGTGTGTGTGTGTATTATCTGTGTGAGAAGGGAGGGTACCTTCCTTGGTTGCTCTCCACCTTACTAAGAAGAAAGGATCTTTCAAATAAACCTGGCCACACTGGCTGGCAACAAGCTCCAAAGAACTAGTGAGCAATATCTAATCCTCGCCCTACAACTCTGGCATTACAGATAATGAGCTGCTACTTTTATTGACTGACCCATCTCCTTGGCCCTGTAAAATTAATTCTTGGGGAATTTTTTAGCCAAGCAATTTAAAAATTAAGAAAAGTATAGGGGTGTGTGTGAGAGAGAAAGGGAGGGTTATTCCCGGAATTTAGACCTGCTGTAGGAGGACCCACCTACTTTACAGATTGCCCAGACTTACTCTATTCTTGGTACGTTCCAACTGTTCCCGTTGTTCCCCCAGCTCTTCTATGATTTCTGTACCAATCTGGTCAGTTTCTGTGGCAATCCGATGAGAACGCTCAATGCTTTGGGTGGCCCGGTTCAGGCTTTCTGTGCCTTGTAGAAGCAATGCTCTTTGAGATTGTAGCCGATTCTGACAGGAATAGGGAAGGGAAGTGTTAGACTTGTTTATTCTATTATAAATGTATTATCAATACATTCCTTGTGACCTTCTTTTGTAAAAGGGATATAGTGAGCAATCATTTCATTAATTTTTCTTTTATATCTGCAGGGCATTGGTTCTAGGACACTCCTGCTGAAGTCCCATGTGTAAAATAGTATGGTATCTGCATATTAACATATATATACACCTTCCCAATACATTAAATCATCTTTAGATTAATTATACCTGATGAAAGGTAATCTTATGTAAATAGTTATTTATGGTTCAAGAGAATCATGGCCAGAGAAAAGATGTTCAGCATATATGAGAAAGTTTTCTAAGATTTATGTGCATGCTAGGGTGCATGGATGCTAGAAGAGGGCACTGGATCCCTCAGAGTTAGAGGTTTTTTGAGACAGGTCTCACTGTATAGTCCTGGCTGACTTCACCTCACAGAGATCTACCTGCCTTTGCCTCCCAAGTGCTGGGATCAAACAGGCATGTGTCACCAGGCCTGGGTAGATGCAATATTTTTTTCAATCCAAGGTTAAGTATCCAGCTGCAGTAGGTATGAAGGTCACAGACTAAAGAAGTGTGTCCCACTGCCTGCTGTATTTCCGTGAGTAAAGAGAAGAGACTGAAAAAAAAAAAACCTGGAGCATTTTCCCCATGGACCAGCTGAAGTCTACCATAACATGTAACTTGTTGGTTGCTAGCAATGTCAGCCAGTACTCAGACTGGGCCAGGGGTGGAGCAAAGTGACCTGATAATGTAAATAGCCAAATAGCCTGCGACTTTAAAACTATTTCTTTAAATATTTACTTTTTTTTTTCTTGGTCTTACTGTAATTCAAGCTCAAACTCATCATGACCCCCCAGGCTCAGCCTCCTCCAGTGTCTGTCGTCATACCTGGCTGCCCTTTAACTTTAATAGTGCCACAAGTAAACAGCTAACTTCTAAAACTCTGGAAAATGACTAGTTCACCAACAATAGGCTTGACTGGTATTGAGGACTTAAGGACCATATAAAGCACTCTTTCTCAGCACAGATCTGAGGCATTAAAAGCCAGAGACATTGCCACACTCTTAACAACAACAACAAAACCCACAAAAACTTATGTGGCTAACCTCTGTTGGTGAACTTCACCTCATGCCAAACAGCACTCTGAAGTGAACACGCTGGTGACTGGCTCACAGAGAAGGGAGAATCTGCTGCCCTAACTTCCCAGGAGCTCTAAATTTTAAAGTCCCCACTGTCCTCTATAATCCTAAACAGCATGACGACAAAAGCAGCCTAGGTCAGGCCAGATTTAGTAACTATGGGCAGGGATGGGTGCAGTATTAAGCTCTGACCTATTTGAAACACACACAACCAAGAGGGGCTCAGCTCACAGAGCTTATTACAGGGCAAGTGGCAAATGGCACAGATGTCATCAAGAATTCGGTTCTCAGGAGGCAGAGGCAAGTGGATCTCTTGAGTTTCAGGACAGCCAGGGCTACATAGAGAAACCCTATATGGGGGGAAAAGATCTTGGGCTTAGGTAGTGCACACCTTTAATCCCAGCACTCAAGAAGCAGAGGTAGGAGATCTCTTGAGTTCAGGGCCAGTCTGATCTACAACAACAAGTTCACGAACAATATACACTGTCTCAAAAAAATTTTTTTTTTAAAAAGTAGATTCTTAGAGCAGAATAAGGATATTTATTTCACAGAAAGCATAAAAGAAAAAATCACCATGGGTCAAATAAAACCAAGTGTGTATGATGCATGCTTGTAATCTTAACAAGGAGGCAGAAGTGGGAGGATAGCTCCAATTCTGAGGCCAGTCTGGTCGATATAGTGAGTTCAGTTCAGCAAAAATGGGGGCTGGTAAGATGGCTCATTGCCAACCAAGCCTGAAGACCTGCGTTCAATAATGGAGACCAGCAAATTTTGTCCTTTGACTTCCACACATGTGTTTATACATGAATACAAAATAAATTATGTAATAAACAATAAATAAGTAGGGATGGAGAGATAGCTCAGTAGTTAAGAGCACTGGCTGTCTTCCAGAAAACCTGGGTTTAATTCCTAGCACCCACCTAGTGGCTCACAACCATCTGGAACTCTAGTTCCAGGAAATCCAATGTCCTCATTTAGCCTCTATGAGAACTGCATGTACATGGTAAACAGACATGCAGGCAAACACCCATACATATAGAAATAAATGGAGTTTTAAAAAAACACAAAATTATATTAGCTGAAAGGAGGAAAAACAATTTTTAAATAAAATATACAGTTCTAAATGATTAGGCTAAAGAAAGCAAGAAAAGACAGCGTCACATAAATCAACCTCAGACAGACATGGAATAGCCCTACTGAAGGTAATATGTATTATCCACAATGACATATGGACTTGGGAAGGGTGGCAAATGCCATATGGTCTCCAGCTACTCAGAATGCAGAGTCAGGAGGCTCAACTAGGCATCTGAGGCAAGTTGGCTACAACGAGAATCCCCTTGCAAGAAAACTTACAAGTTCTGAAATTAATAAATGTAAAACAAATGTTAGACCTTTTTAACCCCCGTTTTTGAGGGGAAAGTAGCAAATGACCAGAGTAAATTTTTACAACTTCTGTTTCAACAAATTCCATTTCCCTTTTTCCAGCCTGCCTTCACAGGTGTACTCACACGCATCCATTTCAAACTTGTTCCTTAAAAACAAAACAAAAAACAAACAACAAAAAATAACCCCGAAAACCTAAAATCTAACTAGATTTTGGGAATATAGCTAAGAAAATGATTCTAAAATTTATATAAAAGAAGAAAAGTTCAAGAAGAAAAGGAATTAGATCAATAGGTCAAGATAGAATCTAGCCAGGAAGAATTTCTAAGTTTGCTAAAAAAACAAAGTACTGTTCTTTATCTGTATTATCTGTATGCACACAAAGAAATCTTGGAAGACCGGAATTAAAAAGAGCAGATCCCAAAGGGGAGAGTGGGACTAGATGTGGGGAAGAGGCCACGAGCAGGAAAACAAAGCCTCCAGCGTGAGCTGCCGGAACTGTTGCCCTTCTAGTTCTCGTACCACAGGCCCTTAAGGGAGGAGCAGCTACCACTGCTCACTCTTACTAAGCACTTACCACTTACCAAATGCTCATTCTCTAAGGCATATGCACCATACTTCACATCTCCTCGGCCTCCAGGTGTGGCTGTCAAAGGTGTGCTTCTCACCTCGCGATGGAGTTTAGCAATGTCCTTCCGGTAGTTTCGAAGTTTAGACATCATGGGATTACGGAAAGTCAGGGGTGCATACCGTAGTTCTTCCTCCATTTCTGCCAACTAGGAAGGCAGAGAGGAGTAAGTAGACAGCCTGGTCTTTCCCTAACCTGGGCATACGCTAGTTTAAACTTTACCACAGGATACCAAAATAGCAACTCTATTTTGTGGCAGGGCCAAACACCATGCTCACTTTAAGTACCTGAAGGAGTTTCTAGTAGACACTCAAGGAAGTATGTTATGGGGCTGGAAAGACAGTAAAGTGCTTGCTTTGCAAAGATGAAGACCTAAATTAAATTCTCAGAAACTATGTAAATAAAGTGGGGGATGGCAGTATGTACTTATAATCCCAGTGCTGGCCAGTATAGCCCAGTATAGCCTACTTAGCAAGTTCCAGGCCAGTGAGAACCTGTTTCAAAAAAGAATAAAGAAAACGGCAAATTGGCTGGAGCCTGAAGAATGAGATCACATGAACGCGCACCCACATATACATGTAAACTTCCACCACAAGCTAAGGATGTGATGAATGCACCCAGGGATACACCCATGGTAGAGTGCCTACCTACCAACACCATATGCATAAGGACCTAGGCTCTATACCTAACACTGTAAATAACACACAGGTCCCATGAAGTATACATCTCTGCTACTAAGTTTAACAAAGGTCAGTTACTGATCATAGTGGGCAGCTTCAGGAAAGGCATGGGAATGCCCTACTATTCATATCAGGAATGCATCATCAAATGCTTGTACTTCAAAAATCTTCGAACTTTACCTATCTGTATTTGTTAAGCCCCCTTCACACCCATTCCCACCAGTCAGCCTCATTTATTAAGTGTTGATAGTGGTGTTAACTCAGCAGGATCTAGAATCACCTAGGGGACAAATTTCTGGACACACCTGTTATCAAGGACAGCCTCTGGGATGATTCTGATTGCATTACTCAAGGATGCGAAGGACTGACCATTGTGGGTGGCACCATCCCCTACCCAGGATCCTGGACTGCATGGAGAAAGAGTTGAGCAGTAGCATGCATTCACATCATGCTGCCCAGGTTCTGCTGCCTCACCTGTCTACGACAGGGGACTGGAGCCCTGCACTGTGAGCCAGACAAACCTCTCCTTTAACATGCTTTTGTCAGTACTTTATACAATAACAAAAGAGAACCTAAGAGTTACAAACAGTCCAAATCAAGATGTGTAGACAGGAAAAGGTTACCTGTTAAGTCATAGTATTTATAGAACAGACCAAAACCAAGTACAAGAAACAAGGACTTGGTCCCTGTCCTCACCGTTTCATTTGCTTCCTGTTGCTTTTCATCAAAATCTCTGACCAGCTTCTTCTTCTCTTCTAGAAAAGACAAGTGCATTCCAAACGTTTATTACTGCTTCTGTGCATTTGTAGAGGCCATTCCCACTGCTTAGAATAACCTTCCCATTTGTCCCTGGGTGGGGGTGGTAACACTTAACCCCCTAGAGGCTTAGAAACATTTGGAGACTTACTCTCACTGTGCCTGAAGAATGCCTACTGCACTGGCATTTAGTACTCAGGAAAATATTTCTGCTGAGGACAAAGTCTAGCCTAATTATCTGGTTCTAAAGCCAACAGCATCCTATTACAGGTTTAAATTAATATTCACGTCTAACCTTTTCTCCTCCCACCCTCATGGAGGGGCAGGCACTCTCGCATCAATAGGAATGTCTACCAACACTGGGTTTCCAAAGTGAGTCTGTAATCACCACTACTCTGCAAAAACAAACTCAAAATTCACCCCCTCTGCTCATAGTGTGATGCATCTCTCTCACCCGTGGTGGCATGGACAATGACTTAAGCGTGAGACTGTCATTCCTTTCTCAGCCCTTCACGTGTCAGCTAAATTGCTGCACACATTTGTTTGCTTATTTGCTTAAGCAGGCTCTCCCTATGTTAGCCAGGCTGCCTTCAACTTTGAATCCTCCTCGCTTAGTCTCCCAAATGCTAGAGTTATAGGTGAGTCCAAACACTCCTGATGTTTTGTCTTTAACAGAAACTACTGATCTTCCTTCCCTTTTAGCAATAAGAGAACAAGCTGGTTTCAAAGTTATAATATCTAAATGAATATTATTTCACCTTTACTATGTTTCTTCTGATTATTTATAATATGAAGATTTTTCCACTTAAAATATACATTTCCTTTAAAGCTAACTGTATTAGACACATATCTTCCATGAATATATTGATAAAGGAAGAATGTCTAAATAACTAAAAATGGCACCTGACAGAGTAAAAAATGACTGAGGTATTTGGAATGCTGTCACCTGGTAAACCTTTGTAGTGGGGAGAGCCCTGATTAGTCAGGGGAATTTGGTTCTGGAACTAGCATAGGACCTGCCTTAACATGAAAGCATGGCTAATTTTCTTCATTTCTGTGGCTATAAAATAGGGAAGCAGATCATCCCTTCATAGCTAACAAGAAGCAATCAGTTTTATTTGAGAAGAATTTGAATTTCTAGCAATGTATGCATCCACTGGGTGTGTTGGTTTACACCTTTAACACCCTGCAGAGGCTGGTGGATCTGAGGCCAATCTGGTCTACGAAGTGAGTTCCAGAGCTTAAAAAAACAAAAACAAAAATAAAAACCAAAATCGTTCACCTGAATGAGCTACATGAGGAAACCTATACATGATCTACTTATTACAAAGTTATCATAACTTAACAAGAGTTTCTGAACTCAATTTTTTTTTCGAGATAGGGTTTCTCTGTAGCTTTGGAGCCTGTCCTGGAACTAGTTCTTGTAGACCAGGCTGGCCTCGAACTCACAGAGATCCGCCTGTCTCTGCCTCACGAGCACTGGGATTACAGGCGTGCGCCACCACCACCCAGCTTCATTTTTTTAATCTTTTGAGACAGGGTCTCATATAGTTCGAAGCTCACCACTTCCTCAGTAGTCAAGCATGACCTCTTGCCACCACCTCCCAACTCCCCACTTACTAGGCCCACCCACTGCTGGTTGGCACTTCCTTAACATACACAAGGCACTCCCAGCAAACTAGTCTTCATACTGCTCACAAAACAAAAACTCCAAACAAAATAAACAAAGCCTAATGATCCATTACTTAAAAAAAAATACAAATGGGGAAAAGTTTAGCCCTGGCAAATGGTCACACATCTTGACCATCTATGATATAACTGAGATGGACACCAAAGCATGTCACTGTTCCTGAGAGGTGTGTTTTGAGCCACCAATAATGAAAAATACTTGCAATCAAGAATGGTCACTTGCACAGAGCAGTAAAACACTCTTATGTAATAACACCCTCTTCGTGACCCACACTAGAAAGTGCACAGCACAGTATTGTATACATACCTGTATCCCAACCCTAGTTTGGATCTTTCTATAACTGTGCCATTCTTTTTTTTTTTTTTTTTTTTTTATTTTCAAGACAGGGTTTCTCTGCAGCTTTTGGTTCCTGTCCTGGAACTAGCTCTCGTAGACCAGGCTGGCCTCGAACTCACAGAGATCCGCCTGCCTCTGCCTCCCGAGTGCTGGGATTAAAACTGTGCCATTCTTTATTATTCATTTACTCGAGGCAAATTTTTTTTTTTTTTTTTTGGTTTTTCAAGACAGGGTTTCTCTGTAGCTTTTGGTGCCTGTCCCGGAACTAGCTCTTGTAGACCAGGCTGGCCTCGAACTCCCAGAGATCCGCCTGCCTCTGCCTCCCGAGTGCTGGGATTAAAGGTGTGCGCCACCACCGCCCAGCGAGGCAAATTCTTGAATAACTCAAGAAAGTGACAGTGGCAGGGAGAGGTAGCATTTGATGAGGGGAATGCTTTCACCAATTCTGTGTCACTGGTATCTTCACTCGCTCTGGATGGAGCTGTAATTCTGCCTGACCTTATAAAACCCAAGCGTCTTATTACGAGTGCCCTACAACTATATACTATTCTTCTAGGTAATGTATTACCTTTCAAAACAGAACTTCATGTTTGAGCTCCTTTATGGAGTCCTAGATTTAAAACAAAGAGAAGGCATAAGAAAGAAACCATTCCTTTTGGTGAAGAAGCTAGAAAAGCTCTTTCCAGTCTTGGCTCCAATATTACCAAAAAGGACCACAGCCATGCACAGGCAATGCACTGTATGAACTGTGACAGGTGTGTGCCCAAGGACAATGCCATCAAGAGGTTCAGAACACTGTAAAGGCTGCTGCCTGCCGTTGGGGACATTTTCAAAGAGAGTGTCTTTGACAATTATGTGCTTCCCAAGCTCTATGTCAAGCTGCATTACTACGGGAGCTGTGCCATTCACAGCAAGGTGGTCAGGAATCAATCTTGTGAAGCCGGAAGCCCTAACACCCTCACCATGATTTAGACATGCTAGTGCTGCCCCTCGACCTCCACCAAAGCCTGTTAGGATGGGAACACATCTGCAAAAAATAGATGCTGGAAAAATATCCAGAAGTCAAAAGAGGCTTGTCTGAGCAGCCACTAGCTGCTTGCTTATGCTTTAGTCTTACCCACCAGTCAACATTACAGCTAGGATGGATCTCAGAGATTACCAACTCCATTTTACAACTTCAGAAACTAGAACCTGGACAGCCATGTTCCCTAAGTGGCATGGTCCGCACGGTGGTCACTGCTGCTTGATTTATTTTTAATGATTCTCGTTACTGGGAAATTTTGTAAAGGATAAAAACTTGTACAATGGTAGTTTCTCTACACAAAAATTCTTTGGAAATCAGAATGGTACAGTACAATGGAAAAAGAGTTAAGACATCAGGACCTTACCTTTTGGGAGCATTGAGGGGAACAGGCCCATACAGTAAGACTAAGAAACTGTAGTAGGGTGTCTGCTCCCCAGAAGTCCTTTTCCCACAGTCAGGCATTTGGATAAGGGTCTCCATTCCCTTGGGAACTTAGGAAAGTTCCTGCTTGATAATGCAGTTATTCTTCTTATCCCTGGCAAGTGGAACTTATGGCCCTTCTGTAGCAGATGACTGGTGCCTATTGTCAAGATCAAGGCTAGATTCCTCAACAACCCCTGATCTCAAGCCCCTCGTCTCCCACTCAATTCTATGTGCAACTATACAGTATAGGTGTAATATTTTCTCAAATTAAAGGCCACTGGCAGCCAACCTGATTCAGCGTCAAGTTTTGTCTGTTTCCTTGTCTCCCTGCCCCCCAACTCCACACATTCACTTTGGAACCTGAACCCCCACCAAAGTAGGTCTCTGGCACCTAAGGCCAAAGGAATATGTATGTGGTGACATTAGCTTTAAGAAGTGAGTCTCTTGACTTGGAATCCAATTCTTCTGTATATGGCGATGTAAAACTGAAGGACGTTAGAGCATACATCCTTTAACAACCAATAAAATATTCTAAAAACAAAAACAAAAAAATCTCTTTTAGGAAGCTAGAATCCATGCTAAAATCAACCACAAAGCAGAATTGTATAGTGGGAACGATGGGCCCCCAAACCAAGAGTGAGCCACTGGAAGCAATATGCATATACCTCATCTGTCAGATGTGAGTGAAGGGGGAGGGTCAACTGCTTCATTTGATAAAGGGGTTAGCATCATACTCTGGAATTAAATGGAAACAGGCTTTGAAAACAGCTAGAAAAGGCTCAAGTTAATGCGCTATGAAGGTTGTCGCCCTCCCCTTATATACTGGCTCATTAGACAGTGAAAACCTTCAGTTTCATCAAGACCATTTGCTTCGAGCACACTAGTGTGACACTGCTGTGGCCTACGGGTTCTATCTGTAGACTAACAATGTACTTATGCTATCTGACCTAAGAACAAAACATCAGCTCTCTGCAGCTGTTGCATTTGTAAGTGCAATGCAGCAATAGTGACTGCAGAGGGCAGTGTGGGTAATGCGTGGGATAAAGAGATCAGTGATTATCATACATGGTAAGACTGTCACTGCCACAAAACCTTCCTAAACTAGGACACACAGTGACAGCTATCCTTCGAGGCCAAGAGTGAATACAGACTATGCTTTGGGGAAATAAGCATCTGTTTTGCTTCGGTTGTTTTAATAGGTGTATATATCAATGTGAAGAGTAATGAAAATGTGAAAAATAAAATTATTCTGTTTACTCAGCTATTTTCTTCTAAGACCTCATAGTACCCTTAACAACCCAAAATGATTTTCACAGTAATTTAACAAATATATAATTCTTTTTTTTTTTCTTTTTCTTTTTTTTTTTTAAAAGACAGGGTCTCACTGTGTACCCCAGACTGGCCTTGAACTGCCTCCTAAGTGTACACTGCCACACTCAGGTTACGATGTGCTGGGTACTACTCCTGGGAGTTTATGATACACACGGAACAGAACAAAATGCTATTTCATTTCTAGTTCGTAGTTCAAACTTAAGCCAGCACCAGAAATCCTTCCGAGCGCAGTCAAGAGAGACACCTGTCAAGACAGTTACTGATCTGTTTGCCGGGGTGGGGCCTGAGCATGTGCATCTAACAAGTTCCCGGGTGGGGTTCTCGGTGCTCATTTGTAGACCACACTTCCAAACTCCTTTTCTAGTCACAGAGAGACAAACAATATGCTACATCATAAATGTGTAAAGTGCTGAGTACATTAGAAAGTGTTCTGAGACCAGGCATAGTGGTGCACACTTTCAATCTCAGCACTCAGGAAGGTTTTTATGAGTTCCAGGTCAGCCAGGGCTACATGGAGAAACAAGCAAAGCAAAAATCAAAACCAAACAAACAAAAAAGAGTATCCTAAGAATAGCTGTATAAAGAGTTAATAAATGTAAATAAAAAGAGCAAATTCCCAGATATTAATAATAGCTAGTAGCTCTCACTACTACCAGATGGTATTGTTAAGGGCTTTACATACATTAAGTCATTTGCCCCTCACAAAAATCCCAGGAAGTTAGATGCTATGTTTTATTTTTAGAGGAAACTAGTTTGGTTAAAAACACTTGAAAGGTCACACAGCTACTAAGCCAGTCTGAAGTCAGTCTTTCTCTTTCTCCACCTGCCCCCACTCACCATAATGTATATAAAATCTAGTCTAGAACTCTCTATGTAACTAGGTAGACCAGGCTGGCCTTTAACTCCCACAGATTCTCCTGTTTCTACATCCCAAGTGCTGGGGTTAAAAGTATTTGCCACTGGCAAATTCTTGGTTTTTACTACATTTACTATATTAATAAATTCTTCATAATGGTTTTATTTATTTATTTATTTATTTTGGTTTTTCAAGACAGGGTTTCTCTGTGGTTTTGGAGCCTGTCCTGGAACTAGCTCTTGTAGACCAGGATGGTCTCGAACTCACAGAGATCCGCCTGCCTCTGCCTCCCGAGTGCTGGGATTAAAGGCGTGCGCCACCACCGCCCAGCTTCATAATGGTTTTAATGGCAGAAAAATATTTTGTCAGGCTAGGTACAGAATACACTCTACAGGTAGACAGTCCCATCTAAAACTCAAACGAAACTGTTCCTCATATTTAAGTTCCTCCACTCAACTGATCACGTGAGAAAACACGGAAACGTCAATCTTCCTACTCGAATCCACTAGTCTCATAAATCTGCCTCAGAACCACCTGTTGGATTTAAGGGCTCACTTTCCAGAGTCCCATGCTTACCTAGTCAACTGCCACGGAAGCTCCTAACACAGTCTCATATCCATCCCGTCTCACATCCTCTAGCCAGCTACCGCAGCCTTGCTTCGGAAATGAAATCCACATTACTCAGCTGCTTAGCTTCCTTGCGGATTTCCCCTACGACATCCAAAAGTCTTGATGGGACACAGTCTAGTTCCTCTTCGGTGTGGCTGTGTGACTTCCCTCACTTCCCGCCTGTCTCACCCATAAGCTAAACTCTATGTTTAGAATTATTTAAAACTTATCATTGCCTACCAAACGATCAAACTCTTACATCCCCAACCCCTAATCTCACGATTTTTAAAAGTCGTCTTACTAAAACACAGGACCGCAGACTTAACCTCCTATGCCCCTGGGAGAGGCAGATAACTAAGAATTTGAGGCTCTAGGACATGAAAGGATCTCTAGGAGACGACACCCTAATGTCTATCCCTTTGCACGCCCCGTCTTAGGACAAGTGGCTGCAGGAGTCCCTGGGCGTCGGGGGCAGGACTACAGCAGGGGGCGTGCCCGAATGGGAAGCGGGGAGCCGGGGGTCCACATCTGGGAGGACCGCACCGGGCGGAGTTCTCCTGGTCTGGCCCCGCCCCCGCCTCACCGGTCCCCGCGGTCCCCAGCAGTCGCTCGGGCACCCCTCGTAGGTCTTCCAGGAGGCCGCGGAAGATCTCGTGCAGCTTCTCGAAATGCTCGGAGGAGGCGGCGGAGGTGGCCATGGCGCAAGCTGCACGTGACCGTCGGCCTCTGAGACTCCGGGCGCAGGGCCCACTCCCTCCTCAGCGATCAGCTGCCCGGTCCCGAAGCCATCATCGCGACAGCCGCACCTGGGCCGCCGGAACCAGGCGCTTCCGGGGTCCTTCGAGCAGGATGCCCTGCCCTTGCTGTCACCGCACGGGCGCCGGGCACCAAAGCCTGACGGAAAGCCGGGGAGGGAACGTCTCCCGGTTACTCCAGGGGCGCGGCGCCGCGGCGGGGACGAGCAGCTTTCTCCGACGTGGAGACAGCCAGCTGGGCTGGGAAGGTTCCAGGCGAAGGGCCCGAGGAAACCCGCGGGACGGGCGCCTCGGCCGCCTCATCCGGGCCCACCGGCCCTGTAGTGCATGCTGGGGGTTGTAGTTGAGTGAGGTTGCACTGTGCAGGGGCGTGGGAGGCCAGCCCTGTTGCGCAGTGACTGGAAAGCACTGGAACCTCTACATCATCCTTGTTGTCACCGCAGTTCGTTCTGCCACTACTTCTGCTAAATGTTCATTCTTAGCCCTAGATAGATAGGTGAGCAGAGTCCTGCCTGCCCTCGAATGGAAAAACACTATTATTGGGGAGATTAAGTGGACAGGGTCACGTGCTTTCAGAAGCGGAAACTAGGCTGTGTGATTCCAAAACACACTCACAGCTTCTAGGGGCTGAGCCAGTCTAAGTTCATTAGGCTGTCCTGGGTTCTCACAGCAGGTTAAGCATAGATAAAGTGTGCAAAGATCAAGTCATATATTGAAAAAAATAGATTTTTATCTCTGTCCTTGGGTAATTTATGATCTGGTGTGGAAGACAGACCCGTGTAGCCGTGTCTTATCTGCCGTTAAGTGAAATATATCAACAATCATGAAGTCCTTCCCGGCCTTCCATGGGTATTTGTTTCTATGTATGCTGCTGACGTGGTTTGCACAAAGAGCCTGCTCTCAAAAGTTTGCGTGAGAGTTCAGTATTTATACATGGATTATATATATATATATATATGGGCTGCGGGTGTAACCGGGGAGTACAACACTTCTCTAGCATAAGCAAAGCCCTACATTCCATTTTCCAAGGTGTGTAGGGGAGCGGGTAATGTTTGGGTTATTTTTATATTTGAGGCCGTGGGTTTTGCTTGCTTGGATTCATTGATCATTGAATTTAATAAAATGTAATATGTGTTGTGCAGAGATGACAAAGGCTGAGGTTGTTAGTGGTGGTGCAAAGTTTTTTTTGTTTTTTTTTTTGGTTTTTCGAGACAGGGTTTCTCTGTAGCTTTGGTGCCTGTCCTGGAACTAGCTCTTGTAGACCAGGCTGGCCTCGAACTCACAGAGATCCGCCTGCCTCTGCCTCCCGAGTGCTGGGAGGTGCAAAGTTTTGATAGGCCAAAAGTAGTGTTACACACTTTTAATCCCAGCACTCGGGAGGCAGAGGCAGGTGGATCACTGAGTTCAAGTACAGCCTGGTCTACAGAGCCAGTTCTAGGACAGCCAGGACTACCCAAAGAAAATAAAATTATAAAATTAAAACATGTGTGAGTGTAAGTGTACTGCCTGTGGAGGCCAGAGGAGGGGGTTGGATCCCCTGGAGCTGGAGTTACAGGTGGTTGGGAGCTGCCGGTCTTGCATGTAAGAGTCATGTGATCCTAACAGCTGTACCATCTCTTCAGCCCCAAGTCTTCTATTTCTCCATCATAGAAACAAAGAGAATCTGCTATGACCAAGAGCTGTGGAAACAGTGACCTTTGGAAGGTGGCATAATAGGTAAGTAGGAAATAGACGGTTTGATGATCACAACCCAAACGAATGGCACGTGACTTGCTGTTGTGCTGCAATGACTCTGGGACACGTGATCCTTTAGGGCGGGAATAGCTGCATAACTACAATAAGTGTTTTCTTTAGATTACAATTAAACTTTTGTTTTATTCTTACAGTTATTATCTAGAACTAAAAACATAATTTAAAAGAACCTTTATTTTCATTGACAGTAGAATATAAATTAAGTAAAATATTAATTCAGTTATTCACTGTATTATCAAAAGTTTTCCAATTTCCCCATAAACTCATTTTTAAGTATATATTTTAATGGTCAGAACAAGCCCACCAGAATTCTTAATTTACAAATATTAGACATTAAAGATTGTGGTCTTTCACACAAGATGACTTATGTGTAGGCACCTGTGTGTGCATCTGTCTGTGTACCACATTTGCCCAGTGCCCATGGAGGTAGATGAGGGTGTTGGATCCTCTAGAACTGAGGTTCTAGATGGTTATGAGCTTCCATTTAGGTCCTCTGGAACAGCAGCCAGTGCTAAGCCATCCTGTCTCCCCACCCCCAATTGACATCTTAATATTGTTAAGCTAATGTAAGAGAAAGATTATAAAATAAACTGTAATCAGCCGGGCGGTGGTGACGCACGCCTTTAATCCCAGCACTCGGGAGGCAGAGGCAGGCGGATCTCTGTGAGTTCGAGACCAGCCTGGTCTACAAGAGCTAGTTCCAGGACAGGCTCCAAAAACCACAGAGAAACTCTGTCTCGAAAAACAAAAAAACAAAACAAACAACAACAAAAGAATAAACTATAATTACCAGTGTCAGACCTTAGAATAAATTTTCTAAATAAAGACATGTTAATTTTTCACTTTTGTGCTTTGGACTTTTTCTACACACACACAGTATTCAAAAGTGTAGCTTTCTATAGGTATCTATTGTTATTTTTCAGTTGTGGTTTAGATTTTTTTTTTCATTTTTTTTCTTCTTTTGTTCTGAGATAGGGTTTCTCCGTATAACAGCCCTAGCTGTCCTGGAACAAGCTCTATAGACCAGGCTGTCTTCGAACTCACAGAGATCCGCCTGCCTCTGCCTCCCAAGTGCTAGGATTAAAGGCGTGCGTCACCACCGCTCGGCTCAGGATTCTCTTTTTCTAACACTGTTCCCTGCTGCACATGTGCTTCTCCATGACTGATTGACTGATTACTTCATGCACAGCGGCTCCTTCTCTTTGCAGCCGTACTCATTAATAGCAAAGACTCCACCTGGGTTTGCTCCACTCTGGTAATTGTCTAAACTATACTGATTTAGGAGTTTTCCTTTGAAGCTGCCGTGAATTGTGTGGAAATACTCTCAACTTCATGAACACACAAGAAGATGCACAAGGATCAACAGTGACGAGGAAAAGGTCTTTCCTTTTCTCATTGCCTAAGAGAAACAACGGCACAAAACAGAGGTCTCCATGGGTCTGGGGGTCAGTAGCTGAAGCCAGCTTCTCATAAGGCTTCGTGACCTCCTTACTGGGCTGAGAAACAGTAGGAAATGACACTTTAGCTTTATTTTTATTTCTGCCCATCAAATCCACAAACTTCTTAGAGAAGAAAGCTCGTCTGTGGTCCGGACATGGGAAAGTATTTCATGAGCAAATGTTCAGACTGCCAGATTGACTAAAGACGTTCCTCTAAGTATCCCATCATTGGGGCCACAATGGCCTGCTGTTGGGCCAGGTCACCGGACTCCTGGGGTTCAGCTGAGGTTGCAGTGAAGCTCTTCAAGGAGAGGTTGGTTGCGAGTAGCTACATCTAATCTGCACTGCCATGCACCATCCTTCTAGGGCTTCCATTCTCCGAAGAATAGGTTTCCAAAGGAAAACAGGAACTGCGTAGGTCATATAAGGGTCCTCTATCTCCGTCTGTGAAACCACTAGAAATGTTGGCAGGAGCAGGATCAAAGTAGTCCATTCAAACTCAAGATATTTAGAGCAACCTGGCAGTGTACTGAGATTTAACTGGATGGATGCCAAGCAGGCAAGACTCAAAGTTCTGTTCTTTGCGCTCAAGCTTTTGGTCACTTTGAAGTACAATCATCATCTCTTCCAACCTTCTTTTGAGTCCAAACAACCACTTACCAGTCCATAGGGAGGCCCAGCAGGTCACAGCTGACATCCCACAGCCGCCTGGCTATTGTCTCATTACGAGCTTGGCCAGAGACCCATGCCAACTGGCAATCACTGGAAAGGAAACAGATTTGAACAGAAGGTTAAGAATGGAATTTGTGCTGGTTGATGGTGGCACATGTCTTTATTCCCAGCACTCAGGAGGCAACTATTTTATTCCTTTTAAATTCTCTGCATCTAGCACATTTTGTGTGTGCATATATGTGTATACATCACTCATGTGCATGTATGTACATGTCATGTGTGTGCTCATGTATATGGAAGGCAGAGGTTGACGTCCATTATCTTCCTCAATTACCCTCTACTATTTTTAGGACAGGGTCTCTCACTGAACTAAAGGTCATCAGTTCAGCTAGACTGGCTGCCAGCAAGCCTCACAGATCTTCCCGTCTCTGCCTCCCAGTGCTGAGATTACAGGTGTGTACCACTGCACTTGACTTTGCTGTGGGTGCTGGTGAATGAACACAGGCCCACATATGAGATGTGCTAGTTACATGAGAATCATTTTATCCAATGATCCTGCAAGAAATGCTGGTGGGAGCATGAGCAAAATAATTCTGGGCAAACCCAAAGTGTTTACCAACTGAGCAACTGCCCTGTCCCCTCTAGTACATCCTTTTGCTGGGATCCTCCTTGTCCTTTGTCCTCCATGGCAATGGTTCTCATCAGGGGTGATATCCCTCCCAAGGAAACTTGGTCATGTCTGACTACAGTTGTTGTTGTCACATGGATGGGGATCTACCAGCATCTAGTAGGGGAAGGCGGGCTGCCAAAGGTCTTACTGTGCACAGGACAGCCTCCTACAAGAAAGGACAGTGTTGTGGCTCAGAAACTCTGCTTTAGATTTAAACTTTGCTTGCAGTTAGAAAGGACCCCTCTGAGGACAGCTGACCTCCTCCTCATGACACCAACTCTGTCCTCGTCCGTACAGGAGGCTCAAAGCCTTACCCACCCAGCAAGACTTCCTCCCCAGCATAGGTATAGAACAGAAGTTCTTTCAACTTGCGAGGCTGGCCACAGGTAATGAGGCATTTGTGTTGTTCTGCGGGACCTGGTAACACTCTCTGAACTGGGCATCTATTTGAACTCTTGCTCCCTTTGGTCAGCCATTTGGTCACAGCCAGGAGAAAAGTACCTAACATGGGCCTTTATATTGTATCACATTACAAAATTATCTTGGCTGGGTGGTGGTGGCACACACCTTTAATCCCACCACTTGGGGGGCAGAGGCAGGTAGGTATCTGTGAGTTCAAAGCCAGCCTGGTCTACAAGAGCTAGTTCCAGGATAGGCTCCAGAGCTACAGAGAAACCCCGTCTCAAAAAACAAAAACACCCTAATACAACCAAAAAATTAACTTGAATGGATCTTAACCCTCAGTGTAATACTAAAGGTATAAAATGGTTGGAAGAAAATCCAGTCCATTAGTATGTCCTTGGGATCTCATTAAGGCAATGGATCTTGGATACGACACCAAAAGTCCAACTGACCAAGAAAAATGATGAATTGAACTTAATCAAAATTAAAATTAAACACTTAGATTAGGGAGGTAGCTCAGTGATTGGAGCTCTCGGCTTAATCCCAGCAAAACACACACATACACATGTGCACACTTAAGTTAAATGTATTTGAGCTTCAAAATACCATTAAAAAAGGTGAAATGATAATTCACAGAATATGAAAATATATTTGCAAATCATATATGTGATAAAGGACTTGTATCTGGATTATAAAGAACATCAAACAATAAAAAAAAATCCTAAGGTAGACGAGTTGGAAAGACAATTCTCTGACAAGGATGCACAAATGACCAGAGCACACAAAAATGCTCAATAACAGTAGCAGGGAACCGAAGGACAGGCTTCTATTTCATATGCACCGGGATACCGGGATGGCTAAGACTCAGAAGTGAGACAAGTGTTGTCCATGACTGTGGGGAAAACAGAACCATCATACACTGCCAGTGGGAATGCAAAATGCTACAGCTACTTTGGAGAGGCCTGGAGTTCCTCTGCAGTTAAACACAAAGTTGCCCCATGGCTCAGAAATTCCACTACAAACCATAAGGAATGTCCATATGAAAATTTCTACATGGGTCAGATATGGTGGTGTATGTCTTTAATCCAAGTATTCAGGAGGCAGAAGCAGGAGGATCATAAGTTCAAGGCCCACCTTGGGTTACTTAGCAAGTTCAAGGCCAGCCAAAATACAGAGTGAAAACCTGTCTCAAAAACAAACACAAAACCAAAAAAAACAGAGCTGGGACATTGTAGCTCACACCTATAATCCCAGCACTTGTAAAGCTGAGAGAGGGTGACTGCCACAAGTGCCAGCCAGCCCTGTCTCAAAACTAAAATGAAAGCAAGAAAATAATAATACAAATTATATGAATGTTTATAGTATTATTTAAATAGCCAGAAAGCAGAACAGTATATTCATTTTATGCATGGTATATGGTGCTATGTCTATATAATGACATAGTCTTTGTAATTAAAAAGTAGTTAAATAATAACATATGTTTTGGCATGGATGAAACTTGAAAACATTATGGTAAGTGAAAGAAGACACAAAAGATTCTAGTTATACGATTCCATTTATATAGAACATCCAGTACAGGCAAATCCTTAGAGATAGAAAGTAGATTAGTAAAACCAGGCAGAAGGAATAGCCAGTAAAATAGCCAAGTCCTCTATCAGAACAGACTGCTACGCTCATTTCTAGATGCTGATCTGCGTGACCACTGCTAGGTCAATGGAAGAAAAATTAATATCCACAGCATGAGAAAAATTCCTTAAGAGTCAGTCCAATAACCAGATGTGCACACCTGTAATCCAAGCATTTGGGAACCAGAGGCAGGAAGATTAGGAGTTGGAGTTCAGAGCCAGCCTCAGCTATATAGTGAGTTTGAGGCCAGCATGAGCTACAAGAGACCACACCTCTAAACAAACAAATTAAATAAATAAATAAAAGACCAATGATGTATGTCTTTAATCCTAGCACTGTGGGAGGCAAAGGCTCCCACATATGTTATGGTCTACATAACAAGTTTTAGGACAGCAACCCTGTCTTAAAAAATATCATTCTAATGTACAGAGCTATCTAGTGTACAGTGCTTTTATGATTTATATTGTTCTTAAACTTCAGATCTTCATTTCCAACTATCTACTAAAAGTTTCTACTTGTGCAGAATGCAGATATCACATACTAGAAACATAGTCTCAGGTAGAACTGACTATCCCTCCCTCCCTCCCTCCCTCCCTCCCTCCCTCCCTCCCTCCCTCCCTCCCTCCCTCCCTCCCTTCCTTGGCAATAGCAAGCTCACCCTCCTAACCAACTTGTCCTCTTTGGTGGTACATGCTTGTAATCCCAGGGCTGGGGGATTGAGACAGGTGTGTCCCTGGGTTTCACTGGCCAGTTAGTCTACCTTGGCATGTCTCAAGCTAAAGAGAAATCTTGTAGTTCTGTATCCCCTTCAAAAGGTGGATGGCGCCAGAAGTTGTTCTCTTGTTTCTACGTGTACAGACACACATGCACCATCACAAACACTAACATGTATACAACACACTCAAAAAGCAATAACAGGGCAGGGAATATAGCAATGATAGAGCACTTGCCTTAACATTGCAAGAGGCTCTGGGTTCCATCCCCAATACTGAGAAAATAATAAAACAAAGTAGAAGGGAATCTATTGATACTATTTCAGTCTTGAAGATAATAGAGAACTACAGATTAAAAACAAAACAGAAGTTGAGGTAAAAAGGGAATAAAACAGGATTGATGAGAGAGAGAGAGAGAGAGAGAGAGAGAGAGAACAGAAACAGAGAGAAAACATAAGTATTACTATAAAAGATGATATAAAAATAAGATCAAACCTAGCAGGTACTACAAAATTGTGGATATGTCAATTCTCCTATTAAAAGAAAACTCTTAGCCTCAAAGGGCAAAAGCTATTTTAAGAAATGTACTTAAATTTTAAAAAATTTATTATTATTTTTATTTTATATGTATGAGTGTTTATCTGCCTGTATGTCTGTGCACCATGTCCATGCCTAGTACCCCTGGTGGCCAGAAGAGGGTGTCAGATTCTCTGGAACTAGAGTTATGGACAGTTGGGTGCTGAGAACAGAACCTAGGTCCTCTGGATTTGCAGCCTGTGCTAACACAGCCATGTCTCCAACTCTGGGAAATACACTTTATACAAAAGCATATACTATAGCAGACAAACCCAAGATTTTCCCTTAAGCAATAACAACTCATTTTCAAAGACAGGTACATACCTGAAGTGACTGCCACTTAGGCTCTCAAGACCTTCTGTTAAGGCGCAGTACAGGCTCGTCTGGGCCCCCTGTTGAGGGGTCTTGATGAAAAGGGAGAAAAGCTGCCACATCCATCTCATAAATGACGAGTACCGAACCAATTCAGAATTGACTGTGCCAGGGTGGACAGAATATGTTGATACTCCAGAGCCTGGTGTAAGCAGGTGCCATGCAAAGAAGGAAGATAAGACCTGATTTTACCAACTAGCAAAGAGAGCAAGGCATGCAAAGACTCATATGAGCCCATAGACAAAATCCACACTTCTGGCCACATCACACACACTCGCTCCCTCTGATGACATCACACACGCACTACTCCCTCTGGAGTCATCATACATGCTGCTTCCTCTGGTGACATCACACACACACACACACACTATGACCTCTGGTGACATCATGCACACTACTCCCTTGATTTATGCCTGTTGTACAGATTTAGGAGCCAATTCCAGAGAGGTTTTTCTCTGCTCTAGGACAGCAGAGCCGAGACCCAACATCAAAGCAGCTATTCACACTTGGCCATCCTCATCTCATCCCTCCTCTTGGGCTCCATGACCCCATGCCTCTCCCAGTCTTCTTAAATCTTCAGGTGTTTTGACTTGGTTCTGGGTGTCCTCAATCGTCACTTTCTACCCAAACACCTAACCTCAGAATCCCATGACTCACTAAACCTAAACCCCTCTCTTACAATTTTATGATGCTCGTACCTTTTTTTTTTTTTTTTTTTTTTTTTTTTTTGAGATAGGGTTTATTGTGGAGCTCTGGATATCCTAGAACTCACTCTGTAGACCAGGCTAGCCTCAAACTCAAGAGATTGGCCTGCCTCCTGAGTGATGGGATTTAAAAGGCATGTACCACCATTGCCCGGCTGATGCTCACATTTTAAAAAGAGATTTATTTCTATTTTATTTTGTGTTTATGTATGTCTCTGTGTGTGTATGCCACGTGTGTGGGTATATGAGGAGGTGAGAAGATCCCCTGGAGCTGAAGTTATCGGCAGGGACTGAACTTGGATCCTCTGGAAGAGCAGCAAGTGCTCCTAACTGCTGTATACTCGCATTTATTTAGAAATCTGCACCCAAACTGCTTCTTTGAGTTTGAATGGGGGTAAATTTGTATTCATTGCATATTTTCTCTTTTATTTTTAAAAATTATTTTATTGCTATGAGTGTTTTGCCTGCATGTATGCACGCCACATGTGTGTCTGGTATCCAAGGAGGTCAGAAGAAATTATCAGGTCTCCTGGAACTAGAGTTGTGGATGGTTGAGCCACCATGTGGCTGCTAAGAACTGATCCTGGCTCCTTTACAAGAGCAATAAGGGCTCTGAACTGCTAAGCCATTTCTCCAGTCCCTTGTTTGACCTCTGGCTGTTAGAGATGAGGACTGAATGGATTGTGGCAGCAACCCATGAAGCAGTCCTCACTGTACCTGGGAGGAACTAAATCTTGGAAATCTCAGTAACTTGCTGCAGGTCACAAGTATTAAGCAGTGGGACCAAGTTTTCAGATTCAAAGTCGGAATTTCCTTGTCCCCAGCCAGCCACCCCCGATAGTCAATGTGGGCTGCTTATAAAACCATACCCAGTTAGACTCATGGAAGATGCTCCTGTACAGGTGATGGACCCTGGGAAACCGCTCCCATCCTGTGGCTTTTCACTACTTCCCATTGGCTCCTGCCTCCCAGACTGCTCCCTCCCAGACTCACCTTTCAGCCTCCTGGCCAGTTCCTGAGTGAAGAGAATGTTGGCCAGTTTGCTGTGGCAATATGCTAGACCTGCACTGTAGAACTTCTCGCCCTGCAGGTTATGGAAGTGGATCCTTCCCAGATGATGTGCCAGGGAAGACACATTGACAACCCTTGATGGGGCTGACTCCTTCAGTTTCCCTAGCAGCAAATGAGTCAAGAGGAAGTGACCTGTTGAGAGAAAGCGGGGCTATCAGAGTTGTGCTGAACACAACTTCTCATGTCGGGTAGGAAGCATAGTGGCAAGGAGAGCTCAGCCATGGGAGGTGACCGCATTAGCAGCCGGGACAGGTGACGGCAGTCAGGATCGAGGCCACCACTGCAACTTTTCATCATAAATTAGAGAGCAAGTTCAGAGGGGGTTTAAGAAAACAGAAACAGCCAAAGACACAAGACACCTTTTACAAGGCAGGTCTGTACTAAGGATATGGGTCCTGTTTCATTTCAACAGAGCTGGGCGGGCCACTCTCGGAGAGCAGACAGTGGCACACACTCAGGAGGCTGAGGCAGAAGGATAGTGAGCTGGAGGGTAATCTGGGCTACAAAGCAAGACTTTGTTCCCAAAACAAATGAGCGTGAAGAGCCCATGGCCTCCACCTGATGCTGGCCATAAAGATAAGCAACATGTCCCTCGATCTAATCAAGCTGTTCAAATAACCCCCAACAGAAGCCAAATCTGAATTACAGATTTAAAGAGTAGGGAGAGGACTTGGAGAGATGGCTCAGCGGTTAAGAGCGCTTGCTGCTCTTCTAGAAGACCTGAGTCTGGTTCCCAGCACCAATATATGGAGCCTTACAACCCCCTTAAACCCTAGCTCCAGGGGATCTGATACTTTCTTTCAGCTTCCGCAGACATGTACATACATGTAGCATACACCCCCACAGAAATGCATGTAAGTATGTATATGTATATGTAAGTGTGTATGTGTGTATGTATGTATGTATAGTAGATAGAACTTGAAGCCCTCAGTTTTCAGGCAGTTCTCAACTATTTATTATACATGCATGGCTGATTACAGCGCTGAGCTCCAATGGTTCCAGAGAGAAGGTTTGATCTGACCCCGAATTTTCTGAGAGAGTTTTAGGTTCCCTCTGACTTTGGATCAAGGACAGACTTCTCACCCAAGTGGTTGACTCCGATGTGCATTTCAAAGCCGTCTGCCGTCTTCGAGTAGGGGCACATCATCACCCCTGCATTGTTGATGAGAATGTGGAGGTGCTTTTCCTCTGCAGGAAGAGAAGACAGCCATGGCTTTCACAGCTCAGAAATCATCCTTACAACCCAGCCCTAGGCCTCCAAGGAAGGGGAATGAAAGCAGGGAGGCAAGACCCCACTCTTTGCCCCACAGACCCTCCTATTACTTTGTATTGGTTTTATTGTAAGACTCCTTTTATACTTTGTTATTGTTTGTTGTTGTTTTAAGACTAGGGCTGACCTCACACACTTTTACACGGCCAAATTCTATTTTCCACCGCAGAATAGTATGTCCGGGCTCTCCAAAAGCTCCTTACTCGTTGTCTTGGGGAAATGTTCTGCCCACCAGAAAGACTTCCAAGCTGAACGGAAAGACACAGATGCTCCATAAGCACCCATAGGTCTAGGATTTGGGCCCCCAAAGAAACCTGCCACCTCGCTCTTGTAGTTCATTTCCTTATGTGCATTGTAATTCTTGACTGTAAACGCCTACAGGTGAAAGTTATTTCCCTTAAGAAGTCTAGAGCCGGGGGCTGGAGAGATGGCTCAGTGGTTAAGAGCATTGCCTGCTCTTCCAAAGGTCCTGAGTTCAATTCCCGGCAACCACATGGTGGCTCACAACCATCTGTAATGAGGTCTGGTGCCCTCTTCTGACCTGCAGACATACACACAGACAGAATATTGTATACATAATAAATAAATAAATATTTAAAAAAAAGAAGAAGTCTAGATCCCTGGGTGATGAGGGTCAGGCATACCTGAATAGTACTCTTGGGTATACTTTTGGTGAAATACCACAGCTTTTTTAGAAATAACATTTCTAAAAAAAAGTTATTACATTTATTTTTTTGAGTGAGAGAGAAAGAGAGAGAGAATACATGGCATGGAGTTTATGTGCAGGTCAGACGACAACTTGTGGGAGTTAGTTCTTTCCTTCCGCCACGGGGGTCCTAAGGACTGAACTCTGGTCAGCAGGCTTGGCAACAAGCACCTTTACCTGCTGAGCCATTTTGTTGGCCCCACAGGTTTTTAAGTTAAGATGCTACAGCACTTGGTAGAATGACTTCATGACATCAGCTTGGATTCTAATTTCTTGCACATCCCCACCCTTCCTTCATCTATCCAGATGCTAAGTGTGTGTTTGAATGAGATGTTCCCCATAGATCTCTGACATCTTAATACTCGGTACCTAGCTGGTAGCTTTCTGGAGAGAATTAGGTAGTGTGGCCTTGCTGGAGGAATATGTCACTGGGGACAGGTTTTAGGTTTCAAAACACTTGTGTCATTCCCAGGACACTTTCCAGGTCCTGCTTGTAGTTCAAGACGTGAGCTCAGAGCTGCTCCTGCTGCTATGCCTTTGCTCTCCCATCATGGCCGCTAGTCTTCTGGAACTCTAAACCCAATTAAGTGCTTTCTTTTATAAGTTGACATGGACATGGTGTCTTATCACAGCAAGAGAAAAATATCCAATATACCAAGAAAGGGTATTTTCTTGTGGCCCTGAGGTGGTGGCCAGGGTCTTGTTTTTCTTTTTAGTACTTATACCATAAACAAATAGCTCTCCATGAATTCCAACTTTTTATACAGCTCCAGCTCTCAAAGGCCTGAGGCCTATCCCAGCATGGATGTTTATGACAGACCCTACCAAGCCCAGCCCATACTGAGTCCTGATATTATCGCTACATTTTTGACTTTAGTTCTTGCTCACTGTTATGGGTTTGGAGCTCTGTGGTGGTTTGAAAGAGAACAGTCCCCATAGGCTCATATATTTGAATACTTGATCTCTAAATTGGTGGAATTCTTCGGGAAAGATTAGGAGGTGTGGTCTTGTTGCAGAAGGTGTGTTATTGGGGATTATCGGCTTGGAGATTTCAAAAGTCCATACCATTCTCAATTAGCTATTCATGCTTTGTGGTTACAGTTCAGGCGATAATCTCTCAGCTACTGCTCCAGCACCATGCCTGCCTACCTGTTGCTATGCTCCTCGCTATGATGGTTATAGACTGTAGCCTTCTGGAACTGTAAAACCCAAATTAAACACTTTCTTTTATAAGTTGTCTTGGTCATGGTGTCTCACCATGGCAACAGAAAAGTAACTAAGACAGGTTCTTTCTTTGTTTCTGCATCCTGAAGATGTCCCCTTGATCATAATGTATTGACATAATGACATAAAGAAAATTAGGTGCCAATATTCATAATACAGTCTTTGTCTCCACTTACCAGCTAAGAACTCTTTGGCAAAGGCTCGAATAGACTTGGTATCAGCTAGGTCCAGTTTCCGTACCAAGACCTGATTGTTTCCTGTGGTGGCCTGGATCTCGCTGGCCACCCGTTCCCCCTTTTGCACATCCCGGCAAGCTAAATACACACGGGCTCCTGTCAATCAAATGAAGGGAAAACTGTTGGCTCTATTTTCAAGTGGTTTGAGAGACTGAACACAGATGCTGAATGTTCCTGATATTTTACAGAACAGGAATTTTTATCCCTTACTCCACAACAGTAGTATCTGAAGCAAATGAGCAAAGAAAAAAATAGAGATGGTACTTGTTATTTTTTAAGTTTCTCGTTAAGTGCCCATTATATGTAGAGCATCATACTAGATTCAGACCATCATAGGAAACTAATGAGGTGCTTGGAGTGCCCTTAAATTCAAAATCTGGGGAGAAACAATGAGCATGGTCATCACTGTGAAGGGCAAAACATCGGCATGGGCGAGTTGGGAGCAGGTGCACTTGCCTCTTTGGGCCAGGTCTTTAGCAGTCTCTTTCCCAATGCCTGTGTTAGCGCCAGTGACTATGGCCACCTTCCCGGGAAGCTGGACATTAGATGTACACACTCCACTGGACAGCATTTTCCTAGAAACACAGAAAAAGATATCAGTTCTTCATTATCGTTTCCTGCCGAGCGTTCCTGCAACTCCATCTGCCTGCCAATCCCAAGGCTGAGTTTGCTTTTATTTCTTCAATGTAACTCTTTCATAAGCTTAAGTTGAAAAGTGGCAAGACCAGGCAGACGACTTAGCAGGTCAGCACGCTTGCCTCCAAGCCTGTCGACATCAGTCCAGACTCCAGGACCTACATGATGGAAAGTGAGAATTGACTTTTGAAAGTTGTCCTCTGACTTCCACATGTGCGCCATGGTACACACATGTGCACCCACCCCAACGTACAATGAATATCCATATACACACAATAAATACATGTTAAAAAATGAAAAATAAAGAAGACAGCCATCTACTCATAAGCTAGATGCAATCTTACCATTTAAGAGATGGAAGAATTGAGTTTAAGGCCAGCCTGGGCTACTAAGAAACTGTCTCAAAAAGGGAAACAAACAAAAATTTTATGCACTTGTTTAAGGACAAAAAGTGATAGCATTTTAAAGACAAAAGTTAGATCTGGCTGGGCAAGGAACAGCACACCTTTGATCCCAGCACTTGGGAGACGGGGATCTCTATGAGTTCAAGGCCAGCCTGTTCTACAAAGTGAGTTCCAGGACAGCTAGGGTGATTTAGAGAGATGCTGCCTCTAAAAACTAAAATAAAGTTCTATCTGCTCCCTTAAACACAAGACCTGGGATGGGTGAGTGAGTAGTCAGGCCCCAGACTTCGGTATCAGTTGCCCATCCTGTATTTTTGGCTTAGGAAATCACAAGACTCAACCAAGCAGAAGAAACGCAGTTTTGCATGCCAATCTGTGACAAATGGCATTTTATAATCTTGAGAATGGCTAATCCAATTCAAAGAGTAGAAATCATAAGCTTATGAATCTAGGTCAGCAATAAGAAAAAGATAACACATTCACACATTTAAGAATGGGAGAGGGGCTGGAGAGATGGCTTAGTGTTTAAGAGCTCTGACTGCCCTTCCAGAGGACCGGGTTCAATTCCCAGCACAGACATGGTGGCTCACAGTTGTAGCTTACGGTCATCTGGAACTCCAGTTCCAGAGGACCTGAAACCCTCATTCAGGCATACATGCAGGCAAAACACCAATGCACATAAAATAAAAATAAATTAATTATACTTAAAAAGGCCCAGGTATGGTGGTGCATGCCTTTTAAAGAATGGGACAAGGGTTCGGGTTTAGCTTGGGGTAAAAGTGTGTACTAAGCATGTGCAAAGCTTCATGTTTGATTACTAAGGTCCCACATTAATAACAGAATGACAACAGAACGGAGTGATGCAGACAAGAGCGAGGGTCTGTAGCTTGTTTGTCTAATCGGAGTTCTTGGTCCTATGCTGTATGCTCTGCAGCCTTTCCAACTGGATGAAGCACAAACACAACCTCGGGTTTTTCTTTTCTCTACAATCTTGGGACTAAAGGCATCTGTTAACTTAAGAGGTGTGTTTTGAAAGAGCATCTCGACCTTTTCCATTGAACGTGTTTCTATTGAATTGCAAGCAGTTCAATTCCATCTAACTGAAGCTATTGCTTAAGGCAAACTAACTTGTGGTGCCAGCTCAGGGATCAAGGCTCTGTCTTTCACAACCCTTCAAATTGAGCTTCAACACTGACAAGTCCTGGGGACCTGTATTGCTTCTTTCTCCGTTATCAGCAAAAACAAAAGAGACAGTCAACTATGAAAGCCCAGCTCTGGCCCCACTCCCACAAGCTCTAGCAGGGATAATAAAGTCCTTAGAGTGGACTGTTCTGAAAAACATCTCGCTGGACGGAGTTCTGGCTCAAGATTCTCTGTGGATATGAAGATCTGGTGGTAGAAAGAAATCCATGATTTCATCAGAGTCCAAGGCCCACGTGTGCCTACTACATGTGGGAGCAGGGAGTATTAGAAAGAAGGAAAACTACAAATGAAAGAAGACCATCAGGGGGAGAAAGAGACGTAGAAACAGAGGGAAGCCGGTCCTAAGAAATCATTTACTATGGTAAGAAATAACAGGAGGATCGGGCACAGCCTCAGGTCCAATAGGAACTACAGCCAAGTTGCCAGAAAGAAGAGGGCGTTTATTACTGGTCTACCGTCACTCCTGGTGACTTACTCAGAACCAATCAGTTGTCTGTCCCTAGTGTAGCCGGCCGCTCATTTCTCTGGCGGTATGTGGCCAGTTTTGAGCTGATCTGACACCTGGCCAAGAGACCGACCGTGTTGCCTTCTTTCATTCCGTCCTTCCTCTCCCGGTCCTTAGGAGTCTAATTCAGGCAAACACACACACACCTCTGCTCCGACAGCAAAAGAAAGCAATCTCCCCCTTTCAATTCCCTCCTTTAACACCATCACGGAGGAGGAAATAACAGCAAAGAGAGCATGCAGTGGGGCTACGGATAAAACTCCCAGCGGGTTCAGAGAGCAAAAAGTGCAAGCGCTCTGTGCTACCTCAAGGACTGAAAGCAAGGAGATAGACAAAGGCTGGTTCTAAGCGGAGGAAACAGCGTTGAGGGCTGTACCCCACGTTAGGGTCTGAAGCCCGCCATGCTCTCGGGCTTCCCCCAGCCAGAAGCAGGTGGTGCTAAAAGAAAGGTAGGCCAGAAGGAGCAAAGCAGGATGCTGAGGGGACTGGGAGCCCTCTCACGACCACCTGGAGTCTGGCGTCTCGCCATACCCACACCAGGACACCAGGATCTCGCCTGCAGTCCACTGAACTCCAGATCTCGGCTAGTGAAAGGACTCCTTGGGGAGTTTTCCTAGTCTTTTTGGGGGGTGGGGTGGGGGGCTGGGGTCGGGAGGGAGGGAGGGAGGATAAGTTTCAGTGGGGATTCTTGTCCTCTCAAAAAGACCTGGCAAGAAAAAGCAATACATTCGCACAGACCTGATTTTTGGCGTGGCCAGGTAGAGGATGAAGGGAAGACAGAGGAGCAGCAGGAAGACAACCATCTCAGCAGCGCCGTAGCACAGTGGAGGTTGATGCTCCTAAGCGGCTGGCCAACTATGGCTTCTCTTTCCTAGACACACCCCGATTCAATAGCAACCGACTGAGAGCAAAGCTCCCTGGGAAATGTAGTCCAGGATTTGGTGGCCGCCTGGCGGTTTACTTTCAGGAAGATGCTTCCTAGCTCTGTGAGAAGATGAATAACACAATACAGGAGAGGCAGTATCCAATGGCCTAGACCCTGTAGGATCATTGAACCAGCCCTTCTGCCGCCCTCTGGCCACTAAGGATTCTTTAGACATCTTCCCAGTTTGCTTTCTCTTGGAGCCCAAGTCGAGTGCTTTGTTCAATTTTCCCCAGTCATGATTAGGAAATTACCACATTTTGTCTGCGAGATAGCATCTGGTAAGTATTCTGAGGCCGACTTACACCGGAGAGGAGCCGTTATCTGACAGTTGGTGAGGTGGAAGGCATCCTTTCTCAGAGACTGTGTCCTATGGGGGCAATGCAAGTAAGACATTCCCCTAGAGAATAACATTTCTCTGGGAACAGGCAGCTCCCTAGTCAAGCTTTCTTTCATCTGAGGTTTATTCCGTGGGGATGAACATGGATTAATTTTTTAAAATTACTTAAAAAAAAAATACCAATCCAAATTCCCTCTCCCTCCCCTCCTCCTAGTCCCCTCCCACTGCCTTCACACTCCCTCCCACCCCACCCCCTCCAATCCTCAAAGAGGGCCATGCACCCCGCCCTGTGGAAAGTCCAAGACCATCCCTACTACAACTAGGTTGGGCAAGGTGTACGTCCAAAGAGAACAGGATCTCAAGAAGTCAGTACATGCAGTAGAGACAAATTCCAGTGTCAATCGAGATAGAGGAAGGACAGATATGACAGCATGGGTTAAGTTTTAACAAATCATCATCTATCTGTGATTTCCCATCTACACTAATAGTTTCTGGTTCTTTGGCTTAATAACTTTCCATTTGATAGGAAGACACCTGTTCCATGACCAACTTGAAGCAATACGTTGTGCAGTAACGCAATGCGGATTCTTAGAGACTTAGCATTAGATTGTCTAGTAACCATCTGCTTTTGTCACTTTCTTCTCATTGTGTTGTTTGGTGTTTGGACAGCAGCTCACTGGTCAACACAAAGCCTGTTATGTGTTTTCTGTTTCTTACTCATTTTACAAATGTTTCAGGTATTCCTCCTGGGAACTGGACTGTTCTTAGGCCCAGAGGGATCCAGACATAACTTATGCCCTCTCAAGCTTAAAGGGTGCCAGGGAAAGCCTTGGAGAGGGATTACTATAAACAGATCATGGGAAAGCTGTGGAAGAATAGAGAGAGCTTTGGCAGTTGAAAAAAGTCAGGGCTCTCCTGCTCTAGAGAAAATGATCTTTGAGCTGAGGCCTCATGGGAGGTCAAGATCAATGCACCTCAACACAGAGGAACTCACTGAGGAAAGACTCCACCACTACCTCAACACACAGGAGCACACAGAGGAAAGACCCCATCACCCCCACAGGGCTCAGAGCTGGGGAAAAGCAGGGTAGAGTTCAGAGGACTTGGGGGCAAGGAGGAGAGCCAGAAATGTCACTAGCCAGTGTTTATATAGGATTTATGTGCCAGATCATGGCCAAGTACTTATAGTCCCCACAACCCCATTGCTAAATTCCCTCAGCTAACCTCAAATTTATTAGCTTTTTCAGTCCTTATTTTGTTTTGTTTTGGTTTGGTTTTGGTTTTTCGGGACAGGGTTTTTTTTTGTGTGTGTAATAGCCCTAGATGTCTTGGAACTAGCTCTTGTAGACCAGGCTAGCTTTGAATTCACAAAGATCCACCTGCCTCTGCCTCCCAAGTGCTGGAATTAACCATGTGACCCACTACACATGGCTAACTCTTTTCATTCTTACAAGTGTGAAGCAGATACTATAATTTTTCCATTTTACCAACTAGGAAACTAAAGTTCAGCTAAAGCATTAAGTTAGTTTAGTCAGAATATGGGTACCAGAGCTGGAGGCCAGACTTTAGCAGGCGATGCCCTGGGCTTCTGTTCTTAACATTAAACCATACTGCCAACGATGAATCTGGAAATCTTCTCCCTAGACATATACAGCTTTCATATCCATATAATATTAGCATACAGTTTTAGGTGACTTGATACATCGTCCTTATTCATGAGACCTAAAAATTGTTGGTTAAGGTGCTGGAGAAGGTGTCCAACAGTTAAAAACACTTGCCGCTCTTCCAGAAGACCTGGGTTCAGTTCCTAGCAACCACATGGTAGCTAACAGCAGTCTGTGACTCCAGGTCCGGGGGATCCAGTGACCTCTTCTGGCCTCCTCAAGTATCAGGCACACACATGATGCACAGACATGCAAGAAGACAAAACACCCACATGCACAAAATAAGAATTAAAAAAACAAAACATTGGTTAAGCTGAATATGGTGGCACACACTTTTAATCCCAGCACTCAGGAGGCTGAGGCAGGTGGATATCTTATGAGTTCCAGGCCAGCCTGATCTAAATGAGTTCTAAGACAACCAGAGCTACACAGAGAGAACTTATCTCAAACTCCCCATAGCAGTAACAACAACAACAACAACAATAATAAGGTGGGTGAACTTTTTCGAGATGCTGCTTCAGAGGAGAACCTGGAGGATCACTAAAGGAAGAAAATAGTAGTGGTGAGTGGGGCTGGAAAAGGTCAGAGAGAGTGGAGATATATCAGGTTTAATCTGGGGGGGGGGAGAGATGCTTTTCAATTTTTATTTAATTAAAATGTTAAAAAAATGTGTATGGATGTTTTGCCTGCATGAATGTCTGTGTACCATAGGCATTCCTGGTGCCCATGGAGGCCAGAAGAGGCCAGCAGGTCTCCTAGAACTGGAGTTCCAGATAGTTGTGAGCTATTGTGTGGGTGTTGGAAAACAAAGTCATCTCTCCAGGCTCCAAAGACAAATCTTTTAAGTGGCCAAGTGATTTGAACAAACGTAACCAAAAACAGAGAGGACAGTTAGAAACACTAAGGGAAATTTAATTAAAACCACATAAAATACCACTACCCTCCTACAGGAATAGCCAAAGCGCAAAGGCTGCCCACACCAGTACTGATAAGAACGTAGAACAACTGAAATGGTTGCTGCCGGAGGGGGTCATGTAACACCTCAGTGGTGTAGCCACTGACACGTTTTTGTTGTTCAAGTAAATAATCCCCCACCTATGCTCATGGCCTTAACCTTAATGCAGTAACCCCCCCCCCACCACCAAAGGCATTAAAAATAAGGAAGATGAACGGGTTCAGTGGAAGGGGGAAGGCAATATGAGAGACTAATGTGGGCCGGAAGATGATCAAACTGTGTATGTGCATGTAGGAAATCATGAAAAAATTAATACGTTTTTAAAAAGAGAAAGGTTAAATTAAAAAAAACTGTAGCATGTGAATTTAGAAGAAAAACAAATAAAGAAAACCCAGTGAAATAAGTTTACAAATGTCTGCCGAAAGCAAATTTATCAACTGCATTTGGACATTCTGTTTTGTTTTTGTCTGTGTTTTTTTTTTTTTGTTTTTGGTTTTTTTGTTTTTTTTGTTTTTGTTTTTGTTTTGAGGCAGGGGCTCACCATAAAGTCCTCAGCTGGCCTAGAACTAACAGAAATCTGCCTGCCTCTGCCTCTGCCTCGGCCTCCTGAGTGTTGGCGCTGAAGGTGTGTACCACCACACCCAGTTCCATTTGGTTCTTTTTAGGTGTTGGGTTTGTTTGTTTGTGTGTTTTTGAGACAGAATCTTACTAAAGTAGCCTACTTTGGCCTTGAACTCACTAGGTAACCCAGGGTGTCCCTGAATTCACAGTCCTTCTGCCTCAAAATCCTGAGCACTGAGATTATAAGCATTACACACAGAGAAACCCTGTCTCGAAAAACAAACAAACAAACAAAAACAAACAAAAACAAAAAAAGGAAGCAAGAGGGGGCTACAACGAAGTTCCCCGGGCCGGGCCGTGGCAGAGCTGGTACAAGAAGACCAAGAAGCAGGCCTCAGAGCCCTGGGGGAAACCGGTGTGAGAGGGACACACCAACAGGACAGGGACCAGGAGTGCGGCCCCATCACCTGAGTCAAGTTGGGATCAGCATAGTGGGGCATTGCTGTGACAGACCTGACCATGGTGTTGTGGGGAGGGGGGCTGTGGAAAGACTTTGGGACTTTGGGCTAGAAAAGCTATTGATTTGAGAGCTCAGTGTGATGTTCTGTAGGAGCATCCTATAGAGGTTCTGTTCTGAGGTGAAATCTTCTGGGAAGTATTTCCCGAGAGTCAGCACACAGAAGCTGTGTTTCGGGGTGTGGCCAAGGTTGTACCTCGCGCTGGAAGTCACACTTGGTAGTATGAGAGGCACCTGGGTAGTACTTATCTTGAAGGCATGAAGAGGTCAGGGAGAACAGCTAAGGTTCGGAACTCTGAAAGTCCAGGAGAAGCCACCGATGAGTTGCAGCTTTGGTAGCCATTGAAGGACCAGGATTGAAGGGGTCATGCAGAGAAGTTGAGGCTTGGCACCATGAAGTGAGCCTAGGAGAGGCTACTGGTGAAAGTGCAGCCCAGTTGCCTCAGCATTTTGGAGACGCCAGTACCTTGGGTTGATCAAGAACAGCAACAGTGGTGGAACCAGCTGGAGCCTAGAAGACAAGCTCTGTGTGCTGCAGAGGATGGAGCAGAAGGGATCTAAGGCCCTTGAAGAAGCCCAGAAGATCATAAGTGGATCTTAGACATTGGGCATTGAGTTATTTGCATGGTTGGAGCTTGGTTTTTACTTTGTTCAGATTGTAACTGTGCTCTGGTTCTTCCTTCGTGAAGTAAAGAAATGTTTAATTTATTTTTTTAATTTACAGGAGACAACATTTGAAAGATTGAATTTTTATTAAAATTTATTTTTATGTGTATGGATATTTCACCGATAAGTATGTTTGTGTGCCAAATGTGTGGAGTGTTCATGGGGTATGGAGGAGACAGAGAAGAGGGTGTGGATCCCCTGGAACTGGAGTTATAAATGGTTGTGAGCTATCATGTGGGTACTGGGAATTGAACCCAGGTCCTCTAGAAGAGCAACTACTCTTAACTACTGAGCCATCTCCCCAGTCCTGAGAGGCTAAATTTTAAAGTGACTGAATTTTTAAAGTCTGTAAGACTTTTAAAGTTTGTAAAAATGTTTTATGTTGTGATGTTGATGTTAATGTGTGATCTTGGGGGTGAACAAGAAAAGAATGGTTTTGGCTAAACAGTGATTTGTGTGTCATATTGACAAGAGGTCAATTGTCCTGGCTAGTTTTATTCAGCTTGATAAATCTGAAAGGAGGGAAACTTAACTGAAAAAAATTCTTCTATAATATCCAGCTGTAAGGCATTTTCTTAATTACCTATTGATGGGTGAGGGTCCATCCCACAGTGGGTGGTGCCACCACTGGGCTGGTGGTCTTGAGTTCTATAAGAAAGCAGGATGAACAAAGTCATGGGAGCAAGTCAGTAAGCAGCACCCCTCCATGGCTTCTCCATCAGCTCCTGCCTCCAGGATCCTGTCCTGACTTTATCTAATGATGAACATTGCTGTGAAAGTTTAAGCCAAATAAAGCCCTTCCTCCTCCAGTTGCTTGAGTCACAGTGTTTCCTTGCAGCAATACAAACCCTAGCTAAGACAGATGTTCTACTAGAATGTGGCTGAATCTGGATCAAAGGGTAAGCTGAGGAGAGGGATTTGCAGATCTACGCATGCTGCATCATTCACAATAGCTAAGATACTGAAGAGCCTAGGTACCCACGAACAGATGAATAGCTAAAGGAAATGTGGCTGCTGGGATAAGACACCATGACCAGAGCAACTTACAAAGGAAAGCGTGCTATTGGGCTTACAGTTCCAGAGGGCTAAAGTCTGTGGTGGTAGAGCAAACCCATGGCAGCAGGAACAGCTGAGAGTTCACATGTCAAACCACAAGCAGGAGGCAGAGAGCACACTGGGAATAGCATGAATCTTTTGAAACCTCAAAGCTCACCCCAGTGACACACATCTTCTATCAAGGCCACAACTCTTAATCCTTCCCAAACAGTTTCACCAACCGGGTTCCAATATACAAGCCTATGGGGCCCGGTCTCATTCAAACCATCACCCTTAAAAGGTGTGCACAATGGAATTTTATTCAACTATGCAGAGGAATGAAATTATGCCATTTTCTAGAAAATGGATGGAACTGAAGATCATTACGTTAAGTGAAATGGGCCAGACTCAGAAAGACAAATGCCTCATTTTTTTCATATGCATAATCTAGATTTCAATACAAACATGATAGTATATATGTATGATATAAACATAGGAAGACTATGAGAGGGAAAGAAGAGGCCTAAAGGAGGGCAGAGAGACAAACAAGACAGAGTCCTCCCCAGTGAGGGTGGAAAAGAAAAATAAAACAGTGCATGTCTTCTCTCTTATGGAATCTGGATTTGACTCTCTTCCTATCTTCCTGTCTATGTATCCTATGTACTTATCTGGTGTCTATCTACACACGCAACAAGAAAGCACTGGGGAGAGAGAAGTAGGCAGTGAGGTGGGAGGAGGGAGAGGAGAGGATAGTAGAAGGGTACATATTATAAGGGTATGAAAATATATGTTATATATACATCATATACACACCACACATATCTATATATCAAATATAATATAATGATATATGTGATATGTCACATATCATTATAGTGTATGTTATACATCATATATATGTTATATAGTATAGTATGTTATATACTATAATGAACCCTATTATCTTTTTTGTTAATTTTAATAATTTAGAAGGCTGGGTACAGGCAAGGGATAGCCACTAAGGTCAGAGGCACAAGCAGTGGCCAGGGAGAGCATGTTGGGCCTGGAATGCCAAGCTGGAGCAATGGAGGGTTTAGACAGAAGAATGTGGCACTTGAGTTCATGTTCTGTTTCATTCCCCAAAGAAATTACAAAGATCAACACACCCATTTCTCCCTCCCAGATTTCTCTGAGTGCCAGACCTGTGTTTCCCACCACCCATCAGGCCCCTTTATCTGGATGTCCTGGTCTTCCCCATGAGTTTCTTATGTTTTGGTAAATGGGACCATCTTCCTGTGTACCTACCAAGGACATGATGGGTGTTGTTTCTTTCCCTTTGGAGAGGTTGGGACCTGGCAAATCGCCCCTCAGTAACTGTAACCCAACATCGCATTCATTAATCCAGATTGGTTAAGTGCTCTACTGACATTTGGAAAGGAATGAACAAGCCTGTGGCCCGGTAACAAGTTGGCTCCCAGATAGCACTGGTTTATAGATTAATATCGTTCTCTTTCAAGTTTACATCCAGGCATGAATTCAAAGGTAGTAAGATGTCATTAGTAAGGGATCTTTGTTTTATTGCTTAAGGTATTTATTTTGCGAATGTGTGTTGAGTAATAGTTCTCTAGGCAATTCTGTCAAACCATGGTTCCAATTATCCATAGTTGGGTAACACTCCACCCACACTTAGGAATTAAGTAGAATTTACTTCACAATGGTCATGATTTGATCATGATTAGTAGTTCAGAAGAGTTTCACAAGGTGATTTTTCTGTGCTATATGGCGTTGACTGTGATGACTCTATGGGGCAAAATTGGCATGTGGGTCTGTCTAGGGAAATTCAAGAAGGTATCCCTCAAACATCTCAAGCTTTGGCAGGAATAGCCAGAAGCTGAGGCTGAACTGGACCACTCTCTCTTTGTCGTCTCAGGATCTCTTTATGGTCCTCCCAGAATGCTGGTTGTTGTAAGACAAGCAGCGGGCTGTCCTGCCACCTGGATAGCTTAGCCCTGAAATAATTACACAGAAACTGTATTCGTTTAATCACTGCCTGGCCCATTAGCTCTAGCCTCTTATTGGCTAATTCTCACATCTTGATTAATCCATTTCTATTAAATCGGTGTATCACCACGTGACTGTGGCTTACAGGGAGAGAGTCAGCATGTCTGGCCTGGCGGCTGGCTCCATGGCAGCTCTCTCTGCCTGCCTTCTTCTTTCCAGCATTCTGTTCTGTCTACTCCGCCCATCTAATGGCTGCCCTATCAAAAGGCCAAGACAGTTTCTTTATTCAACCAATGAAAGCAAAACACAAGCAGAAGAACCTCCTACATCAGCTGGTTGTTCATCATCTCCTCCTCCTTCTTCTCTGCCTCCTCCTCCTCTTCCCTGTCTTCTTCTTTTTCCTCCTACCTATAGTTATACAACAAAAACTCAGATAATAGGAAACTTATAATGTTCATACACAACAGAACACAATTTTAGCTATGCACACAGATTTTGTTTGTTGGATTTATAATAAAATAACTTTGATTTTCAGGAGTGATAGGCAAGAGACAGGAAGACTCCTAAGCCTAAACATAGAAAGCTGCATGATGCCACTTCTGTGTGGTCTGTTATTCAGGAGAATGACATTGAGGTTATCTGCCCTTTTGAGATTCAAGGGAAGGCGACACAGAGAGAGTTGCCTCTCCACAGCCAAGCAGACTGAGCACTGATGCTGTGCTTAATCTCACAAGTGTGACTCTAGTGAAATTAGCCTTTTTATCCTCCGTGAAAGAGCTGCAATTGTTCTCATACTAACTGTTCATGAAGACATTTAAATCTAGTTAATTATGTTTTTATTGTTATGTGTGTATAAAGGTCAGAGGACAATTTGTGTTTTGTTTGTTTGTTTGTTTGTTTTTTGCTTCTTTCAAAACAGGGTTTCTTTGTATAACTGCTCTGGTTGTCCTGGACCGTGGCTTTGTAAACCAGGCTAGCCTTGAACTCATAGAGTTCCATCTGCCTCTGTCTCCCTAGTGCTGGGATTAAAGGCGTGCGCCACCACTGCCCGGCTTGGAGGGCAACTTTTATGAGTGCTCTTCTACTTCTCTGTGGGTGCTTGGGCTCAAACTCAGGTTGTCAGGCTTCCGTGACAAGAGCTTTATCTACTGAGCCACCTCGCTACCTAAACTGTTTGGTTTTTTATTATTAAAGATTCCTTTTATTTTTCAGTTATATGTGTATCTGTGTCTGTGCATCCTATATGCCACACATCGTATGCAGGTGTTTATGGAGGCCAGAAAATGGTGTCAGGTCCCCTGGAGCTAGAGTTGTAAGTGGTTGTGAGCTACCATGCAATGTGGGTGCTGGGAACCAAAGTTGGGTAGCTTAGAATAACAGGAGGTGCTCTTACCTGCTGAGCTACCTCTCCAGGCCCCCTAAAGTTTTTTTTTAATCAATGGATTGTGTTTTTGTTTGTTAAATGGTTATCATATAACAATTGCATCTCTCTCTCTTTCTCTCTCTCTCTCTCTCTCTCTCTCTCTCTCTCTCTCTCTCTCTCTCTCTCTCTTTATAAAAGATGCAATCTCACTATGTTGCCTAAACTGGTTTCCAAATCCTGAGACTAAGTGGTCCTCATTTCAGCCTCTTGAGTACTGTGATTAATTCGTCCTTTTAAAAAGTAAGATTTAGGGGCTGATGAGATTCAGTGGTTAAGGGCACTTGCAGAGGACCAGGGTTGGTTTTCCAGCACCTACATGGTTGCTCACAATCATCCATAACCCCAGTTCCAGGGGATCCGGCACTGTCTTCAGGCCTCTGCAGGTAGCAGGTATGCATGTTGTTAGGTACTCACCAGAGAAGACCACTCAGACACAGGTTCAATCCAATAGAAAGTTTTTATTAATTGGCCAGCAACTACTCCGGGTGTTCAGGACCCCAGTGTAGCTCAGAACCTTTCTTACAGTAAGCTTTAAACACACAAAGACAAATCCTGGCTTGACATAACTAAGTTAGCAAAAGCAGTTAGCCAGAGGCGGAACTACAGAACCAAAAGGCAAGGTTAGTACATTTATGGACTTCCCCAGAGCTATGGATTTTGATGGGTTAGGTCTTTGTTCTGGTTTTGGTAGGTGTCATACCTACATGCTGGGTTCCACATAGGCCTAAATGGTTCTTCTATCATGGTGTCAGTTGTGCTGAGGTCTGGGAGTGAATACAGGCACGTGGTGCACATTTCTACATACAGGACAGCAGGACAGTCAGGGAAAAACAGAAACAAAATAAAAAACAAAGAAAGAAACCAAAATAATGGTGGTGTTCCCGGACTGATGACTGGCTAAAGTTTATGATGGTGAGATTAGAAGAGTTAAGGGAAGGGTGTTCTGAAATGCTCTGTGTGGTTTTCTTTTCCCTCAACAGTTCTGTAACATTTCAAAGTAAGATGCTTTACAAAGCAAATTTGATCAGCCATGATGTAGGAAAGGCTGAATATGTTTTCAGTCTCTACAGAAAATCCTGTTTATAAAATAATTATTATTAGAAGAGCTATCAAAGCACCCACCAAAGGATAAGAAAAAGAGCCGCGAAGGAGTACTGCAAACTGGCTTGCTCCCTGGCTCACTCAGCTTGCCTTTTTATACCTCCCAGGACCACCTGCCCAGAGGTGGCACTACACACAGTGGGCTAGCCCCTCCCACATCCGCTGTCAATTATGAAAGTGATTCACGGACTTGCTTGCAGGCCAGTCTGATGAAGGGTTTACTGGATAGTTTTATGTCAACTTGACACAAGCTGATGTTGTCTGAGAGGAGCGAACTTCAATTAAGGAAATGCCTCCAAAAGACTGGGCTGTAGGCAAGCCTGTAGGGCATTTTCTTAATTAGTTATTGATGGGGGAGGTCCCAGCCCCTTATGGGTGGTGCTGTTTCTGGCCTTGTGTTCCTGGGTTCTATAAGAAAGTAGGCTGAGCAAGCCATGGGGAGCAAGTCAATAAGCAGCACCCTTCCATAGCCTCTGCATCAGCTCCTGCCTTCAGATTCCTGCCTGTTTCAGTTCCTGCCCCGACTTCCTTCAATGAACCCTTTCCTCCCCAACTTGCTTTTTGGTCATGGTGTTTCATCACAGCACTAGTAATCGTAAGACAGAGGCATTTCCTCAAATTCACATTTCATCTTCCCAGATGATTCTAGCTTGCGCAAGTTGACATAAAAGCAATCAGCATAACATTCTTTTTTTTAAACCCTTCACATTTATTTATTTATTTATTTTGTATACAATATTCTGTCTGTGTGTATGCCTGCCAGCCAGAAGAAGGCACCAGACCCATTACAGATGGTTGCGAGCCACCATGTGGTTGCTGGGAATTGAACTCAGGACCTTTGGTAGAGCAGGCAATGCTCTTAACCTCTGAGCCATCTCTCCAGCCCCCAGCACAACATTCTTGATCTTGATTCTCTCTCTCTCTCTCTCTCTCTCGTTCGTTCTTTCTTCCTTCCTTCCTTCCTTCCTTCCTTCCTTCCTTCCTTCCTTCCTCTCTCCCTTCCTCCTTCCCTCCCTCTCTTTCTCTCTTTTTTTCTCTCTCACCCTTCCCCACCCCTCCCCCTCTATCTTCTCTCTCTTTTTCTTCTTTTTGAGACACAGTCTGTATGTAGTCCAGGCAGAACTGGAACTCAGTCTTCCTCCCCAAAGCCTCCCAAGTGTAAGATTTCTGATGTGCCAGGTACTTGTGAGTTTTCTCCATATTATTCCCTGATTCTTTAGTTTTCCCCCAAGTGAAAAAATGCATCATTTTAATGTAGTCAATGAGGCATCGCGCTGAAGGACTTTACTGATATCCGTAGACACTCAAGTGGGCAGAATTTTGGACAGCTTTGCCCCCTTCACCTCTGAGTCACACACCATAGTTTGTTCCTTTTCCTTCTTTTCTTTCTTCCTTTCTCACTCCATTTCTGTAGTCCTAGGGATCAAATGTATGGTCTTGTTCAGGCCAAGCAAGCCCCCTGCCAACTGAGCTAACCCCCTAGTTCCTCTATACCATCTTTTTCACTTCGTATTCCCATCCCCAGTGCTCAGTTGTCTGCTTTCTAATTATTCTCTGTAGGAATGGCTTTATCATTTACTTCCTTGAAATCTTTTATGTTGTCCGGGTTGGCTTTGAATTTTCCCTTCAACCTTCTGAGTAACTGAGGCTGTAGGCATAGGCCATGATTCTTAGCTTGGCGTTTGCTTCTGTTGGAACCAAATTCTCGTATGACTCATAAAATTGTGTGAATCTAAAAACCAGAGTGATGAGAAACCTCCTTCAGCCAATGACCTTTAAGAGCCTGGATCAGGCTCTTTCAGCCATGTTCCCGCGCTGCCACCAAAGTGCGCATGAACGTCCTGGCTGATGCTCTCAAGAGCATCAACAATGCAGAGAAGAGAGGCAAATGCCAGGTCCTCATCAGGCCCTGCTCCAAAGTCATCGTTCGGTTCCTAACCGCGATGATGAAGCACGGTTACATGGGTGAATTTGAAATCATTGATGACCACAGAGCTGGGAAGATCATTGTGAACCTCACAGGCAGGTTGAACAAGTGTGGAGTGATAAGCCCTAGATTTGATGTGCAACTCAAAGACCTAGAAAAATGGCAGAACAACCTGCTCCCGTTCTGTCAGTTTGGCTTCATTGTACTGACCGCCTCAGCTGGCATCATGGACCATGAAGAGGCAAGACGAAAGCACACAGGAGGGAAAATCCTGGGATTCTTTTTCTAGAGATGTAAAACATAAACAAAAAAGCCTTCATGGACTGTGCTCAGGGTCAGTCCTTTTGAACCTTTCCAGCAGAATAGCAAATGTCTGGCTCTCCTGGCTGTGCTGACTGGTGACACTTCTTTTGAAGCTACTAAGAAAGTCCTGTGATCATGCCCTTACTTGAGTCCTAGTTGGTGTTTCAGCCGCTATGGTTGCAGTCCAGTGGTGTCCAGCTGTGAGACTTGACATAAATAATGAAAGTATGAAAAAAAAAAGAGCCTGAACCAGCTTAGGGCATGACTTTTTGGGTACCCAGAGAAAACCACCGACCTGCCCAGCACTCATTCTCTCTTTTTCCTGCAGTTGGACTTCTCGTTTCTGTTCCATGAGCTTTCCCCTTTCAATAAAGAATAATGATTGAAATCTTTTGGAGTTAGCTTGAGATTATTTGACTTGTGCCCCCCCCCCTTTTTATGCATTCAGTTACACCAGAGAAAAATTTTCTAGAACTGAGTAAGCTTATTTAGGGTTAGATAACATTATAATGGAGCACTCAGGCTGCAATAAACCATCAGTGTATTGGGGGGGGGGGACGACAATGGTGTGTTTTGAAAATGAAATGAGAATTAACTAAGATATTTTGAAAGAAAAATTTATGACTACAGTAACTATTGCAAGGGTGATGCAAGTTTGAGGTCGGATGGATTATCCCTGGCCAGAGATCTTGCAGAAATGTTTTTTCTCTGTGTGTGCGTAAGAGGTAGATTTTCAAAAGGCTATAGATTTGACAGAATCTTTTGTACACAGCTCTTACTAGCAATTGCATCTGCAAGAGATCCACTCCTTCCTTGGCAACCTTCCACATTTATTTATTTATTTATTTATCCATTATGTTTTGAGACAGGATCTTATTACGTGGCTCAGTGAGGCCTGGAACTCACTGTGTATATCAGACTAACCTTGAGCTTGAGCTGACCCTCCTGCCCCTGCCTCCTGAGTGCTGAGATTGTAGGCCCGATTCTCCATGGTTGGCCCTGCTTAACTTAGTCATTTATGTTTGTCAGAATGGGCACAACAGGACACAACATCTCTATTTTGATCCTGGCAACTTGTATAACTGTAAAGAATAAAATGAGATCATTCTAGAATTTCACATTCTTGGAGAGATTGGTGAAAACTCAACCATATCCACCCCTGCTGCTTGCATACAAACACTGGTAGCAGGTTTTTGTGGAGAGGAAAATATGCAGGTTTGGTTTATATCCCTGAGTGTGGAAGGTTAAAAATGTACTCAAATGAGATATAAGTTAAACTTTTCTGATTGTCTTGAGGAAGAGGTAAATATAAAATATTGTAAAAATATAGTCTATGGAAGCAATGATCAATTTTTGATCAATGCATAGATCCATCATGGATCCAAGGGACTGAACTTGGGTCATGACTGATAAAGACAGGTGGAGGCTGCAGAGAAGGTAGAGGTGAGACAGAAAGGGGTTTAAAGGTTTATTCAGCTAAAGAAGATTGATATGATGCTAGAAAGCCAAAATCAACAAATATATCAATATCCCAAGTCTTCATTCTGAAATATTTTCTGTCTTGGTTTTCCATGGGCAGGCATGTTTCAAAATGTTTGTAAAACTTTAAACTGAAACATACCAAACATTCATAACTTTTGAAGAATTTCATGGTAAATATCCAACTACCACCTACTTTCTATACTAACATTTTTGTATGTTTGATTTACTACATATTTAAAGTAGATATAATAGTGGCATAAGGATGGTTTGGTAGGCAAAGGAGTTTGCTGACCTAAGTTCAATTCCTAGGCCCCTTCTGGTGGAAGGAGAGAACTGTCTCCTGAAAGATGTCTCTGACCTCCACAGACATCCTGAGACAAAATACCCCTCCCACAATAAGTAAGCATAACGTGAAAATTTAAAATAGGTGCAATAAAACATTAGTCTCACTTCCCTCTATTCATCAATCCACAATATTTTATTAATGCACTTAATCTACTTAATACAAATGTAATATGATTTCTGGATTAATGATATTTGTGGCAACTGTTAGGTTTGCTTTAAAAGATTTGTAATATGCTGCTGACATTTTAAAAGATTTATATTAATTTTATGTGTGTAAGAGTTTTGTCTGCCTGTAAGAATGTGTACCATATGCATGCCTGGTGCCCAGGGAGGCCGGAAGAGGACATTGGATCCCCTAGAATTAAAGTTACAAACTGTAGTGAGCCACCATGTTGGGGTTGGAAACTGAACCTGAGCTCTCTGCAGTAAGTTCTCTTAACTGTTGAGTTATCTCTCCAGTCCTGATACTGACTGTTTTTTCAAAGTAAAATGAAGGCATCAATTTACTCTAAAATTTTCAACATGTACATTATTAACTATAGTTCGGCGTTTTATTTAGTTTTTTATTTTTATGTAAAATTTGCATATGATAAAATAGAAAAGTTTTGCCAGGCAGTGGTGGTGCACGCCTTTAATCCCAGCACTCAGAAGGCAGAGGCAGGCGGATCTCTGTGAGTTCGAGACCAGCCTGGTCTACAAGAGCTAGTTCCAGGACAGGCTCCAAAACCACAGAGAAACCCTGTCTCGAAAAACCAAAAAAAAAAAAAAAGTTTTAAATATCTATTTCCATTTTGACCAATGCATAGATTCATCGTGGATCCAAGGGATTGACCTTGGGTCGTCAAGTTTGGTGGCAGGTGCCTTTACCCAGTGAGCCATTTCACTGGCCACTCTAAAGTCCAACCCAAATTTCTACCAAGGTGGAACATTCTTATCATCCAAGAAAGTCATTCATGAGAGGCATGGCTTTAACTTTTTAAAAATTACATTTATTTATTCATTTATATATGCATGTATTTTGTGTATGAGATCACATGACACAGAGAGCGCGTAGAAGTCAGAGGACAATTTTAGGAAGTTGGTTCTCTCCTTCCATCACGTGGATCTCAAGGATTGAATTCAGGTCATCAGGACTGGTTAGCAGGCATTTTCACCTGACGAGTCATTTCATTAGCAGGAGAGGTTCCAGATGCTATAGGTTAATGGAGTGAGCAGTGGTAGACAGAATTGAACTGTGGGGAATAAAGTCTGGAAGGTCAAAATGATTAGTAGGTGACCAGCATCCCAGGCCTGAGAGATAGTAGTCACTTGCTGCAGACTATAAGCAGATTAGCTTGGCTGGACCTGAGCAAAATGCGTAGGATCTAAGTAAAACTTTGCAGCGCTCTGATTGTGTCAATAACACACACAGCAGAGCTGGGCTGTAACTCAGGGTTAGAGAACGCAGTGAGTATGGGCAAAGCTCTGTGTTCACTCTCCAGCATCAGAACCAAAATCGTATACAGGATTCGCCCATAGATCCTACATCCCGAAGGACAGTGCTTCCCAGTAGAGGTGATTGTGCCCTTCAGTGGACGGTTGACAATGTCTGGAGACATTTTTGGTTGTTGAAGGAGTCATGCATAGGCATTTTACTGAATGGAGTCCAGGGATCCTACTAAACACTCCCTAATACACAGAACAGTCCTTGACCTTTTTTTTGTTTTGTTTTGTTTTGAGACAGGGTTTCTCTGTGTAGCTTTGGAACCTGTCCTGGAACTCGCTCTGTAGAACAGGCTGGTCTTGAACTCATAGAGATCCGCCTGCCTCTGCCTTGTGAAAGGTGGGATAAAAAGTGTGCACCACCACTGCCTGGCTAGTCCTTCACCATTTTACAGCCTCACTTGGCACTAGTATCTGCTATAGGTTAAAGGTAGGGGTTGCCATCTATAGGAAAAAGTCAATGGCAGTTAGTGCTCACAGCAAACTTTTTTTTTTTTTTGAGAAAGGCAATATATTATTTTACCTTTTAAGATCAAGAAGAGAATCTGGGGAGATTCAAGGGTTAATAGCATGTCCTGCTATTGCAGAAGATCCTAGCTTAACTCCCAGCACCCATAGTAGGTGACTCACAACCACATGTAAACTCCTGTCCCAGACAGAGTTGAAGCCTGCCCTTGTGGACACCTGCACTCATGGGCACAAATCATCTCCCACACACATCATTTAAAATTTTTTAAAAAGACCAAGAAAGAGGAACAATAACTCACTACTGAATAAAAGAGCTACAAGAAGGTGTGGCGGCACACAGCTTTAGTCACTGGGAGGCAAGGCAGGTGGATCTCTATGAGTTTGAATCTAGCTTGGTCTAAGCCAGTGAGGGTTAGATGGTAAGATCTTGACTCAAAACAAACAACTTCCCCTTGCCCCCCAAAACCCTCCAAACTAAAAACTACCCTTCCATTTTGGTATAATTTTGGGTAGTGATGCAGGCAGAGGCAGTAGATTGCTTATGATTAGAAATGGGGATATGATTGCACAAAGGACCTTTTAGGGAAACTCTCAGGGCAGCACTAGGCTTTCCTTATCTGGATTCCTGGATCCGTACTTTGAGGATGAAGAGAGGGGGATGGGGGGAATGGGAGAAGAAAGAGGTACGCACAGTTTCCCCACTTGCTCTGACCCTGCAGCATCTGTTCTTATGGAATATTCAGGACGGCGATGGCATCAGCTGCAGTCCTGTGACTCCATCTGCCAAATCCCCAGCAAAGGTCACACCAGAGAACAGCTCCCCAGCTCTGTTTGGAGAGCATGACCCTCACAGGCCCCATGGCTGTGTCATCCCACGCAACCGGCTGACCTGTGAATCACATGGGGTGAGTGGGACAGAGTGAGGCTCGCGAGTGATTATCACTCCCACTGGATAAGTGAGTAAACTGAGGCAGCAGAGACACTTTGTAACTAACCCAGGACCATAGAGTTTGTAGGTCAGTGACCTGGGATTTGAGCCAAGAAGTCTAGCTCGAAAGAACTTAAACACTCTACACTTCCCTTAACATGACATTGGGCGTGTCAACTTCGTGGAAGGGTAACACAGAGCATGCACACAAACTACCCAAATCACAAGCGTCTGACTCCGTGAATTTTCACAGTGAGCACACTTATGTACTAGTGCACAGATCAAAGAATAGAACACTAGCAGTTCCACGGGACCTTCAGCCACCTCCTCTTCAGATTATTTCTTCAATTTATTTTTAACTTTTCCTTAGATACTTGGGCATGTATGTGAGCGCAGAAATACAAATGCCACACGTGTGTGCAGGGCATGGGATAACTCTTGGGCATCGGCTTGTGGGACCTGGGAGTCAAACTCAGGTCATCGAGCCTGTGTGTTTTTGCTGATACCTGCTGAGCCATTTTCCCTGGCCTATTTATTGATGCTGGGGTTTGTGAGTACATGCATATGGAAGCTAGAAGACAATTTCCCAGGAGCCAGCTCTCTCTTTTAGCCTTCTCTTTGAGGCAAGGTACCTCTTGATTCTGGGTACCTTCCAGTTCCTTCAGGCTCCCCGGCCCCTGAGCGTCCAGCTTCCATTTTGCACTAGTATTACTGTGATTACAGTTGGGAACCACCTCTTCTGGCTGAAGCCACCACATCTGGCTTCTACATGAGTTTTGGGGATTGAACTCAGGTCCGCCAGCTTGCTTGGAAAGTGCTTTATCCACTAAGCCTTCTCCCTGACCCTCACTCACTCTTCTACTTTAGATCACACATATTTCAAGCGTCGTTAGGTCTTTTTTTTTTTTTTTTTTTTTTTTTTTTTGACACAGGGTCTTGCATATTGTTTAGGCTGGCCTTGAACTTGTTTGTCGGCTCGTGTGATCATCTTGCTTCACCCTGCCAAATTGAATTATAAAAGTGTGTCACTATGAGTACCTTTTATGAAGTCTGCTGATAAAGTTAAACGTATTCTGTCTTGATGTTACAGTGGCTGGGGAATCTCCAGTTTCACCAAATTCTCTCTGCCAGTAAAAGCACTAATCTTCCCTTAAGCCCCACCCCTGCAGAACTACATCTCCCAGGAGGCTGTGCTCTGAAGTCTCTCGGATTTAAGTAAGATTCTGAGCTCGGTTTAAGCCAGCCTGTTGCAGAGTGCTCTGGAGTGAGAGGAGCTAAGAGTCAGCAGAAACTGCCAGGAGTTGGAGCCAGAGAAGGATCCCGAGGACAGGTTGAGGGTGGAGCTGGAGCAGCAGCCGCCAAGGAGGTTGACAAGATGCTGGTTATCTTGGGACTGTTCGTGTCTTTCCTCTCGATTTTGTACCTGACAGCTCCATCCATCAGGTTTGTCTTAATCCAGAAACTCAGCAATACTTTACAAAGCCCTGCAGTGGTAGCCACCTGCGACTGCTAAAGGAGAAAAGGGGAGACGGTGAAAGAGAGATTAGAACAGTAAAAGCAGGAAAGGAGGGATTATGGAAGCTAGGTGGAAATTGAGAAGGAAGCACCTGGGTGGGCGGAGGTGGGGCTGATTCGTATTCTGACGCTAAGGGAAGGCTGAAGGGACGGGTGTCCTGAACTTTCATTTAACCCCTTTAGGTTTCTCTGACACTTTCCCTTTCTTTTCTGACCTTAGGTAAGGTAGGGTGTCACCAGGGCGTCTTTGTCGAGGAACGCATTGTCCAGCAGTAGGCACTCTGGGAAGGAAACAAACTCGCTTCCCCGTGATACTTCTCTCACTAAATGTTTTGGAAATAGCCCTTTCACTGGGGATTTCTGGAGGTGCAAAAGAAAGGGCTATTCTGAGTAGAGAATTAAAAATTTGCGGATGATTAAGAAGGTAGATAGAAGCCAGGCGTGGTTGTGCTTGTCTTTAATCCCAGCACTTGGGAGACCGAGGCAGCTGGATCTCTGAGTTAGAGTCCAGTCTGGTCTATAGAGTGAGTGACTTCCAAGACAGTAAGGGCTAAATAGAGAGACCCTGTCTTGAGTCCCCATCCTCTCCTCCCGCCCCTGCTGCCAAAAAAATAAAGGTTAGATAGACATATTAGGGACAGGGTGTTGGAGTGTTATACTCAATCATGGATATGTTTAGAAATGATTTGAACAACTTTGGTTTCATTTTCTGCTTTGCAATGTAGGAATAATACTGAAATGGCTGGGGAATTAATATAAATTACATAAGGAAGTATAGTATGTGTGGACAGTATCTAGCTTGGGAAAGATAGTGAGTGTAGAGATGGTCTATCCTGGGGTAGACAGTGAGTGTAGAAAGTGTCTAGCTTGGGATAGATATCAAGTGTGAAAAGTCTAGCCTGGGGTGGACAGTGAGTGTAGAAAGTGTCTAGCCCAGTGTCTGTCAGCCAGTGATGTTCAGAAAGTATTCTAGACTCTGTGGTCTTGTTTTTAGTAAGAAAGTTTTCTCTGCATGCCAATGGCCTGAATAAAATCCCTAACCCAGTGGCTGAAAGTCTCTCAGGATGCTCTACCGTCTACAACTGAAGAGACAACTGAGGGGTGATACATGTGTCAGCTCAGATGCTGTCCACCAGTTCCTCTGCTGACTATTGGAGCCCTAGGGCTCAGGGCCATTGATTCCACTAGTGTTCATCACTCGTGTGTTTCCAGTGTGGGTCAGAGGAGGAGGCTGACCTATGGGAATCTAGAGATTAGACTGTTAGCTTTGTTACCCGACAAGGAATAGCTCCATTGGCCCTGGCTCAGGAGCATTTTCTCTGCTTGTTCAGGACACATGACCTTCCTCTCTATGCCTCTGAGCTGGCCACTATCCTGGCCAATCAAACAGTGGCCCATGCAAACTAACTTCTTTGCTTGCTTGCTTGTTTGTTTTTTGTTTTTTGAGACAGGGTTTCTCTGTGTAGCCTTGGCTGTCCTGGAACTAGCTCTGTAGATCAGGCTGACCTGGAACTCACAGAAATCTACCTGCCCTCTGCCTCCCAAGTGTGGGATTAAATGTGTGCACTATCACTGCCTGGCTCAAATGAACTTTTTAAGATGATGACATTTTATGACACCAATTTAAAGCCCTCCCTCTTTGTAGTTATGTGGTCTTGTTTTATGCATCTCAGCATGAGTTTGGGAGACTGGTGTATGATTTTTCTCCCTTTGGGCACAGGAAGTTCTTTGCTGGTGGAGTTTGTACAACGAGTGTGCAGATTCCCGGAAAGGTAGTGGTCATCACAGGTGCCAACACAGGCATTGGCAAGGAGACGGCCAGAGAGCTCGCACGAAGAGGTGAGTCCTTCCCTGTCTGTTTCCCCGGGGCCACACCTCCTGCCCTCTTCACCAGGGTCCTGCCTGAATTTCCTTGTCTTTCTTTCTGGGCTTGGAGGCAGTGATGGGAATTTAAGGACACTGGAATCCAACTCTAATGTGGCACTAATTCATTCTGGCTTTCCTCATAGCTCCCTTCTTTCCCGTACCTTCTCTACTTCAGGGAGTAAGGGGAATGATGTCTCTGGGTAATAGTGGTCAAGTCAGTTATTTTAAGGTAGATACTAAGCAGGATGAAATACCAGAGTGCAAGATGAGGGTTCTCAGCTGCACTGTGAGAAGCTGGAAGTGGCAGTATGGCCGTTCCACCGCCATAGGGACAGATATGAGTATGCTCTACCCATCAGCTGCAAGCTCACTTCCTGTACCTCTGCACACGTTGCCCGTTCTGTCTTGGCCCCAGGAGCACGAGTATACATTGCCTGTCGAGATGTACTAAAGGGAGAGTCTGCTGCTAGTGACATCCGAGCAGATACCAAGAACTCCCAGGTGCTGGTGTGGAAATTGGACCTATCTGACACCAAATCCATCCGAGCCTTTGCTGAACGCTTCCTGGCAGGTAAGGTTCCAGCAAGTAGCCAGGAAAGCAGGAAACTGAACAACGTAGGGATGACTGCCCCACCCAGAACTATCTATGGCCCTTGCATCATACCCATGATCCCACTGGACAGGTTCAGCCACATAAACCAGCAGGACAGGGAATTGGCAGAGGGATGGCAGGGGGACAAGCTGGGCAGGATCTTTATCAACATTTTTGCTCCACAGTGGGAATCTTGGAGGTTTCATCTCCATGTCTGAGCTTGTACCTTGGCGTGAGGTGTGGCCCTGGTACTGTTCTTTCCTTTCATCCAGAAAGTCAACCTTCTGTGGCTACAGGCACTAGATGAGTGTGTGCCATTGTCAAAATGCTCCCATGTCTTGGGAAATTACCGGCATCTACCAAGGACTACAGGTCCTTGAGGGACAAGGTCTAGATGTGCCTTGTTTTGCCAAGTCTTCCCAGGGCCCATCAATGTGGGCCTGCTCCAGAGCTGGTGATTAGTATACATTGGCCATGTGAATGAACAAGTGGTGTCCAGGAAGATATCAACAAGTAAAATCAGAAACCCAATGACAATGGTGATTCTATGTCACCCAGACAGGTCCAAATGGGGGAGTAGTTATTGACTTCTGAGGCAACATCTTATCTTAGGAGACAGGAGAAAGATGAGTGGTGAGTGATAACCTTGCCTAACAAAGAGTAGTCGCCGACGAAAGCAGGGAGGAGGGTGCAACACTTGAGATGGTGACAGGTGGCTAGAGGTTGCATTGCCAGCTGAAGGATCTCCCTGATTGTACTCAACAGAGGAAAAGAAGCTCCATATTTTGATCAACAATGCGGGAGTGATGATGTACCCCTATGCTAAGACAACAGATGGCTTTGAAACCCACTTTGGAGTCAACCACCTGGGTAAGTATCTTTGTGTGGTTAAAGGTGAGCTATGACCCACCTTGACCTCTCAGGAAGATGCCTCTGCCCAGTGCTCAGGATCTCCACTGATCCTCATAGAGCCTCTTAGGATCCTCATAGGATCCCTCACCACAAGACACATTGCTCGTTTGCGCTTTTTTAAGCAGTCAAAAATGTGACTCTGTGTTTCTATTCAGAAGCCCCCATCTCAGAAAATACTAGGGAGAAAAATGCCATTCTTAGATGGGGTAGTGGCAACGTGGGGCTTGCTGGACAGAGCCAACCTGTGGGTATTCAGGATCTGGATTTGGCAGGGAAAGTGACATCCACACGAGAACCAGAGAAAGCCTTGGGCTGGTATGTGGGGGTAAGTGGACCTTGCGAACTTGATACACAAGATAGATTGGTGTTCAGAGTTCAAGGTTAATGCTCTAGTCACGGGAGCATGTGGCATATCCTAAGCGAATGTTATTTTCGCTGACTATTATAGCTTTCTTTCTGTATGAGTGTATGAGAACCCACAGTTATGCAGAGAAATTGGAGACAAGCAGATGGGAATATAAACAATAGGTACAAAAATCTAGATTAAATATCATTGATGCAGTCTAACTTTGGCCCTTGCTTTGGAGTATTGACTAACTTAAAGGAAGTGACCATTTAGCATGGAGTGATTCAGGCTTTATTCACACGCAGAAGACAGTGAGCCAGTATGAAAATTCTCTCTTCTGTTCCCATACCCTGAGCCTGAGCCTAGAGACATTCTACCCTTGGGTTTTCCTTTTGGATTTCTTTGTAGGCCATTTTCTTCTTACATACCTGCTTTTGGGGCGGCTGAAGGAGTCTGCTCCCGCACGGGTAGTAAACCTATCCTCAGTGGCCCACCTTGGTGGCAAGATCCGTTTCCATGACCTCCAGGGAGAGAAGCGCTACTGCCGTTTTTTCGCTTATTGTCACAGCAAGCTGGCCAATGTACTTTTCACCCGAGAGCTGGCCAGGAGGCTCCAAGGTACGTGTGGGGAAATAATAAAGTATTTTATCATTTAAATAATAAAAACAGGACCCTTAGTCCAGATTATAGGTTCATAGAAACTTCTGGAACCAGGATGTTGAACATACGTATTTTAGTACTATTCTGCATGGTTTGGAGAATGATCTTTGATAGCTGTGCTTTTTGTTTTGAATGAGTAAGTTTATTAAATATGTAGGAAGCAAAAATAAAAGAATAAAGAGTAGTAACAGAGAGAACAGTGGACAGATACTAAAACACCAGATTGGGCACTAACAACAGCTAGCAGAGACTCTTGCCCAGTTGAGAGAGCAAATAAAAGGGAATGTCAGGGTCTTCTAAACACCTAGCAGAAACTAACTGAGGAAGCCCCATTGTGGCAGTCAGTCAGAGTCCTGATTGAGAGTTCTAGATAGAGCATAAAACTGTTTCTCAGCAAATGAGCAAATAGCTCCAGATAAACAGAACATTACCAAAGCAGGCACCTACAACATCCAGCAGAAACCGAGTATTGAAATTGAAGCAGTCAGCCGGAATCCTCCGTTGAGCTTTTTCTCCACGGGTGAGCCTCCTGTAGCTGGACTTTAACTCCCTGCTCCTATTCCAGGCATTTTAACGTTACAGGATAGACAATGAATAACCTTGGTTGGGAACCGCTTCCCTTCTAGCTGCTCTCAAGAACACATTTTAGCTGCTTGCCGTTTTTCCGTCTTCCCATGACAGAGCCAGGAGCCATCCTCACCTAGGAAAGAACAGGGCAGGTTGGAAGATGTTTGACATAAATATGCTTCAGTGTGAAGCGGGGCAACTCCATTTCCAGAGCTTCCCAGTGAGTTCCAACAGAACATAAACATTTTCCGGTACCATGTACCTTACAAGAAGGACCATGGTGTGGCCAGGAGACTGAGGTTACTGACAGAATGGAGTTGCTGTCCCTCAGGGAGTCCTGGGCTGAAGAGGTTGGAACTCTGGAAAGTTGCCTTATGTTGGCTGCCTCTTTGCCTCCGATTATTTTGTTTTATTTATTTATTTATTTTTACAACAAACCTTTGTAACAGTCGGAGTAGGTTTAGAGTATTCCCATTTTATAGGTCAGAACTGAAATCCATGGAAACAGCTAGCTCAAGATCATACGATAAATGGGGGCATCAGACGACCCCAGGGATTACTTCTGTAGTTCATAGAGAGCCAGAACTGGGACGTGGGCTCTCCGCTCTAAGCTCTTCCTCCCGTGTACCTTACACTGGGTTCCCCTAAGCTTCTGTCAGGGAGATAGGGCTGGATTCCAGGCTCCTGGGTCTGAGTTCTTACCCTTCCGCATACTAAACTACTTGTGCATATGTAGACATGTTCCTTTAACTTCCCCGACTGCCCCGTCAGCTATAAAATGAGACCTTAATCTTTAATAATTAATAATTTAATAATTCTGCTTTTCCCTGGGGTCTAGATAATCCGTGGGTCCTGATCTCTCTGAGTTTAGGGGACTGTTTGCTATTGTGAATAATTCAGAATCTGGGAAGAATGTCAGTATCAGAATGTCAGAGCAGGAGAATAAGATAATCGTGGCAATACATAGTAATGACAGGGAACTTTGCGTGCCAGGCACTGTATAAGCCTCCAACTGTTCTTATGAGATAAGCATTATTATTTTCCTCTATCTATGAATGAAGAGAAAGCACAGCTGTATTAAGGAATTTGCTCAAGTACGTCTCCCAGCTGAGACAGTCTTCACTGAAGAATCCAGCAGTGGGAGTCACTCTCCAAGTGGGGCATCAGACCTTGGCAATTTATTTAGTTGCTCCGTGTCTCCATTTTCTTAGCTGTACATAGGCATCTTAATGCTACCTACTGCTGCATAAGCCTCTTTTCAGAGCTAAGACATGACCGGCCTCTGTCCCCTGCTCTCCAAGTCCCCTGCCTCTGATTAGTTGAGTGAGAAGTGCTGTTCCAAAAAAGGAGAAGGAAAAGGGAGGCACAGGATTGCCTGACCTTGGGGTCACACCTGTGCAGGGTAGAGCAGGTGTGAGAAGAAGCGACAACCTCTCAGCATCAGGCGGTCAAGAGTTTTGGCCGGGCCTTTGGAGACATTCTGAGGTAGTGAGGAGCCGGGTGAGAAGCACAGACTCTGTGTTGAAATGAAGTACTAAGGCACATAAGGACTTGGCCCATAACCCTTCCCTACAATGTTCTGCAGGTCAGTTGAGAAGGAGGTTTCTTTGACAAGTCACAATTATGGATCCTGATGATAGTCCATACCAAATCAGTGTATTCTTTTCAACAACTTATTTCCCCAAAGGGAATACCTTCTCAACCAATCAAGGCTGCATGTACAACCAGATTTATCACCCACATATTAACAATAATGGCATCATTTGTCTCAGTATTCTGAGGTTACAGCAGTCTCCTGCTTGAATTATTTCCTAAATTACCTTATCTGTTATATCCACTGCTAAGTGAACCAAACGTGCCTGCCCCACCTTGTGCCAGAGAGTGTATAAATCTACAAAACAGAGAGCGCTACGGGCGAGAGCACATCCAAGGAACAGATTCTAGAAAGATGCCGTGCAATGCTGCCCTGAATGCAGGAGAACCTGCATTGTAACTGGAATGGAGTCCAAATTGCTGTTCCTGCATTGATTTTCTTATCCAGTTGTTCCCTGTCAGGCCTCACCTTTATTTTATTTTCTTCCAGCTTTGGACAATAACTACTTTCTAAAATAGTTACAAGTTGCCCAAGATTGATGAGTTTTTTTAATAGAATGTATCTATTATGTGGACAAGATTTTCACTTTAACTTGGTTGTGAAAGATACCCTGCTGTCGCATCAAAGAAAGGAACAATATTCTAGCTTCATCTGTTCCTATTTAAGGTGTCCACTGTTAGAGATGTACTTTATGTTCATAACTGATATGGCCAGAGAACCAGTATTGAATTTATAGCATCGTCAGAAGCAAAAATGTGATATAAGTTACTTGCGTCAGTGAAGGAATGGCCTGCTCTTTACAAAGCAGAAATTGAAAATCAAACACCCTTTGTATTCCAAATTAGAATCTCAAAACTTTTGTAGTTTTCATTAAATTGCCGGGAGGCTTGGAGTTGTTAGTCCATCTTCCAGCATACGGTTAAATGTCTCAGTGAATAACTGATACAAGCCATCAGTGGCTGATTGATCCAATGATAACTCCACTAGTAACTGATTTATTTTCCTTCAATAAGTTGTTTATATTTTTATTTTATATGCATTGGTGTTTTTCCTGCATGTATATCTGGGTAAGGGTGTCAGGTCCCCTGGAACTGAAGTTACAGACAGCTGTGAGCTGCCATATGGGTGCTGGGAATTGAACCTGGGTCCTCTGGAAGGGCAGTCAATGCTCCTAACCACTGAGCCATCTGTCTAGCTCCCTTCCTTCACTAAGTTGTGTAAATCAAAAAACTAAAAGAAATGAAACCACACAGGTAAAATGCACAATGCATACTGAACGTAAACAGTACTGAAAATGAGATGGTATGGGAGTTGTGTTGGGAGCAACTTAATGTCCCATAATTCCCACCAACATCCTTCCATCCACACCTCATGAATGTGCTTCCCCAGCTAGTCTCTATCCTCAACCTTTCAAACAGGTTGTTGTCCCCCATAGAAATGGCAAAGATACTGTTATTAATGATTAATACTTCCATTTCCCACATGTTTTTATTAGTAGTATGTAAGCCTCCATATAAGATAACATTGAACTAGGACTCTTCTTTAGGAGCATAGAAAGCTGAGAAAGCTATGTAGATCTTTCTCAAAGAGATCAGTTCATTACTGGGCAGAGTGAGTAGACCCTTTTGAAACCTAGACTTGTGTTTCCCAAGTCCCCTCTTGTCATTTGGGTATTTTGCCACAGGGCTCAGAGCATGTCCTTGGCCTTACTGTGTCTTCTTTGTCCTAGGAACCGGGGTCACCGCCTACGCGGTACACCCAGGTATCGTCATGTCTGAGATCGTCAGACACTCCTTCCTACTGTGCTTGTTGTGGCGGCTTTTCTCACCCTTCTTCAAGTCCACCCGGCAGGGAGCTCAGACCAGCCTGCACTGCGCCCTGGCAGAGGGCCTGGAGCCCCTGAGCGGCAAGTACTTCCGGTACGGGTTGGCACTCTACTACTGGTGTGTCTGTGAATCACGGAACTTTGCATTGGTCAGATCCTTGGTGCTGGATGATGGAATCCAGGCTTGGGTAGGGTCAGTTTTATTTCAGTGTGCCAGGTTTCTGTGAGCATCTTTTGAATTTGAGTACCACATGTAAACATAACTCCACGTGCAGTCAGAGCTTGCAAATGAGAAGTCCAAGCTAAAGTCCCCTACCCATTCCGTGAATTAATCCAGCCCAGTCTGGTCTACTGTTGGTTGCTAAGCAACATGCCATTTGTTAAGTGGAGCTCTGAGAGTACCGTTAGTGTCTGTGGTAAGGGAATGGATAAATGGTAGCAGCCAATGTAATGTAGCTTGAGTTCTTGGCATGTGTTTGACCCTCAGCTATGTGTGTTATGTGTATCAGATCATACAGTCATCTCAGCTGTCCTCAAACTCAAGAGTTCCAACTGTCTCTGCCTCTGCTTCCCAAGTGCTAGGATTAGTGGAGTGTGCCGTGACCAGCTCTTGATTTAGCTTAGAGGCATTTTCTCACTACGAAGTCCAGTCTGACCTCAGATTTATGATTTTCTGTTTCAGTCTTCTGAGTGCTGGGTTATAGCTATGTCTCAGCATGCCTAGTTTCCTTTTGTCCTCTAAGTGTGGCCATTAGAAAATCTGAATTATGCATGTGGCTCATATTTTTGGTTTGCATCCTTTTGCTGTTGTTGTTTGGAGCGGGGCAAGGTTTCTCTGTGTAGTCCTGGTTGTCCTGAAACTTACTCTGTAGACCAGGCAGGCTTCAACTCACAGAGCTCCCCTCTGCTTCCCAAGAGCTGGGATTAAAGGTGTACACTCTACTGCCTGGTATGCATCCTCTTTTTATTGAACAAATCTACCCCCACAATCTGAGTGTTACTGCCTTATGAATGTGACAGATATTATATAGTCATTTAATATAATTTCAGATAATGTTTAATTAATAAGGGATTTTCATAATACAACATGAGAAAACAAACAAACAAACAAAAAACAGAATACAAAACTATAGGGGCTGAGATATGACCCAGCAGCTGAGGGTTCTTTCTGCTCTTGCAGAGGACGGCAGTTCGGCTCTCAGTGCCACATTGACTGTGACTTCAGCTCCAGGGGACTGATGCCCTCTTCTGGCCTCCACAGGCACTCACTCACATGCACAAGCTCTCACACAGACACACGTGGATACAGAGAATGAAAGCAAAATCTTTTTAAAAGACCATGTGAATGTTGTTACAAATACATAGTGACTATTCTAGAAAAACCTAGGGAGATGAGGAAGTGCCAGACAAAATATGAAAGAGGCTTACAACTTCTTATTCTAGCTGTTTCCTTATTATTTAAAATGTTTTGGATGATCTCACATATATTTGCTATCTATATAATTAAGATATATTTTAACAACAAAAAAAGACTTCTTCCCCAAACTAAATAAAACATGGTCTCACTTTTGTATAAAAGCAAAAATCCACATAAACTTACACACACACACACACACACACACATATATCTTACATATGCATAAACAAATAAGGTTGGAATAGAAGGCCAGCCAAATGATAGGCTTTTTTAAAAAAAAAAATCAGAATTATATTTTCCAAACATCACATAGAAGTGTCGTAATTATGAGAACTAGAACTCCAGTGGGGCGGTCTATCTCCCTGTCACTATTCTCCCCATCCTTGGTCCGTCTGCTCACTCTAAAACAGGTCAGTACTTACGTAGTTTTCCCTGGGCACAAGTGATTTTGGATGGAATTCAGAGTTTCTCTAAATTTAGTACGAAAGCCACTGCAGTGTTATCTGTGACTTTGCCACCACAGGTTACAGGTATTCTCTTATCACATTGAATTATTGAAGGTATTTTATAATGCCTCTTTGGCTCACAAATACTTCGAAATAGTTGGGTATCAGTTCTGGTATCGCATCTTGCTGTAGGCCATACTAACAAAAAGCTTATGCATTACTATTTCAAAATTTGTTTTATATTTTTATATATGCATATGTGCTTATGTATTTAAGATTTTTACGTTTATGTGCATCTGTGTGAGTGTATATGCATGCGTGTGAGGATGCCCATGGAGGCAAGAATGGATGTTGGATCCTCTGGATCTGGAGTTGCAGGTGGCAGTGAGCAGCCTGACATGGTGCTGGGACACAAACCTGGATCTTCTAGAAGGGCAGCAAACATGCTTTGCTACCAACTCATTTCTTCAGCCCCTATATTCTGGTTTTTCAAGACAGGACCTCACTGTAGTTCAGGATAGCCTCAAAGTCACTCTGTAGCCAAGGGTGACCTTAATCTTCCAATCTTCTTGCCTCTGCTTCTCAAGGGCTAGGATTTTTTTTAAAATTTTTTTATGTTTTATTTAACATTATTTTATGTGCATTGGTGTGAAGGTGTCAGATCCCCTGCAACTGGACAGTTGTGAGCTGCCATGTGGGTGCTGGGAATTGAACCCGGGTCCTCTGGAAGAGCAGTCAGTGCTCTTAACCACTGAGCCATCCCTCCAGCCCCAAGGGGCTAGAATTATTTATGCTGCACCCTGACCCTGGAATACTTTAAAATTCATTTCAGTGTAGTTTCCTTAAGTCCAGTGCACATATTGTATATAACTAGAAATCTATTCTGAGAAATGTGTTCTGAGATTGTCAGTTTTCATTCTAATGTTCACTCTCTGTGTCTGCCAGTGACTGCAAGAGGACCTGGGTGTCCCCAAGGGCCCGGAATAAGAAGACAGCTGAGCGTCTGTGGAATGTCAGTTGTGAGCTTCTAGGAATCCAGTGGGACTAGCTGGCTGGGAGACTATGGCCTTTTCAGGCCCAATCCATGTCGTAATGAAAGGGGACCAAAGACAAGCACAGCCAGAAAGGATTATCCTTCTAGCCTGCTGCAGCTGTGACTCCTGCCTACTCTGAACCTTCTAGGATCCTTTATACATACGACGTTTTTGTGAGGCAGGGTCATAGCCCACAATGATATTCACACCTACAGACCATTCTTCTCAAAGACTTAGAGAACCCACAACCCTCTGGGGCAAGAGGTCTACGTAGGTGCCAGGCTGGACATAGGGGTAGAAGAGGAACCTAGGAAATGAGGTCCGTTTCCTCACCAGCATCATAAACACTAGCCTACAGGTTCACGGGAGCACTAGCATTGCACATGTCTATGAACTATAGGCTCAGATTCTAGATTGGCCTCTTTTCTCTATGAAATGAAATGCTAGTCACACCCCTGAAGTCTGGACCAAGTAAGGAAGAAGTAGCTCACTTTGGCCGAGCTTCATTTCTTCCTTTGAATGTCCTGGAGCCTTTGCATGAAGCTGAGCACATTTTCCACCATGTAGATCCCCTCCCCCACTAGACCGTTCTCTTTACCTCAGTTTTCAGAGAAATAAAGATTTATGTTCATCTCATTGTCTTATGTGTTTTCTCAGGGAGAAATGGAAGAAAGGAAATCGGCTTGTCAGTCCAGTGAGTCCATATGTCCTCTTACTGAGCCACTCACCCATACATCCAGAACTTTCTTAGAGTACTGTGTCTGGGTACGGTGTAAGCTGGGCAAGCTAGCAAGCATTCAACTCAGGTTTCTTTCAATGCCTGTATTTTATTATGTGAGAAGTAAGAGGTGTGGCTTAAAACACAGAGCCATTCAGCTCCACCACAGATTATAATCAGATAAATTTGACATATAGATACAAAAAAGCAAGCTCCAATCTGTTTCTCTAAATGTATGGCTCTCATCCCCTCTGGTTCCCCTCTTCTTCTGTGTTGTGGCCCTCATGACCTCCTTGCTGAAGGTCATCCAGAAGAGGTAGGCAGATGTGGCCAATGTTACAACCCATTGGCTCAAGAAGTCATGTTTATTGATTCTAGATCTGAAGGGCATCTGGCGATAAATAGTCTCTTTTCCTTAATGTAACATAGCCTTAAAATTTCATAAGTGTTTATTAACTGTACAAAATAATGGTTTTATTTATGACATGTTCACACATGTGTATGAGATACTTTGATCATATTTATCCGCATTATCCACACTTACCTTCTTGCCCCTGGAAGTAGCCTTTAAAATCTTTCATTTATTAATTCTCTATCTCTCTGTGTAATGTGAGTGTGTGTGTGCACAAGTGTTTGTTTGTGTGTGTGAGTATGTGCACGTGGGTTTTGCAAGTGAGTGTGTGTTTGTGGAGTGTAAGTGTGTGTGCATGTGTGTGTTTGCATGTGTGCGAGTGTTTGTGTGTGATACTGAACTCAGGGCTTTGAGCATTCTAAGCCAGAGTGTAAACAAGGTCAAGACAAGACAGAAGAGACAGAGTACTTAGTGCACTGCATTGATGATGACCCTGAATGTCCTCTCAGTGCTGGGAACAGGAACAGAGACTGAGAATTCATGGAAGGTAAGAGACAGGCACACCCAACTACTCTGTGCAGTGGAGCATGCCATGAGAGCAGTGAGTGTGTGTGTGTGTGTGTGTGTGTGTGTGTGTGATGGTTCACATGTGAGATCTAAAAGATACAGTGGGAACAGGGATGCAGGGACAAGCCTGAGGTGGGGTTCACATATATAACAGAGGGGTTAAATAGATGCAGAAGGGGCAAAGCCATGTGTGGGCTGCAGGAAGCTTGCTGCTCTCTGGCTTCCCCACCCAGGGCATCATACTCAGATTGAAATTGGCATTAGATGCTGGAACAGAAATTATGTTTGCAAATGGCCACACGAAGTTTGGAGCTGACTTTGCAAGGTAGTTCTCCCTCCATTTCAGACCCAATCGTGTTTGTCCCAAAGTTTCCCCTAAAACTCACCGTCCAGGACAGACTGGCCTCGTGTCAAGGAGAAAAGACGACAACAAAAACAGCCCAAGGAAAACATGATGCCCCTGAGAACAGAAGGGCGAGTCAGCTAACAAGACACTGTGCCCTTGAGAACAGCTGGAAGGCAATCTAGAATATAAAAATGCTTGTGGGAACAGCTGATTGGAAGTCTCACCTGAAAGGAAGGCATTCTGCTTGGGACCTTGGTGTAAATCAGAGACTTCGGCTGACTATTTTCTTGAGCTATTCTGCCAGGTGGTGGAAGAGCCTAATCTGATGTTATGACATGCCATTTTTCTTTAACTTTTTGTTTGCTGTATATTTAACATTCTTACTCACTTGAAACCGAAAGGCTATCATGGATCATTCCTTAGATGTAGCAGATGCCGGGCTCCATCATTTCCCCTGCTGTTCCTGTGCTCCTTTGAGCCAGAGCCTCCCTCAGCAATAAGCCTCTAGGCTACACGTCACCTCTCTACAGCTTCCTCCCAGCATCCAAAATATTGTCCAGTGTAGGACAAGGAGGAAGTGTCAGCCTTGGCTTTTTCCAGAAGAGACTTTCCCAGAATTAATAATCAAGTGACCCAAAGTCTTGATCCCACATCAATAATGCTGTTATCAGTGGTGGAGACCTGTCCATCTTGGCACTCCCCTGTGACCACAGAGAAGGCTTTCTCCTTTGGCTTCCTTGTGTTTGGATATAGACATGGCATCCTGTCTTGGCAGAGGGCTCCCTGGAGCCTGGGAAACTAGATCCTAGATGAGAAGGCCTCAGGGGTGACAGTACTCCCCATTTCTTTGCAACTGTTCCAGTTCCCTTGCCTTCATTACTCCTGGATCCTCTGAGTCTCTGACACCCTTAGCCAGGCTAGCTGACTACTACAAATCTTTTTTCCCTTAGCTTACCTGACAGACTGTCCTAGATTTCTTTAAAATAACACCCAGAAAAATAGGAGAAAAGGAATCCGAAGAGACATACACAAGTGAGAAAGCATGTCAGTGTGCCGAAATGATGACCGACAGCCACAGGTGATCTTGGCTGTCACCAGGCTCAAGTCTAACTTGACTCTGCATCTAATGCCACCAAGCATCCCAAGCCTTAGAGGACAGACTTCATGTATTTATCCTCTTCTTGTTATAATACACACATACACATTGAACAGGCTCAGGACAACAACAACAGAACATTTTGCTTAAACTCAAAGGAAAGAAAAGTTCCAGATAGAGGACACCATTAAGGGGACACAGCTACCACCCCACACAGGCCAAAGGGTTTGTGGTGTAAGAGAAAGCAGGGCTGGTTGCTGGGAACCTAGCTAAGTTGGTAGAGTGCTTGTTTTTCTCTGCTATGTCCTGGTACCACTGCAACCTTTCTCATCAAGGCCCATAAACAATGAAACCTCTGAACCAAATTGTTTCCTCCTCTGAAATCGTTTCTCCAGGAATTTGAAACATCAATGAAAATCTGAGGAACCCAGCCATCTTCCCAGACTTTCCCAAGCCCCTTTTCTAAGTCCTCCTCCTGACCCTCCCTCTTTTGTTCTTTACTTGTTAGCATCTACAGTGATCTTAGAATGTGTATGTAAGGAAACACTGGACTAGCAAGAAACATCCCAAAAGTCCCTCAACTGGGAAAAAAAATGAATCTTCAGTGTGGTGGTTTGAATTAAAATGACCCCCATAGATTCATAGGGTGTGGTCTTGGAGGAAGTGTGTCATTGAGGGTGGGCTTTGAGGCTTCAGAAACTCAAACCAGGCCCCAGGCCCATGGCTCACCCACCCTCCTGCTGCCTGCAGATCCAGATGTAGAATTCTCAGCTACTTCTCTAACACCACGACTACCTTCGTGCTGCCCTGCTTCCCATCATTCTGATAATGGACCAAGCCTATGAATTGTAAGCCAGCCCAATTAAATGCTTTCCTTTATAAGAGTTGCCATGGTCATGGTATTTCTTCACAGCAATATAAAATCCTGCCGGGCAGTGGTGGCGCACGCCTTTAATCCCAGCACTCGGGAGGCAGAGGCAGGAGGATCTCTGTGAGTTTGAGGCCAGCCTGGTCTACAAGAGCTAGTTTCAGAACAGGAACCAAAAAGCTACGGAGAAACCCTGTCTCAAAAAAAAAATATATATATATTTATATATATAAAATCCTAAGACATTTAGTATAAATATATATGGAGTGCTATTGCTTTTGGGGTTTTTGTTCCATAAACAATTGTATTATTTATATTATTTAAAAATTAACCATACATGGATAGATGGATTTCAGAAAGACAAATGTGTGTTTTGTAATAAGATTTATATTTTATAACAACGTATCCATATGTAATTGTAGGAAACTCCAGAAAAATGTGCAATTCATTCAAATTTTCTTCTTCAGACTCAGACTTGTTGCCCAGTTTATAAGTCTATTTTGGGGAAGGTTCTGCAAACTTGAGGAAGTGGAGCCTTGTTGGAGGAAGTACTTGATTGGGGGGTATGCCTTTGAAGTCTCTGCCTGGTTCCTAGTTCCTTCTCACTGCCCACTTCCTCTATGTTACTGGGTGAAGAATCCCCTACTACACCCTTCCACCACTGTGAAGCTACCACTTGTGCTGCCTAGGAGCATCTGCAAGCAACCACGGACGGAGCCTTCTGAAACCGTGAGCCCCAGATAAAGCCTTCCTCCATTGGGTTGTTTCCCGGAGGTATTTTTGTCATAGCTATGAGAAAGCGAAAATATGCCAACCCATAGTCATGTCCTAGGCTATCCCTTTTTTGGCTTTGACTTGTTTCAGTATCCTTACCTCTGCCCCCATTGTAAACAGACCATCCAAGCACCAGGACTCATATGTGATTGGATTGGTATGTATAATGAAAAAAGAGTTTGTTTTCTTTAAAAAATAAAAATCAGTGGCTCCATTGCTCCTCAAGTTCTTGAGTTGTGCACTGGATGTTCTGTGTAGAGCAGGAAGAATGAGAACATGAGGAGCAGTGGTGTTCAGCTGAGCTTTATGGCCGTGTCTGATTTATAAAATAGCATATACCTATTTTATAACATTTATTTCTTGCTTTCATCTCAGTACCTTTTCAGATTTGATTTAAGCATGTTTCATTTTGTCCAAATGAAATATGTCCAAATTATTTCTTACAAATAATTTTTTCCCCCCAAAACAGGGTTTCTTTGTAGCTTTGGAGCCTGTTCTGGAACTAACTCTTGTAGACCAGGCTGGCCTTGAACTCACAGAGATCTACTTATCTCTGCCTCCTGAGAGCTGGGATTAAAAGTGTGCACCACCACCACCCAGCACAAACATCTCAGGAAATGACTTCTATAGTTGGCATTTTGCTAAATGAACTTTTCCTACCTACATACAAATGATCAATTTCACAGAGACAAAGAGTCCAATGGAGGTGTTGCCAGGGGATGGGGGAATTTTTTATGAGCCCATGCCACAGTGGTCTCTTCAGTGTACACTTGCCAGAGACCTACCTATGCTTCTTTTAGTAACCCCAATAAACTCGCTGGTTCACTTGAGTGGAATTATTTTTTTGCTCTGTCATCGGTACCGTAGGCTAAATGAATATTTGTTTTTCCAACCCCCTCCCCCCCAGGAAAATTAATGCAACATAGGAGAGAGGGTTAGACCCAAGAGCCCGTTTCTGCAAGGGTAATGTGACTATTGATATTTGCTTGCCTGGGTATTACAAGTCTAATTGTCTGTGATCTACTTTGCCTAAGCCTCAGCCAAAGACATCTGGCAGCCTAGCCTGTCTCGGGTTTCCAAACCTAGTGCTCATATGTCCTGCATTCGGGTGGAATGTTCCCATACTCTTTGTTGTGACATGTCTTCGTGTCACGGCCACACCAGATGTTTTCAGATCTCCTTCCATCCTTAGCATGTGTTTGCTCCATTTGTTTTTGTTTTGTTTTGAATGAGAAACCGGAGAGGCTCCCATTTCTGGGGAAAGATAACAGCAGCGATGCAAATGCTCTCAGCTCAGGTGTCCTTCCGCAAACGTGCCCCGAGAGAACTAGAAGCAGTCTTAACCTTGAGTTTTGCTCTTCTCAAATACTATACAGGTAGTTTTTTTTAAAAAAAAAATCCATGGATCATTTGATAGTAAAAATGATAGTTGGGCATTTTTTTTGTTGTTCTGCTAGGAATCATAAAGTCTGAAAAATGGCAACTAAGTTTTAAGAAGATCTCAGGATGCTATCTGTCTCCCACTACCCGAGAAAGAATCGATGAAAATGAGACCCTATCTCAAAAACAAACAAACAAACAAAAATCCATCAAGTTTATGAATTCCTGGGGGAGAAGAACGGTGGGAATGGTAGGGTGAGCACTCTCTACCCCACTGGTGGGGAAGTAAATTGTTATGGAAAATGGCTGGGATTATTGACCAAACGCACATATCCTCTGACTCAACAATTCAGGAAAATTCACTGCAGGATAATCTGTTGTGGCAAAATCCCCCTGTACCCCCGCCCTGGGACTGAACACTAGATACTGGCGACACTGGTCACCCCTGGGAGATGGGAGGACTCTTCACTCATATTCCTGCTCCTACTGTATCGCCTATCTCCACCCCTTCACCTAAAGCAGACATGAAACATCAAGTTTCCTAGTCATAGAGGATTCTAAATTGAGTTTTTTATTTTTTCATGGTGGAATTCAGCAATTGAGCCTAGGACTTTACACATATCATGCAACTGCTGTACTTTCAACCACATTTCTAACGCATAAAACAATACTTTATGACAATAAACTTATTTTATGTGTGTGGATGATTTGCTTGTATATATATCTGTGCACCATATGAATGCCTGGTGCCCTTGGTGGAAAGAAGTGGGTGTCATATTCCCTGGATCTGGTGTTGTTGGGAGGCCTTCCTGGTCAGGTTGTAGGCTACCACAGTCTGGCAGCTCTGAGCTCAGCAACAGCAGAGGGTTTCCTATGCTCTATCTGACCTTATTTGAAGACTGTCTCTAGGTCCAGATGCTTATCACTGGTGTGACCCTTGACACAGTTCCCTGCAGAAGCCGTCTCCCAGCGGCCCATATGGGAATTAGACATAGTTCTAGGATCTTTACGGCAGAACTGTGCTTCCGCATATGATCCTAAGACTTTTACTAAGGGTTTTGGGATAAGAATTTTCTGTTTAGTGCAAATTAGGGAATGCCCCAGCCACTGTCCCCGTCCTTTCTTTCTCACTCGGGGATAAAGTTGAGCGTCTCACTGAAGCTATCTCCTGGGAGGCTATTTCTGCAATGTTCACAGGTCATCCAAAGCTCTGTCCTTGCTTCTGCCCCTTTGTCCTTATGGACTGGTGGCCAACAGTGAGGAAAAGGGGGATTCCACGTGGAGTCTGCTCTTAACCCATCAGCCATCTCTCCAGCCCCAGGAGCATTCATTGTTTTCTTCGTTTATTTTTTTTTTTCTTTTGAGACAGGGTCTCACTCTGCAGCCCTGGTTGTCCTGGAACTCACTATGTAGATGAGGCTGGCCTTAAACGCAGAGATCTATGTGTCTCTGCCTCTTGAGTGTTGAGATTAAAGGTATGCACCGCCATGCCCAGCCCCTTCTTAAGGTTTTAGGATTTACTAATACTTACGTGTATTGTGTGTGTGTTCGTGTGTACAGACACATTCATGCCACGGTGTGGATATGGAGGTCAGAAGACAACTTGAACAGTCATTTCTTCCTTTCCATCTTTGTGTGGGTGTCAGGCCTGTGTGGCAAGCGCTTTACCCACTGAGACACTTCTGGGACCCACTAGTAATTTTTTTAATACATTGGGAATTTGAGAAATTCACAATCGTGTGAACAATCAGTGCAGGACTTGTTCAAGAGAAAGTTAGTCAGCTGAACTTTCTTCCCTACTCACCTTTTCTTTCCACAGAACACACGAGCAAAAGGCAAGAGTCTGGAAACAGGGAGCATGGAGGGAAGAGGATCAAGAGTTCTAGATTACCTTCAGCTTCACAGCAAGTTCAAAGTCATTCTGGCCTACATGAGAACTTGTCTCAAAACAAACAGAAGTCATGGGCTGGAGACATGGTTAGGTAGTTAAGAGCACTTGTTCTTACACAGGACTTGAATGCAGTTCCCAGCAACTCACAGGCTGCTCACAATGACCTGTAACTCTAGTTCCAGGGGATCCCATACCCTCTTCTAGCCTCCACAGGTGCCAGGCAAGCAAGCACATGGTATGTATGGTATAGTATACAGACATTTAGGCACTCATACAATTTTTTTTTAAAGTGTGCTTATATAAATAGAGATGACTCAGAGGTTAAGAGCACTGCCTGCTCTTCCAAAGGTCCTGAGTTCAATTCCCAGCAACCACATGGTGGCTCACAACCATCTGAAATGAGATCTGATGCCCTCTTCTGGCTGCAGACACACAGACAGAATATTGTATACATAATAAATAAATAAATAATAAATAAATCAAGCCACGAAGCTAAGAAGTAGGTGGAATAGACAGTTTATTGTGGTGTGGGTGTAGAACACACAACCCTTCAACATTTATGGGTGTTTTGATGTTACTGTTGCTTTGCAAGAGACCACAGTGTGATGTCTGGGGTCTTTAGTTTCTTCTCTGTTAACCTGGTCAATGGTTACCTATTTTATAGTTCAAGTTAGGAGAAAGTCAGGGAAATCTGGTTGTGACACCCTAAATCAAGGGCTGCAAGACTTACAACCCAGGTGTGTAAAGTGCTTATTCTCAGTGCAAAAAGGACAGCCTTGAGTGTAAGCAGACACCAGGCACTGGGGGCTCCCAGGATCTGGGTGGTGTGTTCTATGACTCAAGGAAGGGAAAGCCACCACCAGACTGCACCCTCAAGGGATCGAGTATTTTCCCCCAGCCTTCCTTCTCTAACAGGATCATAGCTTGGACTCTTGACAGACGTCCATTAACAGTTGTTAAGAAAAACTTGGTTCAGAAGAAATGAACAGGGCTTCTAAGCACCAGAGACACTGACTTCAGTTTCCAGTTCCTGTTGCCTTGGCAGCAAGGGGGAGACCGGCAGGCTGAGCTCTGGCTGGTGGGAGTCATGGGGCTACAAGCTTTTCTTTGGGGCTCTCATTTGTGAAACAGTCACTGAATGACAGACCCTTTCTCTTGAGCATTGACTGGTCTCAGGTGGAAGATAAGCAGATGCATATTTAACCCTTCATCTTGTCCCCACCATTGGATGGGACTCATTTGTTGCCTCCTTGTGCTGACTCATCTGAAGGCCCAACTGTGACATGAACCCCATTCCCTCAGTGTACTGCTGCCTCACGAGCCAGGTCTTTGCATATTCCAGCCCATGGTCCTGAGGAGACTGAAGGGAAGCACGAGGGATAGAGAAACGGTTTCCTAAAGAGGCACAAACAAGAATGCAGCTCAAATAGGTAGAGTCTGGCCATTCGTTCAGCCCCAGGATCCTGGCTACTATCTCTTTCCCTGGACGCTAAAAGACAAAGTCATGTGTTCTTGCCCATCCACCTTGCAGTAGGGATACTGACAAGAGCCAGCCCTGTGTTTGAAGAGACCTGCGTTTTCTTCCACTCTGGATGAATGTGACGGGGCCTGGCCTCAGCCTCCCCAGATCTGACAATTATGCTGTCACCAGAGCCTTCAGATGCCCGCACCTGAAAACCTTGTGCTTGTGAGAGGTGCTGCCGGGAGAGCGCTCATGGTCGCCAGGTGTAAACACTCCCAGTGCCTTCTCTGAATTTTGGAAAGGGAGAAGAAGCAATTCTTTTTCCAGCACTGCTTTGTAACTCTGTTAGTCCCTCATGTTAAGAGGAGTCGCGAAAGTGTGTCTGCACAGTGGGGAAGAACCGTGGACAGACAAGATGACCTAGGGTAAGAACCAAAAATGCAGGGAAGGTTTGCAGACCAGCACAAAGCCAGCACAAGGTAGGAAGTAGAGTGCCTCTCTTCAGCAGAGGGCTCTCATTTGTTCAGAAAATGCTGGGGCGTAAACATGAGTACACGGGAGCATGCACACGTATGTGCACACACGCACACACACAGTCACTGTGAGGTAGAAAGAAGTGGCTATCTCTAGACAAACACGAATCCTACAACTTCTCATGGCACTTGTGTGAAAGGACCTGCTCTCACCCACACAGGCAAGCAGGGTCCAACCTGCTCACTCCAACCTCGGGCAGGGCCAGAAGTTCCACTCCACAGGAAGACGGAGATGGAGGGCGTTGTGTGGCATTGTACCTGTGGTCAGAGCTCCCAGGCTACAGTTCCTAGGTTCTGCTGCCCAGGGTCACTTCCTGGAGCCTGAGCCATGGGCACCACGGGAGTGGCTTGTCAGAAGCCACTGAGCACAGATGTCTTGAACCACAGAGTCCCCACTGCTTTTGGCAGCCTGCTGCACCTGCTGGACCAGGGCGGCTGCCTGCGAGTGTTCTTGCTTCACAGCGATCAGGTAGGCAGAACGCAGTTTGCAACATGTCAGATAGGCTCGGACCTAGTGATTGGTTGGGCACAAGATAGTGGAAAAGAAATGATCAGAAAAGGCAGGTCAATGAACATAAAGAGTCCCAGGAAGTGCCAGTGGGTAAACAGTACTTCTCACACACCAAACTGATAGCTAGGCTCTTGCCTTCTATTATTTCATAACAACGTTCTAGACATCAAGCGATTGCACGGCTTTGTGCGCATATGATAAGTGCAATCACAGATGAAATAAGATTTTAAAGACCAAGGTAGACAGGCAGATTCTGCTCTTTATCCAGCTTCCTCCAGTTTCTTTCTGGAATCAGAACTAGTATTGCCAGTGCCCACAGTGGTTTTATAGTTTCTTGTTGATTAACTGATAGTCTTGACTAGACTACAAGATTCATGAGAGCAGGGATAATATACTCTTTGGGCCTGGCATGCAGCCAGTGTGCAGCCAATGGGCCTTACATGGGTGACTGAGTGGATGAGTAAAGAACCATACCCTCCTTTGGCAAAGGGTTTACAGATTCCCCTTTTCTGTTTTGAACACGCTGAATTAAAACAAAAACAAACCTTTGGGTGGGTGGTGCTGGGGACTGAACCTGCGCCCCATGCATGCTAGGCAAGCACTCTAGCATTGAACTATATCCCCAGTCTTGAATTTAAAGCCCACTGACAGAAAACATAGGGTGAAAAATGGATGCACATGATTAGAAAAGGTCTAGGTAAGATATCGGCCCATGAGACTTGAATAGAATATCCTCGTTTGGATGGAAGGCAGCTCGGCGTGGGGGATAATGTATCTCCTATGCTGTCCATCCCACGATTCAAGAGCCCTTTTCTCCCTGGCTCTGGTTTCACCAGCGCCTCCAACATTCTGAGCGAGCCCTAGCAAGGCCTCCACAAGCTGCAGCTGAGCTCCCCCTGGCAGCTGCTTTTCTACCGCAACACTTATTTCTGAATCAGAGACATTTTTTGCTCCATGCAAAATCCTTCATCTTTTCGGGATGTGTGTGGGTCCTGCTAACCAAAGTCTCTTTGGCTTGATTTCAGATAGTTTCCCACTACAGAAAAAAATCTGGTGATCCGTGAGCTCACTGAAGGAATCGGGCACCGCTGTTGGGGGACACATATGCTGGTCTAGGGAGCGAGCCCTCATCTGGGCCTCTAGCTGACAAGCAAAATCCGAGAGAATGTAATTGCCAGAATCTAGAGTAAAAAAAAAAAAATGGATCATGCCAGTTTTTGGCAAGACCTGTGCCCTGAGGTCCCAAAAGTATCTTAGAATAGCTGCTGAAAGAAACAACTGTTGAGATTTGGGTTCTCATTCAAATTGTACAAAAGTAGCTGTCATTTTAGGACGTGGGAATCTCATCCTTTCCAAGCGCCTTATTGGGAAGTTGTACAAGCAGTGAAGAAATGTCTAGAACAAGCTCTCCTTAGGATCTAGACTAGACCATGGTCGGCAGGTTCCGCCTGGGGACCAACGGCACCGCAGTGGGAGCGGCTCCGTGGCTGTGTAAGAAGCCGCTGTCTGACACTAGTTTCCATCATGAGGGACTGCAAAGCTGGGAAATGTGTCTCCTGATGGCCAGCTGGTCTGGCTTTGCTGTTTCAGAGCTCTTCTAGCCTGGAGGCCTTCCTGAAGACGGCAGGATGATGGGTCCTATGATCAGCCACAGCTGGTGACACCGACCAAAGGATGCTGGCTGGCACTTCTCACAGAAGTGATCCGAAACAAGAGGTCTAGTCACTTCCCAAACAGGGAAGAGTTCACGGCCCTCAAGGGAGCACTGTCTGTCAAAGGGCTGAATGGATGTTTTGGTTTTTGTTTGAATGTGAAATGCCCCTCATAGGGTCATGTATTGGAACAAATGGTTTGTGGCTGCTGTGGTTTGTGGCTGCTGGTGGTGTTTGGAAGGTGGGCCCTTGCTGGAGGAAATGGTCACCTGGGGTGGGTATTAAGGTTTTAGGGCCCCGCTTTTTGTTCTCTCTCTTCTTTCTTTCTTTCTTTCTTTCTTTCTTTCTTTCTTTCTTTCTTTCTTTCTTTCTTTCCTTCCTTCCTTCCTTCCTTCCTTCCTTCCTTCCTTCCTTCCTTCCTTCCTTCCTGTTTTTTTTTCTTTCGAGACAGGGTTTCTCTGTGTAGCCTTAGCTGTCTTGGAACTTGCTCTGTAGACCACGCTGGCCTTGAACTCACAGAGACCCACCTGCCTCTGCCTCCTGAGTGGAGTGCTGGGATTAGAGGCGTGCACCAAGACTGTGCAGCCTCTCTCTGTTTTCTAACTCTGGATGCAATGTGAGCAGCCAGCCACCTCCTCTTGCCCCTGTGCCTTTCCATCCCGACTACAGTGGAATTTAACCCTTAAACTCTAAGTTGGAATTAATCGTTCCTTCCTTAAATTGCTTCTTGTTAAGTATTTTGTCATAGCAACAACAAGAACAGTAGCTAATACGGTGGGTTTTTCTTACTGGACTCGTTTTCCCTCCAGAATAAGGAAAACTTTCCCCACCAGGAACCTCATCTAATCAGTCAGCTTGAAGATGGAAATGAGATTTCCTCTATGGCTTTCAGGTGAGAAAGCTGAGAATAACACAGAGATTTAAAAACAGTCTCAGGGAGAGGGAATTGGGAAGGCAGCCAGGTGGTGTTGGTGCACACCTTTAATCCTAGCACTCAGGAGGCAGAGGAAGGTGGATTTCTGTAAGTTCAAGGCTAGCTTGGTCTACAGAGTGAGTTCCAGACAGGCTCCAAAGCTACACAGAGAAATCCTGTCTTGAAAAAACAAAACAAACAAACCAAAAAAAAAAAAAAAAATGGGAAGGCCAAGGTTTGGGCAGTCAATGTTCATCTGCCCCATCTATTCCGTCTGGAGCTTTTAAACCACTGTCTAGGTCCTGGATAACAAAGAAACCAAGCCACAAGACTGCATGGAACTACTGTGCAGGGCAAGGGAAGCCTCAGTGCTATTCATGCAATAATAACACCAGATCTAGGAGACATCCTGCTCACCTTGTTGTCGTCGCTGTGTATCGCCTGGATCAGTCCCTCCAGCTCCTGTGTACAACAGAGACATAGCGGCTGTGAAAGGAAGAAGCTGGGAGCCTCGGCTCAATCCAGTCTGAGCCCAGCTACTGTGGCTCCAAGGTGGGGATGCCCACCTGATCCTTCTCCCTATCTCAATTCCCACTATAAGAATAATGAATGACGGCTAATGATATTACTAAGCTTTGGATTGGGGCAGAAGGAGCATCTCCTACGAGGCCCATGCTGAGCTTTCACAAATGGATGTGGCTCTGTTCGCCCCACAGGCATGTCATAGAGGACGGTTTTGCAGGCAGGATGTTTGAAAGTCCACTCTCGTCTATCCATCAGAACACTGACATTTCCAGGTGCACACTATGAGATAAGAGGACGCCAAGGGGCGCCTTCTGGAGACAGCCATCAGAATCATGACTTCTACAAAGGGAGAGAGTTGCTCAGAGTGAGGCCGTGATTGCAGAGAGTTAGGAAGAGAAACGGGTCTTGTGTTGAGGAGGAGGAGGAGGAGGAGGATGGGGTGATTCTGAAGCAGATAGTGGGCACCCAAGAGATCCAGGAGTGAGCGCACCTGTGGTGGGATTCTCTTGAAGGCTTCCAGGCAGTTGAGGAGGATGGTGTCGCCGTCACTTTTGGCTGCCATGCCTGACTCACTGACACACTTGAGCAGCTGTCGGATCTCACCGTACTTCCCCCTCTCCACCAGCTGCCTGGCGGCTCTGCAGTAGGTTGCAGCAGCATCCAGTTGGAAGTCCTAGGACAGATGTGGGGTGACGGACTTAGGGCAGTGGGAAACGCCCACAGTGGGAAAGGATTGCAGTTACAACAGGGAACCCAAATAAAACAAACACGCACAAGTAAGAAAGGCTCCCTTTGGAGTCAGGCAGACATTTAAGAAGTGAGTATAAAAGCCGCCTCCTCTCGGTACGAAGTGGGGCACCCTAGTTGCTTCTGTGGGGCTTTCTTTTTCTCAGGACAGGGTCAAGGCTGGTCTTCAGTGCTTGAGTTTCCTGTCCCCACTTCCCAAACACTGAGATTCCAGAGTCTACCACCATGCTTGGCTCCATGGACTTTCAAAGACATTCTACTTAGTTCCTAAGACCAATCCTCTCTCCCCTGACTCACATTTCTCTGGGAAATGGTGCACAGGGCTGGTGTTTGTTAAGAGCTGCCCAAGTGTTAAAACAGATTATCAAGACTCACTTGCTGGAACCTGCCAGATAAATGCCTTGAACCCAGCTTTGGTTAGCCCTTACGCCACAGGACTTCGGAGAGGTAGCCTGGCTAGTCCTTCTAGACAGGCTCTCCTGAGACAGAGAGTGACATTTCTGCAGTGGGTTGTGGGTAGCTGTCTTACATGTACTCCTAGATACCTTTTGAGATGCTATGATTGGCTTTTGGTTAAAAGACATAGGATTTGGCATCTGACTCAGTTCTGTTATCTGTTTTGACATGTAAAGTTGCTCTTCCTGGGTAAGAATATTTTCTAAAGAGTAGCCTTTTCCAGAAATGTCAGGTGTGGGGTCCCTTGCCATACGCTAGAATGGAACATCAAGAATACAGAGCATCATACCTGTAGAACGCGGAATGCAATTCCAAAACCGTCTTCCACATTTTTCCCTCCCAGCATAACCTGGAGGGAGAAGGAGACATGCTTAAAGGAATAATTATTCAAATAACTTCTCAATAAAAACATCAGGGTCCCTATTTATCTTTATCGTCATGTTTTTGTGGAGACAGGGTCTCTCTGCACAGCCCTGGCTGGTTTAGAACCCACTATGTAGATCCGGCTGGCCTTGAATTCACGGTGATTCTCCTAGCTCTGCCTCCCTTCTTCTGGGATTATAGATATGAGCCAACATACCCAATCCATTTGCTGAGTTATTAAATATATGTGGAGCCTTTACTGAGCACCCAGCAGCAGAGATCCAAGGGACCAAATGGACTCTAACTCCCGCCTGAGGCCCGCATTCCAATGGGGAGGAAGCCATCAAGCAAATGACTGAAATAGTCAGATAATTACAATAGGGATAAGCACTCTGAAGGAGGTGAGCAGTCTGCCACAGACAGGTGAAACCCTGCACGCACCTTGCAGGCAACTTCCATCTTCATGTGGTTATTTCCGAAGAGTGTTGGCAGAGGCAATGTGGTGACCTGCGAGGTGCCAGCGCTCTCACACCGATGTAAGAATCTGGTCACTTCCATTTGTAGCTGAAGTGTATTCATATGCCTGTGGGGACAGGGCAGGCACAGTGCAGCCTCAGCAGGCTCTCAGAGAGTGGGGGTCTGGGGCTGGGTGACTGGCTCTTAAGAAGAGGGCAATGGGGAGACCAAAGAAATGGCACAAAGGGAAGAGGCTTGAAATACACTCCAAGCTATGGTTAAACAGAAATGGAAGGCCTAGGCCACCCCCAGACATACAATAGTTAAGGCGCACTGTGGGACTGGACAAAGACCTAGGGCCTCCCCACCACCCTCTAGACATACAATAGTTAAGGCACACTGTGGGACTGGACAAGCTTCTGGCACTGACTCAACAATATTAACTCAGTATCTACTCAGCAGGTCCCAGAGTGAGCAGGAGGCTTGAGTCCTGCTTTCATGGCTCATGGGCTAGAGCAGAAATGGATAGTAACCAGACACAGAAGAGGTTTAGTGTCTGAATCTAAGAAGACAACTAATTAGAGTGTTGGAAAATCTGCTATTTTTTTTTTTTTTTTGAGACTAGATCTAGCTATACCACTAGCCTCAAACTCACAATCCTCCTGCTTCAGCATATACTACCATGTCTGGCTAAGCCTTTTCTTTAGATAGTATGTTCCGAATAGAGGGGTTGGCAAGCATAAAAGAAAGAAAGTGCTTGGGTTGAGGATCCTGGAGGCCAGTGCCTGACATGTACCAAGGAAGAGTAGAGGGGCAGAGAGGGATTATGCTGGACCTTTTTTGCTCATTTTAAGGAATGTGGAATTCAGTCTGGGATAGCATGGGATCCTAATCCCTTCCGATAGTGGCTTTCCAGGCTGTAGCAGACGCTGTCACCCACGGCTGCTGCCTTCCCGCCCTGCGCTGACCATCTCCCGAGCCTTGACATACCTGGAGACATCAGCAGCAGTCATCTTCTTCCGGAAGAAGGTGCTTTTCTTCCTCCCGGAACTGCGGGATGTTTCTTGGAGGTAGATCTTCAGGTGGTCCTTGGCCTTAAGCAACCACGAGAGCTTCTCTCCCAATTCCGTGTAGGACTTTGCTTTGTGACTGAAGAACCGAATACAGGTCATGGCAGCCCGGACTTGGTCCTAGGATTGGGAAGCGAATGTTTGGTTTAGGATAGATCAGAGATGTCGGGTGTGTGTGTGTGCCACAAGGAGCCTGATCTGATTCCCCCTGATATAGCAGACCTTCAGGTTCTGGCCCTGTGATGTCTTCATCCCTAGCTAGAGCCTCGCTTCCTCTCGATAAGTGCCAGTGTCTACTCTATCATCAGCTGAGCAACATTTTACGTCAGTCATCACAGGGTCCCAGAGACCCTACAGTGAGCTGCCTGTCAAGCTCAGGTGGGATATTATCTCACCACGGTAGAGGTCTCTAGGAAGATCTTTCCGACTCCCATTAAGTAGATTCAGCTTTAAGTTGGCATCAGATGATCTCATTTCTGAGATCATAGTACTGAGAATCCTCAGACAGGGGGAACTTGGTCCTTCTTTCATGCATTTTCTTCTAAAGACACAAGCTTGCCAGAACATATTCCTTATGGATTCTTTATCTCCTTCCTTCCTTCCTTCCTTCCTTCCTTCCTTCCTTCCTTCCTTCCTTCCTTCCTTCCTTCCTTCTTCCTCATCTTAACTTGAATTCTTTTTAAAAATTATATTATTTATTTAATTTATCTATTTATTTATTTGTTGATTTTTATGTGGGTGAGTATTTTGCCTGCATGTATATCTGTGTACCACATGTGTGCCTGGCGTCTGCGGAGATCAGAAAAGGGCATCGGATCTCCTGGGACTGGAGTTACAGATGGTTATGAGTCACCATGTGGGTGCTGGGAATTGAAACTGGATCCTCTGGAAGAGCCATCTGTCCAGCCCCAAACTGTTTAAATTCTGAAGGATGCTATCTATTATGGGCAAGATTAAAGTTTGGCTCTAAGTGTAGGAGGAAAGTCTAAATATTTAATAATGTTGGAGAGTGTGGTGGATTTGCTCCAGGGTCAAGCACCAAGGTCAGGGATCAAATGACTGTCCTGTTCCCTCATCTTGCATAGCCTCTCCTGCACCACAAAGCACCAACGCCAAGTGGAAGGGAGGATGGGTTGCTGTTACCTTCATAAACTGCTGCAGCTCATATAGGATGTGGTAGTAGTTCTTCTTCTGCAGATGCTGGCAGGCAGCGATCAGGTATGCTCCCCAGCTCTCCAGGGTTGGATCAATGGATTCCAGTAAGTTTTCCAAAGTGTGCAACTTCCCACTTTTATAGCTCGGCTGGAAAATGCCTTCTATGAAGACCTCTGGAGGACTTTCCTGGAGCAGGAAAGAAGTAAGAAGTCAGAAGTGTGGGACTGGTCCTGGCAGTCTGGGATTTGCTCTGAACCTCCACACCCTCCTAGGGGAGTGCCTTGGCCTTTTCCTCTGAGAAGCCCTCTCCAAGGACGCTCCATTCACTCCTTCCTTGAGTGGCTCTCTCCACTCATTGCTCTTCTTCCTCTCCTAGGATTTATCCCCGATTGGCCCTGCATGCTAGCTAACAAGGAAATTCGACACTGCTAATTCCATCAGTATCAGTTCTTTATAGTGTTGGGGATCAAACCCAGAGCCTCTCAAATGCTAGAAGACCTACTTACTATCTCCAGTGGGCCCAGCAGTTTTTGAAAGAATAATGACTTCCTTTCCCTTGAAAAACTATTTTTTTCAAAAAAAAATTATTTTTTTAAGTTAAATAACATTGTTTAAATTTCTTGAAAAAGTTTAAGCTTAATTTTTTTTTTTTAACTTTTAAGTAAGAAAAAAAATCTTCTTTATTTTGCTTTCATTATACTACAAACCAACCTCTCTAGGCATCCTTTCAACATCTCTGGTCACTCAATTTCCTTAGCTGGCTCTTCTCATCCCTGCAGGGCTCCTTTTCTCTCTACTTTCCTAGTGATTTCATCCAGTCTCATGGCTTTCCATGCTGTGTGTGATGACATCCACACCTCGATTTCCAGCCTGCTCATCCCCCTAAACCTCCCAATCTGGACCTCCTGTGGGACCCAGCTGCCTCTCAACAGGACTTCCTGCAAAGCCAACGAATCCAACACACAAAAGACTGCATTCTAGATTGTTCCAAAAAACTTGCTCCTCCCACATTCTCCTCTTTCTCAGTCACAATACAATTCTTTCAGGGGCGCAGGTCAAAAGCCTCAGGACCACTTTTCTTCTCAAACTCTGATATAAAATACCTCAGCAGGCTCTACCACTGGAATGCACCCAGAAGCTGTCTACTATACCATCACATTCTTGAATTATCGAAAGAGCCGTATCCATGGCAATTTCACAGTCTGTCTCCTCCTCAGAAAGCCAACAAACCAATTTTGTCAACACACGACTCTGAAGAAGTTACTCTTCAGCTCACTGCCTTGCAGTGATTCTGCTCCCCATTCACTGATAAAGCCCAGGCTCTCACAATATCCACATATACTATGTGATTTAGCTATTGCCTTCCCAATTATATCTGCTACCACCCAGTCCCCATCTCTCCTGGCTTCAGCCACCTGACCTTTGTATTTGTTACTTCCTCTGCCCAGAGTACAACTCCTCCAGTTGTTCTTGTGTCTTTCAGCCTTTTACTCAGATGCCATTACCTCTGGGCACCCCATCTTCTTCTGTTCTGCCTCTCCTTCTACTACCTGTACTCCTTCCTACCCTTCCTCTACCCTCTTCTGCCTTCCTCTCAACTTTCATGCTCTTCTTCCACTTTCTCTTTTGATACAGAGCCTTTCTACATAGTCCTGACTGGCTTTGAACTCACACAACTCTGTGTGATTCTTCCTCCCAAGTGTGTGCTCCTGTTCTGTGGATGTTTAACCTTTTAAGCTTGAAAGGATGGACAGAATTTCTCCCAGGAAAACAAGGAAGGCAGGACATTCTAGGTAGATGGAACAGTGCATGAAGACTAATAAAGATAGTAATATTAATATTTTGTTGAGTCTAGAATATGGAATATCAATAGCATCCATGGTGAAAAAAATCAGAAATATGGGAGACAGATCTTGAGGTCCAGCCGCATGCTAAGGAGTTAGCTTTCATCCTAATGATGTGTGAAGGCCCTGTGGAGAGAGGGAGTTGTGTTTAGGAACTTCACACTGAGGGCAGTGTGGCAGGAGAAGGAACACACAGAAACCCTTTGCACACCAGGTGTCCAAATGTCGTGTTCAGTGCATTTCCTTTCTGCACCCCTGCTTGCTTGAGGACAAAGGTAAGGGTCTTAAAAAAGCTCAAGAGTAGCTGGTGACAGGAGACAAAGAGGAGGCTTCCTTACTGGCTTTGTCAGCTGCAAAGCGAGGGCAGTGCTGTCGTCAGCTTCCACTTGGACTATTAGATAAGCAGCTTACCTCTGGCTGCGCTTATCCAAGGCACCAGACTGATGGTTAACACTCAGTCTGTGCCAGCAGAAACATCTTCACTTCTCAACTCATGGGGAGAGGGAGGGAAATAATAACTTCCAAATAATACGACTTATCCTGTGGTTCTTAAGACACGCTCAGCAGCTGAGATACAGCAGCAGCCACACAACGGTCTCTTTCACTGTCCTGTAAGGGTCGGATCACAAGCTGGACTTCTCATGGAGTCATCTAGAAGATGTCTGTTTGCAAACTATTGCCAGATGCTGTTCTGATTTAGTGTGGCTGACTGATGTTAGTCTGTGCTAAATTCCTTCTTCCTATGGAGTTTGGTAAATATCAGTCACTTTGTCAGAAAGTTACCATGAATGTTGAGATAAAAGGAATTTCAGGCCTACGACATAGCTCAGAGGGTAAAAGGTCTTGGTGTGCAACCTGATCATCTGAGTTTCTTCCCTGGGACCATGCAATTAGCAGGAGTGTGTATCTGTAAGCCCAGAGCTCCGATGGACAGATGGGAGACAGAAACAGAAGGAAGCTTATGGGTCAGCCAGCCTAGAGAATGCAGAACAGCACAGAGATAAGAAACCCCACCTCAAGGATGGAAGGTGAGATCTGATTTCTGGAAGCTGACTATAACCACATGCACCATGGCCCTGTGTATAGACTCTCTGTCTGTCTGTCTGTCTGTCTGTCTGTCTGTCTGTCTCTCTCTCTCTCTCTCTCTCTCTCTCACACACACACACACACACACACACACACACTTTTCCCCCTTCCTCTAAATAAGTAAACAAAAGGGTGATGACCAAGGAAGCAACACTCTTAGCGCTCTTCCGTCAGGAGGGAGATGGCAGGGGAGTGAGAGAAAACCAAAGAGACGGTGTGCTGCCTCCTCATGCACATGTGTGGGGTGCTCCTCTCTGTAACAGCTCTAAGTACACCCTCTCCTAGGCCAGGTGGAAACCAAGGTTCAGCACTGTGCCTGAGGTCACATGAGACTCCTGCTGAGTACCTCACTGTGGAGACCAGGCTGATGGTCTCACTGTGCTCTACACTGTGGGAGAGGAGACGAATTTGCTATTGCTGGTCAGGAGGGAAATTTGGGGTTTAATGTGAGACTTGCTGACCTCACTGGATGACTATATAGACAAAGCTTCTTAGACCTGACTCTGCAGGGAATTGTCTCACTGCTAGACGCTGAGTTAAGTATACAGGATGGGGTGGGGGGCGGGGTGTGTGTGGTCAAGGCGGCTACTGCCCTTGGGCTGTGTCCGAAATGTCTCACCTTGTTGAGCAGGTGCAGCAGGGCTTCCCGAAGGCAGTTATGCCTTATGTAGAAGCTGATGATGGCCAAGTTGGTGCTGTAGTTGTGCAGGTAGAAGAGACATTCCTGATAGTAGGTGTTGTTCATGATCTTCCCATCAGGAATTACCTCGAGGAAGAGGCTCTGGGTCCGAAGGGTGGCTTCCAGTTCCCGCAAGGTGGCAAAGTAATCGTCATCTTGTTGCTGGCAGGAAAAAAGAATGGCTTTGAACTCCAGGACCTAAGAAGTTAAGAAGTGATTCCCCCTCTTCTACCCCGCTCCCCCACCCCCAGCTTCCAAGCAGCACTACTAGGCATTCACTACTAGGTCTGGCCTTCAACAAGTCTTAACACTAGAAAGGCTTGGCTGGCGTAAGGCTGTAAGGCCGAGGCAGAGGATTCATGAGTTCAAGGCTGTTCTGGATCACACATTATAAAGCCAGGGACTGGGAGGCGGCTCAGTCGTCAGAGGGCTTATTGTGCAAGTCTGTGGACCCTGGCAGTCACGTACAAGTTGGCGTGCTGGTGTGCACCTGCAACTCAGTGTTCGGACAGGCAGATTCTAGGGGACAGGGGCTAGCTGGAGAGTTACTCTACTGCAAACAGTGAGCACCAGGTTCAGTGAAAAGCCCTGCTTTGAAAGAAACACAAAGTGCGGTGTGGCAAGACGGTTCAGCCAGTAAAGGCACCTGAAAGCAGCCTGACCACTGAATTTGATCCAGGGACACTGGTGAGAGGCAGAGCTGACTCTGTGAGCCGTCCTCTGACCTCCACGAATGTGTGAGCTCATATACATACACACACTCCAAACAAATGTAAAAGCAAAATGTAAAGACTGACAGAAGGCGGCAGCTAACAGTGACCTCTGGCCTCTACACATGCATGCTTGGGCGAGTACATATGTATACGCACGCATACACTACAGTACACTCAATGCACAAAATAAAAAAAAAAAAAAGAAAAACCCTAAATGGAAAATTAATCTGGGCACGTGATTTTAATTTTTGGATACCTCTATAGTATCTTTTAAAATATTGATTTTGTGTTGCTTATCTAACCATGCAGGTATGTAACTACACATACTACAAACAAAACACACAACACACAAACATCAGCCCAGCAGCCTCTGTGCCTAACCCCGCACTACTGACTGAACTGAAGCCAGTCATCTCACTGAATCCTCACTGCTCCTAGCCTCTTACAGGACAGGGCGCTCTGCCCGCTTTGCTCTTACCAAGGAGATGAGCGGTCTCACTGTGGACTCCAGGTACTCAACCACATCCTGGACTAGCCTTGAGCCATGACTCAGTTGATTGAGGTCAAGGGGAGGCTTCAGGCAGCGACTGAACTTCTCCCGTGCAGCAGCGAGGTTGCCAGCTTTAAGGCAGGCCATGCCCCAGGCATGCCATGCCCCCGTGGAATCAAGCCCGGTCTTTGTAGAGACCTGGAGGAAAAATTGCTCCATCTGTGAGAGGTGTCTACATTCAGGTCTGAGGGTCTTCCCAAGCCATTCTGTTTTTTTGCCCCAACCACCTGCCCAACATCCACGCGCTGGAATTCTCACACCAGCAAGTTGGTTGTGCCCTGGATGCACCCATGATCGGGACCACGGAGAGATGGTGAGACCTGTTCCCAAGGCTAAGCAAAGGCCACTCATGACAGAGGGGTAGAAGGAAGCTTTATCTTTGCCTCACCTCAACGCCCAGTTGGTAGTACTCAGCTTCCAGGAGCTGGTTCCTCAGCCTGGTCACCGCGGCTGGCTGCAAGATCTGGTCTAGAGATGGCACATGGCGATAGGCAGCGGTGACTAAAATATGCAAGACATCTACCTTGCTGATGTAACTACAGGGAGAGAGAGGGCATCGAAAATGAGACTGTGTTGAGCTTTGGAGCAATTGTTGCTTGAAGTGCTTCTATTTCATCTTCACTGTTAAGTGCGATCATGAGACTTGAGAGATACACAGCACATGTACTCTGAGTGAAGGTTCGAGAGTCAGACTCTTTTAACCCCACTCCCAACTTAATAGTTCTGAGGCCTGCCTCAACTCACTCATCTGTTACGTGGCTATAGAGCAGAAAATGAAGTGTGTCAAATGAAAGAGCTTAGGATAGTGTCTGGAACTTCTGTAGCACTTATAATCTGTTGGTTTATGTTTGAGCAGGGATGCTCTAGGTTTCCGTCTGAGACAAGGCCTCTATATTGAATACTGGAGCTCACAAATTACCGATTTGCTTTGGGCTCTTTGGAACCCTGCTTGGAAAAGTACAGAACAAGAGGCATTGACTCAGGGGCTGGAGAGATGGCTCACCAATTAAGAGCATTGGCTGCTTTTCCAGAGGACCTGGGTCTTGTGTTTAGCACCCACATGAAGGCTTACAACCACTTGTAACTTTAGTTTCACCGGTCCTGACACCATCTTTTGGATTCTCTGGGTACCATGAACACTTATGGTGCACACGCACACATAAACAAAACATTCATACATATAAAATAAAAATAATCCTTAAAAAAACAAAAAGCCCCACCGACCCATATTCCTGGTTGGCACAGTGGTTTTACCATGCCTCTTTCCTGGAGGTGGCACCAGGCAGGGGCACCTTGGCCCTTCTAGTCTAGTCTTCACACCCTCTCTCCATGCCAAGAATGGCCTTCCTTGTAGCCCACTGAATCTTATTCCTTACTCCTTTGGCAATCTTACTCCTGACACCTGAGGATTAGAAAAACCTTAGCAGGACAGAGCCCAGAGGGCCAGGCTATTCATTCTGATGTGGCAAGTTCACAGCCATGGTTCCTGGGTCTCAGAGCTACAGCAAAGAAGCCGTGGCTCCTCACTCATCTGCTTAGCAGTTTTCTTGGATTCCTTATCTTTAGTGATTCTCAATCGGTAGGAACTGGGCAGAAGAAAGGATAGTGTGTAAAATCAGATTCAAAGCCATATATTAATTCGAAGACTTATATAAGTCTCCCTTTGGAAAATGAAAACATTTGAACTAGATGATGTGTTTTTGTTTGTTTGTTTCTTTTGTTTATCCATCAGAAGGAGACATAGTTAAAATCAGAAGCGTCTGGTTTGTATGGTGATAGACATAAGAGAGGAGTCCTCTCCCATGGATAAACTGACAAGAAATCATCATAATGAAAGTATTTGAATGCAGGGAGGGGCAGAAAGAACATGTGATTTGAAATCAGTGCTGTAAACCATCCAGGAAGCCCACGATTGCTTGCAGGGGTGAAAACCCTGCTGAGCGAGGGCTTCCTTGATTTCTGCCACCTCCAGAGGCCCATAGGGCTTAGCAGTGGCTGTCTGAGGTTGGTGTTAAGAGGTGACGGAGTGGGCCTGTGCCTGAGGGAGACATTTATCCTGCCCCTGGATCCCGAAGCTGTTGGGACTTTGTGAGTCATGGATCTGGGTGGATGGATAAGCAAGGAATTAGGAGTCTTCATGTCAGGTTTAATGAGCGGAGTCAAAGCAGGTTCAGTTCCCGCCTCCACGGTCCTGCCCTGACTTCCTTCTGTGATGGACTGTGATGTGGAACCGTATGCTGGATAAGCCCTTGTCCCCCAGAATTGCTTTTACACATGTTGTCTTGTCATAGTAATAGAAAGCAGATAAACACCTTCTGTTTTTGAGGACCTAGGGAAAGAAAAGGACATGGGCTGACCGAGGGTGAGGACGACTTATATTTCATCAACATTAAATGAGACGCATGTCGGCGTGTCTTGTCAGAGAGGATGGGAAGATGGAAAGCCGTATGAGAGGAAGCCAGATAAAAGACTGCCCCCAGGTAAAAGAACGGAGGCTCACTTCTGTGTACCTGTCACAGAGAGCCAGGTCCTGGCTTCGGCCAGCCTTGACAAACATCATCTTGGCGCTGAAGAGCAGCTGCTTCATGATGTCTATGAGCAGCCCCGCGTCCAGCTCCGGGTTGGTGAGGCCCTTGGACAGCTTGCAGCAGTGCTCGATCAGCTGGTGGCCACAGGCAACGCTGTCTCGGTGCAGGTTCAGGATGGCAATACACAGGGAGGCGCTGGGGGCCTGATCAGAGCAGGAGAGGGAGAAAGAGACAGTGAATTTAGGGGCCTGAGCAGTTTTCAAAAGCAGCTGTTCGGCAGCAACCACCATTCCCACTTTAAAGGCTGGAAATCACTGCGAGAGGAAGCTGGACACATCACAGCAGGGCAGAAGCAGAGCTGGTCGCATTTCAGAAGCTCAACCTTCCACAGCTCTGGTTGCTAGGCTGTGTCACACTGCGTCAAGGTCTTTCTACATAGCCCTGGTCGTCCAGGAACTCACTTCCTACTTCTTGACAGTATCCATAGGTGGCCGCCTTTTCCTGGTCTCCTGTTCCTCAGTTGCTATATCACTTATCTGTGACTTAGATGACCCAGTTACTTAGCTGAAGTCACTGTTTCAAGTCCTGAACATGCTATGCTGCTGCCAGATCAACATCCATAAATCTCCCCTGTGAAATTCCTAGGTGCTTCTACCTATCACACAGTCATTTCTTATTGTCAGCCCCATAGCTTTACACATATATCGTCTTTCTCAATCTTACCACCTTACCCCTTACTTCATCAGTGCTATCTTCGGATGCCCTCATCACGCCCTGTGATTTTGGACTCAGCGCCTTTGCTTGGATATTTAGAAATATGGGCCCACAAGTGTGTTGTTGTTGTATGAGTGTGCGTGTTGTGTAAAGGTGTGCATGCATTTGTATGTCCATATGTGTGTTGAGGCCAGAGGTTGATATTGGGTATCTTTTTGAATTGTTTTCTACCTTATTTTTTTTTTTTTGACTCAGGGTTTCTCACTGAACCTGGAACTTGATGATTCGGCTAGAACCTGCTAGGCAGCAGGCCCCGGGGTCTGCCTGCCTTTGCCTCCTCGGTGCTGGGATATCTAGGCACCTGTTGCTGCATCTGGTTTATATGTGGATGCTGGGGATTCAAACTCAGGTCCTCATGCCTGCACAGAAAGCACTTTACCACCCACTGAGCTATCTCCCCCAGTCCCCGCACAGTTCAGTTTTGTACTCTTTCTTTCCCCTGTCCTCGACACTCCCCTTCCACCGCAATCTCCACATTTCTCTGACCACGCACTTACCCTTCTTTTTGGTTTCTTCCTGTACATTCCCCGAGATGTTCCTTCTCTTCTGCCTAACTGGTTTACTTGTTTTGGCTCTCATATAATTGTATAGTAAGCAAGCTAGGACCAGACTGTACTTATCAATCTCTGTATTCCCTGTTCTACTATCAGATGTCATAAAGAAACTTAAGTGACCGTTACATTTTCTTGTTATTACCTGCTCATAGTAAAATTCACTCTGCACCAGCTCGTTCTCTTCCTCATTTAGACTCAAGATCCATTCTACCTCCGTGGTTTTGGGAACTCGTACCACAGCTGAATATGGAGGGCTTTCATTCTTTGAGCTGTCTGAAACTAAGAAGAGAGTCGTCAATCACATGCCAGTCACTGGCTGGCCATGCAGCCTGATAAGCTAGCGTGTCACAAGCACATATTTACCTACTAAGAGTCCCTTTCCCTCTCCTTGCTCCCTTTTCTTTCCTTTTTAAAAGATTTTATTTACTTGTTTGTGTGCGTGCCTGCATGAGTTTATGTGTACCATGTGTGTGCATGCACCAGCAGAGGCCAGAAGAGGGCATCAGATCTTCTGGAATTAAGAGTCATTGGCAATTGTGTATCACTGAGTTTGGGTGCTGGGCACCAAACCTGGGCCCTCTGCAAGAGCGGTAAATGTTCTTAACCGCTAAGCCATGTTTATAGCAACTTCCTCACTTTTTGTTTTCTTTGAGAAACCTCATTAGATATTTCAAGTCCTCTTCCCCAAGCATAGGTCTGGGACAAATGTCACAGTATTTGTGACATGACTGATCCTTCACACAAGAAACCCTAAAAGACATGGCTCAAATGTTGGATACTCCAAACACTAACCTGCTATGGAAAGACATTGGTCAAATTGCTAACAGTGATAATCTCAGGGTAAGGACAAGGCATTGGATGATGGGGCAGTGGAGGAAGGGAGCTGTGATGAGGTAGATGGGGTAGCCTACTAAAAGATAAGCACCAAATCCATTGGTTGTTGGCCTCCCCAGGGTTGGAACTAATGGGCCTAGATAAAGGTTAATATGAAGAATGTCGAGGGAAACAGCTGATACAAAAGCCAAGATTTCTCTTTGGTGAATTCACCAAGTAGACTGAGTTGCCATATGGTTATCAGTTGAGAGCCAACTCCAGCACATAATAGAGCTACAGAGAATGGGATCAGGCCTTACCTTCTGACTGGCATGGGCTCTCCTCTGGAACACTAGAAGCAGAAAGAAAAACAAAATTCCTCAACCATTGCTTCTGTTTTGAGCTCAGTGAATGACATTTGCTCCATCAGTCACTGGTTAGGGAATTAATGGCGCATTGACTCGCTCTCCCCCACTGGTCACAACCATCTCTTACCATGCTCTGTCCATTTTATCTCTTACATATCCACTTAAATGCCCCCATCACTCTGTGTCTGAGGGGGATCTCATCATTTTTCTGCAATAACTTCCTTTGACTTTGACAGCCTGGCCTCTACTTGCAGCAGTAGCAAGATTTTAGGAATTTAAATCCGGTTCCATTCTGTTCCTGCTGAAGAACCCTTCAGAACTGCTCAGGCTGAAAGAATTCTACATTCACAGTTCAGTAGAAAGGCCCATGAGACCTTCCCTGACTGCCTCTTTAGCGCTCTCCTTTCATCCATGCTTTGTACTCAAGTCGTAAAGGTCCTATTGCTCCACCACCAGCTCTGGTCAACTTCTACTGGTGCCGCCAAGAGCCACGTTTAAAATGAGCACAAGGAACATGCTGGCCGACCTCAGTCCATGACAGCACCAGGGAGCAAGCCCAAGTCCTGTGCCAGTGTTCAAGTCTTCCGGATTCAGCTGCCAGCTTTAAGGACAGGGTCGCCTGATCAGAACCCTAGCCTGTCATCCGCCTACTCACAGCTCCTCAAATGGTCGAGTTCTTTTCTCCTTTCTCTGCCTTTGATGTGCCTCCCCAACCTCTGGTCACCCCCACACACACACCAGCCCTGTTTTTAGTTTTTTTTTCCTACCAACTCCTCATTCTCTAAGATTCATTTCCTGGGGTCCCCTCCAGGACACTCTCCTGCCTATCTGGGCCAATCTGTGTGTACAGTCACCACTGCACTTACCCAATCATTCGTAGTGTTTATTAGCTGTCTCCCTAATAAAGTGGGGGTTCCTTTAGATGATGGAACTACTGCAGAGTGACTGCTGGTCAAAGAATTCCCATCAGTACTGACTGCTCACTTAAAACCCCATAAGGACAGTGTTTGGGTAATCCCTGTCCTACCCCTGGCAGGGGAAGGCAGAGAGTGTATGTTAGGGTTTCAGGAACTATACCATGTGTATGGCATGTCTTCCTTCCCATGCAGTCAATACTCATTGTGGCAAATAATCACCAAAACTTCTAAAGAGTAGAACACAGAATCTGGTTAAAGTCTGCTAAATAAAAGAAAATATGAAATCTAAAGTTAGGTTCCTTTTTATGGGGGATCTCCCCTAGATCCACCAGGAGCCTTACACTTCACTCTCACTCTGAAGCAGTAGAAAAAAAAACCTCAAGCAACCATGAGTCAGCAAACACTGTCTTCATCTATCTGCCTTGCCAGAAGGAGGGATGGTTTCTGAAATTGATCTGGAGGCTAACTATATGCAAGAAAGTGTAAGGGCTTGTCATGAGTAACAAGTCAAGACGACTACTCAGTTGGAGCCGGAGCAAATGAGCCCAGATGCTCGGCAGGTGTGGACACGTTGTCCTGAATCCAGCTGGAGCCACATGAATCAGGAGTGACTAGGAAACAGGAGAGGTGGCCAGGTGAGATAGTGACCTCAGTGTGTGGAAGGGCTGAGGACTGAAGTGTCTTGATTTCCGAGAAACCAGCTTGTAAGAACTTCCTTCTCATCCCTACTTCCCATCTAGAAGTCTCTCTGACAAGGTCTTTCTTTAAGCATTTCACAGTACAGCTAACGACACAGCCAGCATGCACGTTAAACCCAACACCCCCGTGAGTGTAACAGGTTCAATGCACCGCATAGTGAGCGTGCTAGCCGTGTAAGGACCCTGGGGAGAGAACAGTGGTCCATGACAGTGTGGGTCCTGCTGCAAGACACTCACTCTTTGTTGTAGTAACCGTAGCACTGGTCACACACGCGTGTAGGGTTTTCTCGGCAGCCTTCCACAGCCATCTTCTTAGTGGAGCAGGAGCCACACACTAGCCGCCCACAGCGGCGACAGTGATGACGTCTGTTAAACTGAGGAAAGGGAAGAGATGAAAGCGGGATTGTCGCCCAGACATTTATCCTTGGTTTTGGGCAACCATGGCTCATCAGGAACACCAGGCACTTGGGTTACTGAGAATGAGCACACTAGCCCTTGTCCTCAGAAAGGTCACATTTAGGACTGGGGATTTAGCTTAGCACAAGGCCCTAGGTTTGATCCTTAACACCTTCCCCTCCCCCATACACATGAAAGAAAAGAAAAACAAAACAAACAAAAGCCTTTCAAACTGACATTTTAAGGTATTATTCAGCTGAGGGACAGATATTCCAAGTCCTGGGCAGTCTGCAACCCACAGCTCTTGACATGTTGAGACACTCTAGAAAGCAACAGGGAACGTGGGCATGGTGGCTCACATCTATAATCCTGCCACTTGAGAGGCAGAGGCAGGAGGACTGCTGAGAGTCTGAGGCCACCCTGGGCTACATACACAGTGAGTTCTAAGCCAGTCTGAACTATCGCAAAACCCAGGAGGGGACTCCAGAGTCCTGCTCTCCCAAACATTTGGCCAAATGACTGCTGAGCTCCTTCTGAATGTGGCCATAGTGTGTGTGTGTGTGTGTGGGGGGGAGTGGGGCTGGAGACAGGGGAAGCAGGATGCTGAAACACTGACAAAGCACAGCTGAGGGCTTCTAGGAGCTTACATCTCCTTCTGTGTGGACAGCAGAAGCTTCACTGAATAGAGCTAACTGTCATTATTAGCATATTCCATGTTTGGTAACCCAAGTAAAAATTTAAAAATCCAATCAGGAAGAAGAGCTTTGCTTAGCCAGCGAGGGCCATGCTTCTATCGAGCTGATGGTGGTAAAGCGAGAAGAAGGCCGCCTTTATCAAGCAGTTTATGGTATTAAAATTATAAAGCTTTATTTTATTTTTATTTATGTGTCTATGTCTCTGTCTTTGTGTGTGGGTTTGTGCATGTGAGTTCAGGTGCTCAAAGAGGGGCACAAGATCCCCTAGAAGTAGAGTTACATGCAGTTGTGAGCTGCCTGGTACAGGACTCTGGTCTTCTGTAAGAGCAGCAAGCATTCTTAACCACTGAGCTATCTCTCTAGCACCTATGTACATATGTACGTATGTACCGACATATCTATCTATCTATCTATCTATCTATCTATCTATCTATCTATCTATCTATCTAGTATCTCTTGTAGCTCAGGCTGGCCTCAAACTCACTACAAAGCTGAGGATGACCTTGAACTGTTGATCCTCCTGTCTCACCTCCTGAGTACGGGAGTTAGAGATGTATACCATCACATCCATTTTTAGTGATATTGGGAATGAACCTGGGGCTTTGTCCATGTTAGGCCACCGCTCTCCCAAGTGATCTGCATACCCAGCCCCCCCCAACTGTTTTTGTTTTTAAGGAAGTATAGCTTCATTTCATTTTTAGAGGTTGATAGTCATTCTATACTCTTTCATAGATGGAGAGATGAAGAAAAATTATATCTCTACTGCTGACATTAGTGCTGTACTGACTCTAGACAGGTGCTGGTTAATTGTGGTACCAGATGCAGTCCATGAGCCAACTTCTATTTAGCTTATAATAGGCACATGAGATTAAAATGTTTATAGTCACATTACTATTAGGAAGGAGAGCCGAGCGTAGGACTTGAGTCTTCTTTCTCCTGAGGTAGCATATATAACCACTACCAGGCCACTGTCTTACTGTGAAAGACAGGAACTAGCTATGAGATGGCTGAAGACTTGGTGACTCCTGTCTATCTTTATTATTCGATGAGAATGACAAGAGCTTCTATAACTTAAGGCTATTTGAGGATGTCTACTACATGAATGGATCCTGGGAAAACACTGAGGCCAGGTCAAAGGCAGGCCCAGCTGTAGGTCTGGCGACCTGAAACCATCACGGTCCTCTTGGGGACAGGTGACTGTACTCAAGCGCACACGCTGGCCCTCTGCTTTCTCTCCCCCGGTGCTGCTGAGGAAGGCTGCTCACCATTGTGAAGCGCTCTCTGCAGCACACCATGCAGGCACTTTCAGTCTCATCAGGGACCCACTGATCCCTGGCAGGTGGTGCTTCTGGGGGCACAAACTCCAGCAGCGGCTGAGTCTGCGGGGAAGCCCTTTCCTTAGGACTGGGGGAACGGACTAAGGCACTTCCTGGAGAAAGAAGTCAGAGAACAAGCTGGTAAGTGAAGAGGAAAGACTAAACATTACTGTTTCACAAGGCTGCCCTGGAGTGATAGAGCCAGTTGATAATTAGAGGCTGCTTGAGTCACAAAAGAAAGACAGGGACACTGTGTGTCCCTCCACTGGCCATGTAAAACAAAAATCTATCAAATACAATTAATAAAAATCACTGAGCCTGGGGGAGGCAGTGACGGGTCAGTGAGTAAAAGGTGTTTGCTGACAAACCTGAAGACCTGACTTTGATCCCAGGACCCATACTGGTAGAAGGAGAGAACTGACTCCTGCAAGTTCACCTCAACACATGTGTCATGGCAAGTCATTCAATAATTTAACAAGAAAAGTAAATGTAATTTAAAAATACTAAGTCCACATCAAGATAAGCAATAGATCTAACTACCAGTGCACCAGAAACTTAGGACACACAGACCCCTGGGCAGAGTTCTGGGCTGTATAAGAAAGCAAGCTGAGGAAGCCGTGGGGAGCAAGCCAGTATGCAGCATTCCTCCATGATCTCTGCTTCAGCTCCTGCACCACCTCCTCCAGTGATGACCCACGACCTGGAGGAGTAAAGTAAAGAAACCCCTTCCTTCCTCCTTAAGCTGCTTTGGGGAAGTATTTTATCACAACATTAGAATCAAACTAAGACACCTCAAAATCTACACTCCCACGCGTTTACAGCTACTTATGGACGTGTCTAGACTGGAGAGATTGCTTTCCAGTCACCCAACATTCAGGTTCTCAGTAGAGGCTGACTAAGGTTCTTGTCTCAGCTCTCACATGGTGGTGACAAAGGGTCTGGAGATAGTAGGGGACAGGGCAGGGCTGGGCAAGTAACTGGTTCCATACAGATGGACAGATTTGGAATTCCACATGGGAACTTGTTGGTGAGGCAAGTCACTTCTGAGCCTCTTCTTCTCTCGTGAGACAAAGAATACAGAATCTACTAGAATGGATTACTTTGTTGGATTTTAATAGGATAATTTAAGTGAGGTGGTGTGTGTGTGTGTGTGTGTGTGTGTACACATGCCCATATGCATATTGTTTCCTCCTCTTGGAGCAACAGCTCACGGCTCACTGATTCGGTGTTTGCAGGGACTTTGATAGACACATTGTCACAGATAATGAGAGTCAGCTGTACACTAAATCAACTGGGAGGTAACATGCTAGCGTAAATTATGAAAAAGAAGACTCTCTTAAGTGGGAATGAGGGAAGGGAGGGTGGGGAATGAGGCAGTCAGACTAAGAAGTTCTTACCAGGAGCAGCAGCAGCAGCAGCAGCAGCAGAGAATTCAGCTGATGACGATCTAGACAGGGTCTCAGAGTCGGAAGCTTGCTGGATGAGCTCCTGGAGGTGAATCACAGAATCTGTGGAGAGAGAAAGAGCTGACAAAACACTGGCCTACTGCCGGGCGATGGTGGCGCACGCCTTTAATTCCAGCACTCGGGAGGCAGAAGCAGGCGGATCTCTGTGAGTTCGAGGTCAGCCTGCTCTACAGAGCAAGTTCCAGGACAACCTGGGCTACACACAGAGAAACCCTGTCTCGAAAAACCAAAACCAACCAAACAAAAACAAAAAAAACTTCTAAGCCAAAGATATATTCTTTTCAAATTTCACAAAAAACAAAACAAAACAAAAAAAAAATAAAATAAAACACCAAGCCATGTTTAAGGCACATGAAACAATGGAGTATGTTTTTTCAAGATAAATCTAAAAACGCCCAGAGAGATGTGGAAGGCACTTAAATGATGCCCCTGGAGGATGGGAAGCTGGCCAGAAGCTTCACCTAGACTAGTTTCTTTTTCTTCATTCTAGAAGAAGTTGAATCAGCTCACAGACAACTGATATCTGATGTGACCCTGGAAATGAAGCATACCCCACTAAAAATGATTTATGAGGCCACCGTCAAGGCAGACAGATTTTCTCAGCAATGTCTGGCTTTTCACCCCTTACGATCACCATGCATGTAATGTTTGGCCTTTCTCCTAAGATCCAGATCCTGCCTAAATAGCAAAGAGCCGTATCTCCCTTTTAGTTATTAAGGAGAGGAGACAGAATCCAAGAATAGCAAGCCATTTCTTCTGAAGTATCAAATTGCTGTCTAGTGTGTAGCCAGTCAGTCACCTGATCGTTTTTCCCTCAGAAGGTACGGGAGGTCCAGGGCTTTCCCTGCATATCTGGAGAGCAGCGAGTCAACCTCGTCCAGGGTGAAGCCGATCTCCTGTCCGGCCAGCAGCTGGTGCAGAGTCTGCACAGCCATGGTGGCCCAGTCCACCTTCATGTTCATGAGCAGCTGCTCTAACATGAGCAGAGGACTGGAAGACAAGTGCGCATAGCTGGCCCGGTGCTGCTCGGGCAGGGTCAGAAGAACCTGTTTGCAGAGGGGAGTCAAGAAATAGTATACAAGTATACAAGCAAAGGGATCTTGCTTTTCCTGCAGGGAAGTGGAAGGGTCACAGAGACAGAGCCCTGCTGCGGCTGGGTAGGGGTCATTTGGGAAGCAAGGCTGAACTTCTAAGTCCTCCGGGTGGCAACCGAGAAGTGTCCTAAGGACTTTGACCTAGACAAGTGGTTGCTGATCTTTTTCTGCAAGGAATAAGAGAGTAAATATTTTAGATTTTAGGCCCTTAACCTATTCAGTTCTGTAGCATGAAAGCAAGCACAGGCGAATATTTAAATGGACACATGAATGGGCGTGTCCTGTTTCAATACAACAGGCTGAGGACTAGATCTGGCCTCCAGGTGACTGTCTGGGCTAGACCCTCCAGGCGTGGTTGAGCTTTGCCTAACCCATGCTATCATTCTGTGAGAGGTCTGAGTTAGAATGAACAACACAAGATGAAGCTGCCAATCCCAGCAGCTCCAGTGTCCTAATCTTAAAGGTGGATGCAAATGTTCTTTAGTGGTCATCTGTGAGGTCTGAGATATGGTCACTCTTCTGTCCTGTTCACTACCATTTCCCCCAACTAATTAAGTGACAAGGGTCAAAAGGAAGAGCTGAGCACAGTGGACGGCACCTGACCCTCAGCATACAGAAAGTGGAGGCAGAAGGATTGGGAACAATATCAGCTATGTAGTGAGTTTGAAGCCAGCCTGGGCTACATGGGACTGTGCCTCCAAAACCAATTGGACAGGAGAGCTAAAACCCAACAACCCCCAAATTCTCACAACAGAATAAAATAAAAAAAAAAAAAAAGAAAAAGAAAAAAAACAACCTCTCAAATAAGGCTGTGCCCATGATTTTCTTGGCACTTATTCTGTTTGTGGGCAGTGTATATGAAAAGTCAGAAGAACTAGAAAAGAGTTGAGGGTCCCCTCTCTCCAAACCCTGGGTAACTGGATTAATTGGTCTTGTTTGTGATATCTTATATTGGTGTCTCTAACCTATTTTCTCATAGAACTGCTGAGACAAAGGACCCTCTTCCATGAGAAGAAACTAGTTTATCATGCAGAAGTTTAATTTTAAATTTTATGTGTGCACATGTGTGTGTGTGTGTGTACCTGATTGTCTATCATGCACTACATGCACATAGTGCCTGTGGAGGCCAGAAGAGGACATCCGATCCTTTGGAATAACAGGTTGTTGCGTGCTGTCTCACATGGGTGCTGGGAACTGAACCCAGGCCCTTTGTAAGGGCAGCCAATGCTCTTAACCACTGAGCCATCTCTCCAGCCCCTCAAGCAGTTTTAAATGCGTACATTCAAATCTGTTTGGAAGAGAAGTAGTTCCTACCCATGACCACTTTTAATAGGCCTGGTGTGAAGGTCAACTACCAATATTTTTGAAAAGGCCAGCGATCCTATGTACGGTCAACTTGAGAAACAATGATATAGCATGTACCATAAAAAGTGCAAGGACAGCTTGAGAGAACTGGGCAAATCTCTCTTTGGAGGATGTGCAGAAGGACTGCGACAATCCTATTAGGACAAGGTGAGCTACCAGGTTAAGTTTTTACACAGCACAGGCCAAGGGCGGCAGGTGCCTGGCACAAGAGCCGAGGCAAGGGCAGATTCTGAGGTGGAAGTGAGGCCAGCAGTCCCCACTTTGAGCGTCATTTTCTCAAACCTTTCCTCCTCACCTTAGATCCCATGTACAGTGCCCGGATTTCACGGTGTCGGTCGGTGGTCAGTTCTCCATAGAAGTGGGAGGTGAGGTAGTTGGCCAAGAAGTGTGAAGTGGCTAAGCTAGGGTGCTGGTCAAGGGACCTCTCTGTGACCTCAAGGCACATGGTGCGATCAGGGATTCGTTGCAGGAGCTGCAGCAGAGGGTACAGAAGGAGGTGAGACCTGTAGAACCCTCATGCGAGCCTTGTTTGGTGGGAGACGATAATATTGAGGCTCATTTATTTGGGGCTAATTGTCTTTCTCCACTCATTTGTTGCCACCCCCATACTTAACCAAGGAGCTGTGCTCCCCTTGGCACCTAAGGTAGATCTGGGCACCTAGCTCAAGCGAGTGTAAGCAGTTTATGAAGCATGAAAGTCTGCAATCACAAACACTGTGCAGAGGATTCAGTAGGAAAAAAAGCTACCTGAGGATGAACATTGGCCCTCCCCTGATAGAAAGGATGAAGACTCAGAGCATACCTGAAGAGCCTTCTCATGCTCTCTTCTTTCTAGCAGGTGGAGAAGATGTTGGTGGTGCAGATTGATCAGATGCTCCCTTGGAATGGAGTATAGACAGCCCCACTCCTCACATAGTTCATACTCCTGGAAGGAAATACACGCCTTGAATCAATTCCTTTAAATTACTAATGGTCAGGGCTGAGAGATGGCTCAGCAGTTAAGAGGACTGGCTGCTCTTTCAGAGGACTTGGGTTCAATTCCCAGCACCTACATGGCAGCTCACAACTGTCTGTAACTCCAGTTCCAGAATCTGGCACCCTTACACAGAAATACACATAGGCAAAATACCAATGCACATAAAATAAAAATAAATAAGTCTCTAAAAAAATTTACTGTCATTTTTTATTTTTTTGAGACAGTTTTTCTGTGTAGATTTGGAGCCTGTTCTGGAACTGGATCTATAGACCAGGCTGGCCATGAACTCAGAGATCCAAAAGGTGCCACTACTGCCTGGCCTAACATTCTCTTTGTTGTCGTTGTGTTGCTCTTGTTGTTGAGACAGGGTCTCTCTATTATATAGCTCTGGCTGCCCTGGAACTCACTATGTAGACAAGGAGGGCCTGAAACTTAAATAAATCCACCTGCCTCTGGCTCCTGAGTGTTGAGATTAAAGGTGTGTACCACTACATCCAGCTTTATAACATTGTCTAGCATCCCTCTCTGTGCCTCTGCCTTGGTCTGCCTTGTCTGACTCTGGGCTAAGTTTTGTCACTTGATATTTTACATCACAGCCACCTGGGATGCATCTTACATTGCCTTTCCCCCTAAAATTTAGTCACTCAAAGGCAAGGACTAAGCTTAATGATCTTTGTCTCACCACCTTTCTGCACAGTGCCCACCAATATTCTAAATGTTTCCTGAATGAAGGACAACAGTTTGAATGAGCCTCTACATTTTGAATTATATGTATTAACTTCTTAAAAGGCAGATTCATTTCTATTAGTGCCAAAATGGACAATAAAGAAAGGAAAGAGATTCTCATTCATGACCCATCATGGAAATGCAACTTGGACTAATAAGATACCATCCTAGTGGCACACATATGCACAGACAGACAGACACACATACATACAGACACACACACACACAAAGTGAACAATATAAAGAATTGGCAAGGATATAGAACTATTAGAAGTAGGAGCGAGAATTGACATGTGATTTGATGAAAGACTTGACTTCATCCTAGTAAAAAGGATGCTCATGATGAAGAGCGTCCATGTAGAAACATTCTGCACACAGTGTACAAAATCTCACATGGGAATGTCACGGTGACGTGTTATCCTCTCTATCTCCCTGTGTTTTGGCAAATCTCACAATTAAAAGAAGGAAAGATGATATTGTAGTTAGAGAATCTGTGGACTTTGATACCTGTAAAGGACTCTATCTCCACACCAGCTAAGGTGGTACAGTTCGGGGAGGAAGATGAATCCATCCTGGAAAACGGTACCTGGGCTTCCAGAATCATGTTCATGACGGATGATGAGTCTTCAGTACAGCAGCTCCTCAGGGTCTGCCAGTCAGCCCACACGGGGGGATCCTGCAAACCTAGGACCTAAGGAAAGACAAGCAAACCCATAAACCACCTGGCAGCTTCTTCCTCCGAAAACAAATCATCTGCATGTCCACAAGAAAAGGACTATCCCTTGAGCTCTGCCCCAGACTCAAGCTTTCTGAACTTTTCAGGAAAGAGGGGGAAGAAAGCAAATGGACAAGGGTCGTTTGGTGACAATAAACCTCTTCAGAAGTAAAATCGGGGGGAAATCTGACCAGCAGCCAGGACAAGAAGTTCTCAGAGCTTCAAAGCCTGTCCAACATCCTGAGGTCATCTGTCCCAAGTTTCTCTACCTCAACACTCTACCCAAGGAGCTCTTCCAGCCTGACCCGTGAATCATCATCCTCCCTGCAGCATCTGAACTCGGGATGAAAACTGTTCAAGAGGCACGGAAAGGAAACCTTCCCCCCTTGCCATGTTCACCTTGCCTGGTGAGCCCCAGGCTCTGTCCCAGGCCACAGGGGAAAGCTCTCATATACCGTATACTGGTTATACAATCGGACGCCCTGAGTCCATCTCCCTGAGCCTCCTCAACTTGGATAGAACCCACCCCATAAAATTCTTCCACTGCTGAAAAATTCAAAATGGTTCTGGAAATTAGCCGAGCTTTAGAAATAATATTTAAGAACAGACACGATGTAAGTAGAATTTACACAAAAGCTCATTCATGCATGTGAAAATACCTCTGTGGACTGTACAGCACTGTCCCCGGATGAACTTTACTACCATCCTTCCTCAATGCAAACACATTTAAAACAATAAGAGAAACCACACAGAGCTAGACAAAAGGCCTCCTTTGATTGATGTAAGAACAGAAGTCCGGTACAGAGGAAAAGCCTAGCCTATTTTTTTGTTTCCTAGAATAATACCCCATCGTAAGAGAATGGGCTAGTGGGACAGTGGCTAAGAGATCTCTGTTCTGTTCTTGACGCAACAGCCTATACCTTCTGATACACCCGCAGCTCCATCAGCTTCCTCTGCAGCTCAGACTTTAGTTCTTCTTGGACAGCCATGTCTGAAACACAGTAGGCCAGGATCTCCAGGCATGACTCCAGGGGCCACCTGTCCACAAACCGCAGGGCCAGCTGACTTCTCAGAGTTGCGTCCTTCACAGGAAACAGGTACTGCCAACCTTCCTTGTCTACAAGACAAAGCAATGTTCAGGGGCAGCAAGCTTGCTCTGAAGAAGTTTAAAAGCTCCAGTTAAGAGGGCTTTGTTCTATTTTATGGCCCAGGAGCTTGTGGGGGTTGGGGGATCCTTCCAATCCACATGACTATAGCTAGGTCTTATACCCGGAATATTACCCGACAGGGAGAAACCCTCTACTCCTAGTCCCTCTTTATGCAAGCCTGTCACGGCCATGGTACTCTCTAAAGGGAGAGAAGGGAAGGACAAAGGAGAGGAGAGGAAGGAAGAAAGGGATGCTTCCCACATTTTGTCCTGCTGCATAACCGGTGCCCTTGCAAACTCAGCTGTCAATAAAGCTTGAGGGCTCCCTGTAATTTCTACTCTGCATCCTACATAAAAGTTATTGGAGGTAAATGAGCCTCATTCCCTAAATATCCTGTCACTAAGTATACTAAGTAGCGCGCTCTCTCTCTCTCTCTCTCTCTCTCTCTCTCTCTTCCACACCCATTCATAAATCTGATCTTGGAGACATGAAAAGATAAGACCCCAAGCAATTAATATCATACAGTTCTTTTACTGAATTTCTTAACATTCTTGGGGCAGTCTCCTTTCAAAGGGCAGCTCTGGGGCTACGACAAAGCTACCCTGTACAGCACATCTTCAGTGGAGCAGTATGGCTCATTGGTTTTCTATTTTGATTACACATGAAAATCTCTTCTATTTACTGTGTGTGTGTGTGTGTGTGTGTATGTGTGTGTGTACATGTGGAGAACAGAGGTTAATGCTGGGTATTTTCTATTGATTTCCACCTTAATTTAAAAAATCTTATTTATTATTGTGTGTGTGTGTAATATGTATGTCAGTAAAGCTGCACACGTGCCATGGCAGAGGTCAGTCTTGGGAGTTGGGTCCCTCCTACTTTTATGTTGGTTCTAGGGCTCAAACTCAGCCATTGAGGTTTGTGTGGTAAGCATTTTCAGCAGCTGAACCATCTCACTAGCCTCAGACCTTACTTTTTGAAGCAGTGCCTTTTACTGACTTGGAACATGCGCTTCGGCTTGATTTGTGGGCCGGCCAGCCCCCAGGATCTACTTGTCTCTGTCCCCCAAGTGCTGGGGTTACAAATGTGTGCTGGACACACCTAGCTCTTATGTGGGTGCTGGGGATCTAGGGCCTCACGCTCGAGCAGCAGCACTTTTTCCACCCTGCCATCCCCCTAACCCCTTAAACTTCCCAAGTGCTGGGCTATGCACACTGACCACCAGACCCAGCTCACAGTTTATCAGCATGCGGATGCTCCAGTTCCTTACGTCAGAATGGCATAGCTGTAACAGAGACCACGTGGCCTAGAGTACTCTGCAGGAGACTGCTAACTTCTCTCCTACAGTTACCATCGACTTGAACTCCATCCTGGACATCTGAAGGCAGGGCCTAGATTGTCATTTATACAACTGACAACGACTCAGACATGCAGGACTGTAGAGGTTGAAACTGGTTCTAGCTACCCATCCTAAAGCCACACAGGCTTGGGTTCTAGACCTGACTCGACTCACGATCCTGGGTAAGTTTTCTAACTGCTCTGAGCCTTGGTCTAGTTGCAGGACCGTGAGGCTATGGTGATGCAGTAACTCTCTCTAGAGCTCCTGTGAAGACAATGTGATCAGGACACAGGGAGGGAGGCGGAGCGCCCTGCTTACCACACGCTGCAGCACAGCTCAGCACCGCATCCCTCGTCCTGCTCAGGTCGTCCATGTCTCGCCCATACACGTCAATGAGCTGAAGGGCCCGTGGCCAATCTCTGGCCACCAAGGCATCCTCAAAAGCTTCGGTGAGTACATCCAGGGCCACAGGAGAATGCAGGCCCAGAAGCACAGTAGAGAGACTGGCCTGACCACAGAGACTGGCTGCCAGACCCTGGCCTGGCTCCGAGGCTTGGTGTAGAGGCTCCCAGGCAGCCAGGAGGGCAGCCTCGAGCATAGGAAACTGCTCCAGGAGGTGCTCACACTCCTGAGCTACCTTCTCTGCAGTCAGAGGCGCCTCCCTGCGACCCCGCAGTTCCTTCCAAGACAGGCTAGGCTTGCTGACTCTTGTCCCTCGGGAAGCCCGCAGGCAGGCCACTGTGGCTAGTATCTTTGAGCGAGACTTAAGGAAGGCCAAGGCAGAGGAGGTGAAGGCTGGGGGTGATGAATCCTTTGGGGAGGGACGAGACTTCTTCTCTGCTGAGGGATTCTCGCTTGGTCTAGGGGAACCCGGCATAGAGAGGGGCAGGCCATCCAGAAGATGAGAGGCGTGCTCTTGAGCCAGCATGCCCAGGTGCGTCAGAAGGGATGAGGCCTGCTGGCTTTGTCGAGAAGGGCAAAGAGTGAGGGGCTCACAGCAGCAGCTGACAATGACCTGTGGTACACTTAGGTTGAGACCTTCTTGGGCAAGAAGGGTTGCCAACCTGGAGGAGAAGAAGCAGAAGTCATGTGGAGACCTGAACACACAGGCACCACTACCCAATCTTACAAATGCATGCATACGGGGGCTGGAGAGATGGCTCAGAGGTTAAGAGCATTGCCTGCTCTTCCAAAGGTCCTGAGTTCAATTCCCAGCAACCACATGGTGGCTTACAACCATCTGTAATAAGGTCTGGTGCCCTCTTCTGGCCTTCAGGCATACACGCAGACAGAATATTGTATACATAATAAATAAATAAATAAATATTAAAAAAAATAAAAAACAAATGCATGCATACATACATGCATGCATTTATTCATTCATTTTAGATCATTTGCTGTGTAGTCCTGGCTGGCTCCAAACTTACTGCCTTTACCTTCCAAGCATTGGCCTTCAGTCAGGTATCATCACACAGCAAAAAGAAATGAATGCTCTCTTAAGAGTAACATAAAAGGCAGTTCACCAGACACACTACTCAGCTCCGTTTCACTTCATAATCTGAGAGATCTGTCCACAGATTTGTCCCCTCTATAGGGAGGTGATTTTTCTATAGCTATTAAGTATTATATAACTTAATTCATCCCATCTTTGCATACCATGCAGTCTTCTGGCCCATTGCACATGTACTGCTTTTCATATGTACAACCAAGAGTCAGAATTACTAGGTTAAAAGACCTATCAATTTAATTTTTTTCTTGAGACAGAGTTTCTCTGTGCAGCCCTGGCTATCCTAGAACTGATTCTATAGACCAGGCTATCCTCAAATTTAAGAGATTCACCTGCCTCTGCCTCCCAAGTGCTGGGATTAAAGGGGTATAACACTTCTGCCCAGCCAACTTGTTTAGTTCTAAATAGCACACAAAACAAAAGATTTAATTATGGTGTTTTCATAGTTTTCTTTTGTAGCCCATCTGCTTTGACTCTTCTCCTCTATCCATTGACTCCTAACCCTGCCAACTTTGGTTGTCCTCTTACTCCTGCTCTTCTTCTCTTTGGTTTTTCAACACAAGGTTTCTCTGTGTATCCCTGGCTGTTCTGAAACTTGTTCTGCAGACCAGGCTGACCTCAAACTCAGAGATCCACCTGCTTCTGCCTCCTGAATGCTGGGATTAAAGGTGTGCGCCACCACCTGGCTGTCCCCTTTGTTTTCAATATCCTGTGTATCTGATACAATGCCCCCACCACAACCTCTTCTTCCCATCTTGTCCCCTTTCTAGTTTTATGACCTATGATCATATATATACATATATATGTATATATACGTAGACATATATACGTATATATATACATATATATCACACATTAAAAGCTAGGATTGCATATGGAGAGAATATGTTGTATTTGTCTGAGTCTGTGTTGCTTCATTTAGTATGTTATTTAGCATTCATCTATTTTCTGGCACATTTCCTTTTCTTTTTTCTTTTTTTTTTTTAAAGATTTATTTATTTATTTATTATGTATACAGTGTTCTGTCTGTCTGTATGCTTGCTGGCTAGAAGAGGGCACCAGATCTCATTACAGATCGTTGTGAGCCACCATGTGGTTGCTGGGAATTGAACTCAGGACCTTTGGAATTGCAATCAGTGCTCTTAATCCTTGAGTCATCTCTCCAGCCTCCATTTCCTTTTTCTTTATAGAGCATTAGCTTCCACTGTGCACACGCAGCACATTTTTATCATCCATTCAGCCCTTGATGAACGTCTCAACTGATTTCATTTCCCTGTTACTGTGAGTAGGTCAGCCGCCAACAAGGCCAGTGGTGTAAGTATCTTTGCACGGGTGTGGGGGTGGGGTGGGGGGTGTAGCGAGGTCACATGGTAGTCCGACTTTCGGCTCGGGAGAAACCTCCACCCTGATTTCCACAGGGGTTGTACCAGTTTATTTTCTCCCCATTACTGAACAAGGGTTCCTGTCTTCCCATAGCCTCTCTGGAATTTGCTGTCATATGCTTCTGAGAGCAGACTTAGGTGAGACGGACTTTCCAAGAAGTTCTAATTTGCGTTTCCCTGAAGGTTAAGGATGCTGATTACTTTTTACAAACATTTGTGGTCAATTTGTAATCTTAATAGATACTGATAAAATGCTTTGCCACAGGAGTTATAGCCATTTTTACGCCTTACCAGCAATACCTGAGAATGCTTATTTTTCTATAGCCTCCGTGATCAATGTCACTGAACCTTTGGCTTTTGCTCAACTGTGAGTGAAGACTCATTCATTTTTAGTCTCCTACTTACAACACACACTAGCGGTGGCAGGAGAGACAAAGAGTCAGAGTGTCTCAGGTGATGCCTACCTGTCTGGAGGAACTTGTCTCTCAAGCAGGAGGTGGGACACCAGCTGGGAAGAGCTCTGCTGCAGGAGAACAAAGGGGTTTCCAACCCTGACCTCCACATTGTCTGAGAAAGTAAAGAAATAATCTTTGTTTGTCCTGCTGGGTGCAATGGCTTAGGGCTCCGTTTCAGAGACCCCGTGGTCATATTGTGAAAGACAATGGTGACAACAGGAAGAACCCTTCTGTTGACTCATAGCAGGTAGAGGTATTCTCAACATGACCCCGGATATAAGTTCATTTACATCTTACAGTGTTAAAGATTTCCAACCCAGACAAACTTCAGTGGCCAGTCTAACCAGGCAGCGTGCAATGCTCACTTCAACCTGACTGAAGTTGAAGCTGACATTTCAAGAGCATTCTGTCTCCGAAACACTTGGGACTAGATGTGTTTTGGCTCCTGGAATGTTTGCATTCATGGGACAGGGGATCATGGGAACTAGGATCTAAGTCTAAACACGGATGTTTCATGTATATCTTATATACAGAACCCGAAGGTAAGACTATATAGTATTTCCATTATGACCTGTCAAACCATTTATGGCATCAGGTTGGTGGCTAAAAGGTTTGGAATCTGGAAAATTTAAGATTTCAGACTTTTTTTCAACTGCCTAAAACTTGTTACGAACTCAATCTGTGACTCAAGTCAAAAGCTTCATTTTCCTACTGAACTCTCAGATCTACAATGGACCCCAGGTCTGGCAGAATTTTTGTTCTGTTTTCCTTACAGGGTGTTATATAGCCCAGGCTGGCCTGGAACTCTTGGTCCTCCTGCCTCTGCCCTCTGAGGGTTGGGATTATAGGCATGCGTCACCACTCCTCACTTCAGAGATATTTTTGAGGTGCCAATTCCATGAGCTGTTATTGAGGACTTCCATGTATAATTAATTTTACTTAACACAAAGATGCAAAAAAATAGATGAATAAGAGAACTCTACAATCTGGTACCTTTAGATACTGTGTACCTAGAAAGAGCCTCTTAAGGAAGCATGCCTATTCCTTTCCCTAAATAACGGGCTCCGTATCGTTCATGACTCCGTATCGTTCTCACTACTTACTGGGATCAGAGCTCAGACTCCGGAGAAGAACGGCCGCCAGGGTGCTGCAGTAGCTGAAGAAGACGCCCACATAGTCAGCCTGTCTGCTGCCTGCCAGCGCCTGCTTCCCCAGGGTCTTCCGGAGGAGCTGACTTTGGATGTGCACAGGGTGGGCCTCTGCCTCGGGGCCCTTCTGGGCTGTCTGCTCCACTAGGGACGTGAGTGGGGTACTCCTGGGCTCTGAAAGGAATTAGGGTGGGAGAAGAGACATGGCTTTAGTCTCTGCTTCTAGCTTTTTTTCTTTTATATATGTGTGCATGTATGTGGATCTGGGGTGCCCGCAGAGGCCTGAAGAAGATATAGGATGTACTGGAGCCAGAGTTATAGGTGTCTGTGAACTGTTCAGTGTGGGCACTGGCAACTAAATTTGGATCCTCTGGAAGAGAAGCAAGTAGTCTTAACCACTGAGCCATCTCTCAGGACCCTCAGCTTTGGGTCAGCTTTTGATCCAATGTGTAAACTGAGCATCCTACAGAATGCACTAGGTATCTATGGGACATGGGTAACTATGTGAGCACCACACTCAGAAGGTAGACAAACACCAAACACAAATCCCATTTCCGCCATGTGGGCAAGTGATCTCAGCCAGGAAGAGCTTGGAGTCTAGAGAAATCAGGCTATATAGTTGTTTTGGTCTCTTGTCTCTGGGGTGAAATACCTTTATGAAGAGCACATGAAGCTTTTGGGAAGGGCTGATCAATACCAACTAGCTACCAGCTGGGTATATTTCTTACCAGGAGTGAAAAAATGTACCTGCTAGTGAGAGTGTCTTATAAGTATCCTTTCAATTAAGAGTTGGGTAAGATGCCTGGGCAGTGGTGGCGCACGCCTTTAATCCCAGCACTCGGGAAGCAGAGGTAGGTGGATCTCTGTGAGTTCAAGGCCAAACTGGTCTACAGAGTGAGTGCCAGGACAGGCTTCAAAGTTACACAGAGAAACCCTGTCTCCAAAAACCACAAACAAACAAAAGAGTTGGGGAAGAGAGAAGTGCAGTTCTGAGTTGTGCCTTGCTCAGCTCGAAGGGCCAACTGAACTCAGCTCTAGAGTACAGAGCCTCTGCTCCAAAATGCTCATAAATCCTCGCTCAGTTCTCTGCTTATCTGTTCCCACGCAGGCAGATCTGTACCTGGCAGCACCAGTGCCTCTCGCAGTGACTGGAGAGCCTGATCCAACTGCTGGGAAAGGCTGGTGTGGCTAGCAACACAGTCCTCGGTGAGGCTGGGCCAGCACGTCTGAAGCAGCTCCAAGACGCTGCACCGCACGGCACCTCCTCCCCTTTCTTCTAGAGTCTCTGTGGAAAACATGCAAGAAAGGAAGAGGGAAAATAAAGTCTGCTGATCCATTGTTCCAAGTCCGGGAAAAACAAAGGTAGAAGAAGAGGTGGTGCAGTAAAGCTTCTCACCGGATTTTGTTTGTCCGGTTAAGGTAAGCGGATAATTGAGAATCTTGTTAATTTGCTGAAGGACAACAGGAAAACCTCGAATACCATCGGGATTGAGGACAACCTGGTCCAGCTGTCGACCTGAAATAGAAGGAGGAAGTGGGACGCCGGAAGAAATGGGTTTTCAGAGGCTGATGCTCAGTTCCTTGTGTGACTTTGTCTTTTCTAATAGTAACTGTGAGCTACACACGTGTTATTTTGGGTGACAACACACAGACCTTGGTGTATGCATTGCCGGAGACTCCAGGAATGCCTCAGCTACCAGCAGCAGAATCTATGGCATTCTGTGGCATTTGTTGAAAAATGCAAAGGGACTCTTCTTGTGGATTTGCCTTCCTACTCTCTTCAGCCACGGACTTGAGCCAGAATCAGATTATATTTTCTAATTACCCCAGTCTATCTTCATACTTTACATACCTGATTACTCTAAGTCAGTGCTTCTCAACCTTCCTCATGTTGTGACCCTTCAACACAGTTCCTCATGTTGTGGTGACCCCCAACCATAAAATTATTTCATTGCTACTTCATAACTTTAATTCTGGTATTGTTATGGATTGTAATATAAATATCTGTGTTTTCCAATGGTCTTAGGTGACCCCTGTGAAAGGGTCATGTGATGCCAAAGGGGTCGTGCCCCACAGGATGAGAACCACCGCTCTAAGAACTCCATGTACATGTCCTAGGACATTTCCCTTTACCCGGCTTTATAGAGTCATGGCAGTCCCAGGCTAGGGCAATGCCTTCACCCAGGAGGGGCCTGTAGTCTGAGGGCACTCATTCACTTGTACCTTGGTTTCTGTATGCTAACAGATTGAACCCAGAGCTCAAGCTGCTACACCCTCACCCCACCCACCCATCCGTACCATTCTTGATATGTTTCTTTCCGTCTTTTTTATTTATTTATTTATTTATTTTGGTTTTTCGAGACAGGGTTTCTCTGTAGCTTTGGAGCCTGTCCTGGAACTCCCTTTGTATACCAGGCTGGCCTCGAACTCACAGAGATCCACCTGCCTCTGCCTCCCAAGTGCTGGGATTAAAGGCGTGCACCACCACCGCCCGGCTTCTTTCCATCTTTTTAACAAGTACCAACTTGCAGTGGGTTTAGTGGGTTTCTTTGTAGCATCTCCATACTATATGTCATTGTGTTTCTCGCCTCCTCCTCCTCCTCCTCTCTCTACTCCTGTTGGGGATCCCTTCTTCCCTACAAACCTAGCTGCCTTTTGGCTTTCCTGTTAAATGTATGCTTCTTCCCTCAATTTTATGATACATTAGAAAAGAATTTCCTCAAATGGCTGCAGATTGCTGTCTATGAACACGAGACACCTAACAGTCTCTATTTATGCCACTAGGACAAGGGCAGTAACTAATGTTAAATACTTCTCCTTCCACTCTCTCTGCTTCTTCTTAAGGCTTGTTGAGCTCATCACTACAGCTGAGAATGAATGAATGAATGAATGAGCGAGCAGGAATGGAGAGAGATGCAGGACACCCACTCACCCCGGCTCTCGAGGCTGCTGCTCAGGCGCCGCTCGGCTGTTTCTAAGAGCTGTTTGCAGGTCTTCCAGAGCTGACACTGGCAGCAAGCTAGGTCAAACGCAGCCATGGCAGGGGGACTGAGGTCTTCCAGAACTTCTCTAAGAGGAGTGCTGGGCTCCGTCAGGGTCGCATTTATCCAGAAATCTTCCTGGAGCGTGGGGATGGGGTCTTCGGAGGGGCTAAGGAGCTTGTCAGTCACGTCCGAGATGGAGTAAAACACCATTCCTGGGCGTGCAGCAGTGGAGCAAACAGCAAGGGTTAGGGTGAATCTACCCGCCACGTGTCGTATGAGAAGTAGTTTGTGTGAGGCTCTCCTGCACAGGAGCTGTATACACTAACACTTTCATTGGGGCCCGCTCTTACAGAATCAAACTAAAGGTATGGAAAAAGGCCACAATAAACCCAGAAGGCAGCGACGAGGGAGCATGTTTTCCCAACAGGATATAAAGCAGGCCCAGAAAGATTCGGGTCAGGGTGGGCCAACTGGAAACACTCTCTGAATATATTGCTAAGAAAGCAAAGACAACACTACTGCTTTAAGAGCTCTAGTCTATCAAAACCATTGAAAAGATGTACCTAAATATATTTTAAATAGAGGTCCAGGGAGATGTCAGTGCCAGCTCAGTGAGTAATAACTGCTGAACAAGCAGGAAGACTTGGGCATGTATTTTAAGTAGGACTGAAAAGTTCCTGGAATCACATGTAAAGGGCAAGACATGATGGTATCCTGGTCTATGGAGTCTGGGGAGCAATGAGTAAAAATGTGGGGCAAGCTTCTGCTTTGAGAAAGAAGGGAAGGCAGCTGTTGGATGTGCTGTCACAGCTGGGAAATGAGATGTGGTCCCCAGGCTGCAAACACCAACAAGCGAGTTTTCACTTTTAGGGACAGTCAAGTAATAGGCTTTACTGCTGGAAAATTACACGAGACAGGAACAGCTCCTCTAATGCCCAAGCGAGTGATCCCAAAATGCACTGGGACAGCAGTCTTTGTTCTTTAGCTGCAGAGGACAGGCAGGAGTGGCTTCAGGGGCAGCCATGTGGCCACCTAGTCAGGCAGCTGAGAGCAGCTAGGAAACTGCTGATTTTTGGGACAGGAGTCCTGCTTTCCATTTCTGGCGATTTCTCATGGAGATTTAGGTGGTTTCTTCCCTTATGCCACCACCCCAGCTACCTGTCCACCTCTGATGTCAAGAAGGAAGACTAACCTGCAGCTGCAGCGCTGCCAATGGCTTGCAGAGTTGAGCGCCCACTGCCAGTGCGCCGAACGGTGTTGTTACCGCCATTGGAATTCTGGTTTTCAATCTTATGCTCCACCCGGGCCAGTTCCTGGATCACCTCCTGGTAACGCTCTACAAACATCAGCTCCCCAGCACTGGGTGAAGACTTTAGGTTGAACATGAATATCACCTGTCACGAGAAAGGGAGGGGTGTGGCGGTGGCAGATCCATGTAGTCCGGGGATATCTAGAGACAGAATGCTAGGTCAACTCATTTGACTATGGCCCCAAGATGGCTATTTTAGAGCATCAGAGAGCATTTGGCTTTTTTTTTTTTTTTTGAGACAAGAGATTTTCTGTGTAGCACTGGCTGTCCTGGAACTCACTCTATAGACTAGGCCAGCCTCGATCTACCTGTCTCTGCTGCCCAAGTGCTAGGATTAAACATGTGTGTCACTACACTCAGCTAGCACTGAAAGTTAAAGAGAGACAAAATACAAAACAGCTCATAGGAGTCCATTAACAAATTATCAAAGTTCAGAAGGATATAAGCAAATGTTAGCAGTGACTTCAGAGGAAACACCTATGGGAAATAAACAAGAAAAGATTTTTCCTATCAGGAATTTAAGTTATGTATGATACTATATTTTAGTTGCTATGGTGAAACACCATGATTGAAGCAACTTGGGGAGGAAAAGGTTTATTTGGCTTCCACTTCCACATTGGAGTCCATCATTGAAGGAAGTCGGGACAGGAACTCAAACATGGAAGGAACCTGGAGGCAATGCTGTTCACTGGCTTGCTCAGCCTGCTCTCTTATAGAATTCAGGGCCACTAGCCCAGAGGTGGTACTACCCACAATGGACTGGGCCCTTCCCATCAATCACTAATTTAATTTAAAAGCCCTACAGACTTGCTTACAGCTCAATTCTATGGAGGCATTTTCTCAGTTGAGGCTCCCTCTTCTTTGATGATTCTAACTTTCGTCCAGTTGACATAAACCAGCACAGATACTATTTTATATCTAACACACTAACAAATTGTAAGAATAAATCCTCAAGGAGTATGCCACAACTGCTGTTAATAGTTTGGTATTCTTGCCGGGCGGTGGTGGCGCACGCCTTTAATCCCAGCACTCGGGAGGCAGAGGCAGGCGGATCTCTGTGAGTTCGAGACCAGCCTGGTCTACAAGAGCGTTCCAGGACAGGCTCCAAAACCACAGAGAAACCCTGTCTCAAACCCCCCCCCCCAAAAAAATAGTTTGGTATTCTTTTAAATGTTAAAAATATATTTAGGATTACTTTTAATCCCACCTTTAATTGGGAGGCAGAGGCAGGTGAATCTCTGTGAGTTTGAGGACAGTTTGAGGAACTACAGAGTTCCAGGACATACTCCAAAGCTATACAGAGACACCCTGACTTGAAAAACCAAAAACACTTTTTATAATTCTATTGATTGATTTGTTTGTTTGTTTATAGAGAATGTGTGTGGGCACATGAGTACCACAGCACACATGTGGAAGTCAGAGAGACACTTGCAGGAGTTAGTTCTCTCCTCCAACCATGTATGTCCTGGAGGTCAAATTCAGGTTTTCAGGTTGGGTGGCAAGTGCCTTTACCTACTGAGACATTGCCCTAAAATATGTGTTGACTTAGTAATTTAGATAAGACCCCTTTCATTCCCCTCCTGTCCCCCCATTTTCTGAGGCAGGTTTTTATTCGATAGCCCAGGTTGCCCAAATTCACAGCAGTCACCCTTCTCCAGTGTCGGGCTCACCAGTGGCAGCCGCCATTCCCAGCTATGAGAAATTTTCTTAAGGAAATAACTCCAAAGGTTTTACAAACAAGGGTGATCACATTTCCACAGCATTATTATAAGGCTGAAAGCAATCTGTGTGGTGAGATCACAGCTATTTTAGTTTGTCTAAACACTGCTTATATTAAGAAAACAAATAACTCAATGTCTCTAAACCTGCAGCGCCGAGCACTGGGCCTGCACACGTGGAAATTCCTTTCTGTCTTTTTCTGCTCCATGGGACTCCCCAGCAAGTACTCTCAAGTACTTTTGGGGTCACATGCATTTAGCTTTCCTGGAGGCACAACATGACAAACAGGGGCTGATGTAGCATGCTTTACCGTGACCAGTCTCCTGTTACCTGGTGGGCTTCTGCGAAGTTCCCCCTGAGGATACAGGATGCCAGCAGTGACTCCGGTGGGGAGAACATCATGGGGATGATGGAGCTCTGAGGTTGGGGCTGCATCCGGCTGTCCAGCTCCACCTGCCCAGACACAGCGCTCAGACTCCCTTCTGGTGGGTGAAGAACATGGACACAGTCGGGAGAAAACATAAGAGCTGTCACCTCTCCCCACAATCCTTTATTTTCTGTAAATGGGTCTTGGTTTTTGTTTAAATGAAGGGTAGGCGTTTGTCACCATCTTAGAATACAAGTAACAACTATCTCCCTTGAACAACCACCTTTTTCTCTCTGCTGCTGGGCAACTTAACTAAGAAAGAAAGCCTTTCCCCTTTGCCTAGCTGACATCTCCATTATGCAGAATAAACCATGAACCTAGGTTCAGTTCCTTCCGGTGTTCACACCACAGGGTACGGCAAGTCTGGACATGGGCAAAGCTGCCTGAAGTTAACATCTGTCTGGGACCCAAATACCTGAAGTACTTGTGCTCAGCTCACTGCTGGTACTCTCCAGGGATGGGTTGGGGCCTCTTTCCCGGCCATCTAGAGGTAGAAGAGTGAAATTCAGCCATCAGCTCCTTATAGCCTATAAACTGCAAAGTCAGTCCACTAGCCCAGCTCCGGGTAGACTGAGGATGAAGGGTGACTACAGTGAGGATGGGTGGCAGGGACGATGTGGTCCCAGAGCTCAATGGGTAACAGCCTGTACCAGTGGTTTTTACCACGTGGGGCCTTAGAGTCCTAGGAGCTAGTGACCACCATCTGCTGACTAAGTACTAGCAATAGCTCGGTAAAATGAACCAATAGGCTGCATGACGTTTTCTGATGTAGAGGATGTGGCTCGCCCTGATGCAAGCCGAGGAGGAAAAGTGGCTCAGCGTCAGTTTTCCTAAGTGCTGAGACTTGCCAATGGAGGCTGTCTGTCCCTTTGTGTGGCCCTATAGAGGCTGTCAACCATCAAGGGAATCCCCTTGGCGCACTACTGAGGTAGCCCTGTGGAAAGACGAGGTACCTGTGGGGAAAAGGAACCGGAAGACATGTTTTAGGGATGGAGGACGCAGGTGGACACAAACTTAGTCTATGTCCCAAACCAATCACCGAGCAGCTTCAGTGCCATGGCAACACTGCCAGGCAGATTTTCCACGTTTCCCTTAGGGCATCCCTTCATCTCACTCAGGGTGTTTACAGTGTGTGTTTGTGTGTGCGTGTGTATGCGTGTTTGTCATTGTGCATGTTGTGTTGTGTGGGAAATTTCTGGATGGCTATGTAAGACACCGTTACGACCTGACGGGGGAAGGGGTGGGACTAGGAGGATCTTCTGACTTTGGTTATTTTGACAATGTGCTCTGCCTTTTTAGAACATTAGACAAGCAAGCATCGGCATGCCTCTTTGTAGGTGTGTGGGAATTAGACTCGAGGAGAGAAAAGAGAGGTTGTGGATCACCTGCCCGGGTTCTTCTAGACCGGCGACCTCTGCGGAGACTAGAGTGCCTTGTGGCAATGGGCCGGTATCTTCGGGAAGGTTGGTCTTCTGCAATAGCACACACAGACACAGTGACTAGCTTTGATGTGACCTTTTGTGGAAGCAGGCAGGGGTCACCTTCGCTAAGCTCTGAGATGTTGAGCAGTCTGACAGGTCCCCGAATTCGGGTGTGGCTCCCACGTGCCCACCCCTTGCCCACGTCGTGGAACTTTCCTCCTTTCCTCTTTTCTGTCCCCCTTCACCCACCTGAGCGCTGATTGCTGGTTACCACCTTGTATCGCCACTGGGCCTCGGAGAGAACCTTTGAGAACCGGTGCAGGCGGCTCTGCAGTCCATCTCTGCCTGCGGAGCCGGAGCCGCTCTGGCCTTCCAGCAGCTTTGTCTCCTCGGGAGTGCTGCGGCTGCAGATCTCATCGAGCTGCTCCTGAACAAGGCCGAGGAAGGCTCCTATTGCGAACTCATCGGCCAAGAATCCACTCAGGCCACTAGTAAAGTGCTTTAGGTCCAAGAAGCTGTGCTTGTGAGGCCCCGGAGAACCGTCTTTTGGCTCTGCCTTTGGACAGCTTGGCATTGTGTGCTCAAGGTTCCTGGGTCCCAGGGGACCCCGTTCTGCCTTCCTCTCAGGTGGGGCTATGTGCTGAGGGCTCTCTGACGGAGACCTCAGGCCCAAGGAGCCCAAGGAGCCCTTCCCCTCAATGTCATCATCTTCAGCATAGTCCTCGGGCAGGTGAGGCTCTGCGTGGAGATCGGCAGAGGTGATGAGGAGCAAAGAGAAGATGTTTTCGAGAATTTCCAGGCACAGAGAGTCGGGGATACTGCGTAGATACTGTCGGCATCTGGCCAGGTATGTTGTGAAGAGATGGGAAGCACCTAAGGAGGATGGGTAAGAGCAGAGGCCGGAGGGAGAGGAGAGAGAGCAAAACACTAAAAATCAGCCCACTGAACACTCCCTATGTTTCTGCTCTTCCCTTATTTTGGTGTCATCCCTTACCTCCGACAAGTACTTCCTATTCTAGGAATTAAGGTAACAACATGGACTTCTCACCCCGCAATTCTATTTTAACCTCCTGTTTAATCTCAGGCTGCCTACGTCTCTTAAATATTTGATATTCAACAAGGGTGTGGTAGTACAATTCTGATCCCAGCATTCAGGAGGCTGAGGAAGGGGGATTGCCACAAGTTTAAGGCTACCTTGAGCTATAGCATGAAACTCTGCCATAAAAAAAACAAAGGGACTGGAGAGATAATTTAGTGACTCAAAGCACTGGCTGCTCTTCCGGTTTGATGACTTAGTGACTCAAAGCACTGGCTGCTCTTCCGGTTTGATTCCACCTCGGTTTGATTCCCAGCACCTACATGATGGCTCACAACCTCTGAAATGCCAGGTTTTTTGTTTTATGTTTTGTTTTGTTTTGTTTGTTTGTTTGTTTCTGAGACAGTGTTTCTCTGTGTCACCCTGTCTTGGCTGTCCTGGAAGGCACCTGTAGATCAGGCTGGCCTTGAACTAACGAAGATCCACCTGCCTCTGCTTCCCGAGTGCTGAGATTAAAGGTGTGTGCCACCACCGACCTGCTGAAACTCCAGTTTTAAGGAGATCTGATGCTGTGTTCTGGTCTCTGTGGGAAGCAGCCATGTGCATGGTGCACAGACATACATGCAGGCAAAACACCTACATGTATTAAAAAAAAATCTAAAAAATACATTTAAAAGAAGAGAAGGAGGAAAAGGAAGAAGAAGAGAAGGAAAATCAGAACTAAGCATGCTATTTCAGGCCTGTAATCCCAGTGCTTGGGAGGCTTAAGAGTTTGAGGCTAAATCAGGTTACATCAATTTCCATTTGTACTACACAGTACGACTTGGAAGGAAGGAAGGGAAAAGGAAAAAAAAATCATAAGTATGTTCTATTTGGAGTACTGTGTCTTAAAACTGAGCTTCAATTTATATATCATATACATAAATACACATAATATATATAAAGATATAAACTGTGCAGGTAAGTTTGAACCAGAGTTGCTTTATTATTTTAAAATATCTATCAATTTATGTATTTTATGTATGTGTGTGTTTTATCTGCATGTACATCTCTCATCAGAAGAGGGTATCAGATTCCATGGGTCTATAGTTACAGGTGATTATATACTGCCTCGTAGGTGCTGGGTGTTCAACTTGGAACTGGAAGAGAAGCCAGTGCTCTCCCCCACTCTCCCCAGATTCTCCATGTAGCCCTGGCTGTCCTGGAACTCACTCTGTAAACCAGGCTGGCCTTGAACTCAGAGAACCACTTGCCCTTTCCTCCTGGGTGCTGGGACTAAGGGCAATGTGCTACCACAGCTGGGCTGCAGCCAGAGCTCTTAACCATAGAGCCATCTCTCCAGAAATGGCATTTCTCCTGAAGTGCTATTCTTACCATGGTGTCTAGCTACAAAAAGTAAACCATTTGGCAAATACTATGCTAGATGATCAGATTAAGATCCATTAAGATATAAGCAAGTCCCTTTGATGCAGAGGCTGATAAATGGATAAAATTGTTCCTGAGTACTTTCAAATCAAGGGCACTCCATCTTGGAAGGAAATGGTAACCACACAAAACAGTGCCTGGGAAAGGTGCCTGCATATGCGGGGGACAGGAACGCTCTGTACCTGCGGAGGGGAGGGAATCATTGCCTGGCTCTGCCACGGCCAGGTCCTCGGAGGCAGAGGCGATGTCTCTGCAGTCCTGGCACTGAGCGTGCTGGTGTGAGTTCACACAGAGGGCATAGACAGCATACTTCATGGCACAGAAGCCCTGGTAGAGAGTCAGGCTCTGACATGGGCTCAGGTGCTCAGGGACTGAGGCATCACGGGTATCTGAAGCAGAGACATGGGCAGAACTTCAGAGTTAGCCTGTTCAGGCATGAGCAGCGAAAATGACTGAAGCACAGAGGGCTGACCTGTAGTTCTTACCCTCCTGCATGTCTGACCTGCAATGTCCCAGGCCTGTCCCCTAGTCAAAACCAGCTTCGTCCTCTTTGCCTTGCTTTTCTCTACCAGTCTTCCTTCTATATGATACATGGCCTCCATTGCCTGGACTCTAACTTATATTCCACATGGTTTGTACCCAGTCATGGTCCTATTACTGCTCTTTTCGGGTTGAAGTCCCAAGCTCCAAGTACATCTCAATGGGTTCAGAGGCCAAATATCAACGACCTTTTACGCTTCTCGCTGTGAATCAGAATCCTAGTTCTTCTAGGAAATTTGCCAAACCAGTTCCTCAGATTTCCGCGGGGGATGGGGGGTAGGAAGAAAAAAAAAAAGAACGTGGTCAAAGCAACATCTCCCTGCTGGAAACATCTGTTCTCACCTGAGGAAGTTCCCTGACCTGTGTGACACAATGCGGCCAAACTATGCTCAACTCACCATGCTCTCGTTGGAGGTCCTTAGCTGGCACCTTCTGAAGGAGCTTGAGGACTTCTTCCTCCCTGAGGGCTGGAAGGTTTGTGAGGTGATGGAGAGAGTAGAGCACAGAGTGGCTGTCTCCACCATGTAAGTGACACAAGAGCGCTCTCTTTGGTATGAGGTTGCTGGAAGGCAAAGTTGGAAGGATGGACAAGGAGGCCCTGCAGAGAGACAACTCTCTTTCCTCTTGTTCTTCGGGTTTCACCTTCTCAAACTATTTTATTAGGTTTAGGATAAAAGGTAACATTTATCCATGTCCACCTTGAGGAATTATAGCCATCAATTTAGTTGCTTGTCTGGAAAGGATCTAGGAAGGGCCTTTCTGCCCAGTGGAGTCTAAGAAGGGCCTGAAGATCCAAGTCCCTGAATTCTGTACTCTCTGTAGCTTTCAAATAAGCTTCTTTGGTTTATTCAAAGAGTCCCTCCCTACACCCTCCTCCACCTGCTTTCTGAAGCATTAGTGAGGTTAACGAAGAACAAAATGGAAACTCATATCTAGGTGAAGGCAGGTCTCCCTATGTGACCTTCGCTGGCCTGGAACTTGCTATGGAGAAAGGGCTGACTGTGAATTCAGAGATCTGTCTGCCTCTCCCTCCCAGGGGCTGAGATTAAAAGTGTAAGCCACCGAGCCGGGCGGTGGTGGTGCACGCCTTTAATCCCAGCACTCGGGAGGCAGAGGCAGGCGGATCTCTGGGAGTTCGAGGCCAGCCTGGTCTACAAGAGCTAGTTCTGGGACGGGCACCAAAACTACAGAGAAACCCTGTCTCGAAAAACCAAAAAAAAAAAAAAAAAAAAAAAAAAAAAGTGTAAGCCACCGTGTATGACCCTTAGTGTTTAAAGCAGCGATCATGTCTGGATCTATTTTGCCAGAATGTTGTAGGAGGCTTAGCACAATGCCTGGCTTATAGTACATGCATGCGTAGGGATTGTCAGCTGCTGTTCTTTTGGATTCCAAATTATCCTTTGGCCATGACATGGTGGTCACAAACGGAAGCTATTCATTACTTAGGTTTCCCCCAAACCCTACTTTAACAGATGGAACAATTATTTGTATCTGGCCATCATAATCAAATTTTTTTCTTTTTCTGAAATGGAGTATAGGGTTGAGTGTGCCCCAGGTATGGTAGGAAGGGGGAAAGCCTTGACAGGGACATACCTGCTCTGCTGTACACACCACTCCAGGACTTCTAAGTGAGCCCACAATCCTTCACAGGCATCCCTGAGAAGCTCATCA